>NC_139721.1:37705510-37738010 GCF_964211835.1 Anser anser
TCATCTGAAACTGCTTTAGCAAAGATTTTTGCTTATGAATATGTATGCTATTTTGTACAAAGTACTTTATCAACTGCATGAATATTAGTATGAGCAAACTCCCATCAATTTAAGTCTTTAGCCTCAGTAGCTGGTTGAATTGGTTTTGTACTGTAAACTCCTCAGGGCAGGAACCTTGTCTGCTGGAATACCAATAAAGACCATGACATTACTTTCCCTCTCCTCCCTCATCAGCTTCATTGAATAGAGCTCTGAAGATGATACAGAATTGGGCTTTTGTCTGGGTTGTTATTCAAAATGGATTTAGAAAAGCGGGAGTTCAAAGAATGATTTTTTTAGCTATACTGAATCAATTCAGGCATTATTCTATAATATTCATTTTTTTTTTTTCAGGATTTTGTAATGAAAAGAGGGAAAAGTCCAGTTAAGCAATGAAGTCGTCTCCCACAAAAAGTTTTTTGGATTTGAAAATAAAGTTTAGAATTTCATCTTCTCTTAATATTTTAATACTTCATTGATTTTTTTTTCCTCCAGGTAGCTGTTTTCTTTATCCAAAGTCTCAGAATATGAACCTGTTATTGATCTCCTAGAGCTTGGCTGGATACCTAACTGCAACTTCAGCATCACTGTCAACAAACTTTTTCTTTAGTTTTGCCAGTTTTTGGACAACTCTGAGTTCTGCTACAAATTTATATTATGGCAATAATAAACAAAAGTAATTCAGCCATAAAATACATAGACTGTAAATGGGATTGTAAATGACCCATGAACACTAAGAATTTCCTAAATATTTCAATTATAGGAACACCAGTGACTATATAAGTTTATGTTAATGGTTTTCCTGAAAAAAATATGTGTTTTTTAACTCAAAATTACCCAGCGCTTTTTTGCTGGTGAAACACAGCACTTGTATCAATTCTGACAGGTGGAGAAAAATGTCACAATTCATTAGTCAGTGTGATTTTATACTGAGATTCAAGGAAAAGGGAGCAAAACTAAATTCCAAGATTTCACTGGTATTATTGTAACTACATAAAGACAGAAGATTTATGCAAGAGTCTTACATTCCACTGTAAGAGGCAGTTGACAACTTAAACTACAATGGCAAGGATGATAGCTTATTTTGTGGCAGATTGGTTTGTGGATGTGGAAACATATGTGTGTGGAGGTGTTTGCATGAGGCTAACATCATCCTATCCTTTTGTGCACCATGTTAAAAAATAAAAATAAAAAATGTATAATAGAGAAATATGTCTCCTACTTCTGCTACAAGCAAGGACCCACAATTTGAGGACATCCAAAGAGTCATGAGGGTTCAGGATGCTCAAATGTCTCCCTTTTGTGTGTATGTGTGTGTATGCATGTGATGTCTGAAGTTATTGGTTTTAAAGCTGCTGGATGATATTCACCCACTGACAATCACTTGAAATCAAAACAGGGGGACATATACAGCCCTTGTACTCTAGATCGGATTTCAAAACCTTTAAAAATAAAATGAATTAAAATGGAAAGAGAGGACAAATATGAATTTGTACAACATTTGTAAAAATTGGTAAGAGTTTTGATAATTTTCACCTTAACTTCATGTCAAACATCCAAATAAATCAAAAACCCACCCCTGACTGTTCCTGTGAACCTAAGGCTAAAGGACAAGCCCCTGAAAGGAAAGCAAATTATACTCACTAAAGAATACTGGCTGTTTTTTTTAGGAGGAAGATAGAAAATGTTGCATTTTTTGCAAACAGACCAAAGATGGGGACTGCACCTCACTGACAGAAGTCTTTGGTAGTTCTACTCTGTGCCTTGCCTCTATGTTCATGCTGGCTTCCCAATATGTGTTGCCCTCTGTCATGGAGGTCACCTGCAGCTGCCTGCTGTCTCTTGCCTCTCGCCAGCTTCTTTACCACTTGCACATTTCCTTGTTTAAGTCTCTTTTTCCCTGAGCTCTTGGCACTCTTTGAGGGCCTAAGGCTAACTGCTCCTTTCTAAGCCCTCTATTGTCTGCTGCATACCAAACTCCTTCGCCTACAAGCCCTACAGATCTCTTTTCTGCCTTTGTTTCTAGCTGTAAGTCTACTTATCTCATTCCTCCAAGTCTCTCTCTCTCATGGCTTTCTTTCAGGCTGTTCTTTGCTTTAGGCCTCATTCTTGCACAGTGTGGTCTCTCTGCCTAATCAGCCGTGCTGCTCATTACATTCGGGAGCCCTTTGCTATCTGTTTGGGTTTTTATAGTCTCCTGTCACCATGGTATCTTAGTGTATTCTCACAACTGCGTCTATTTGGTATTTTTAATATATTTATACATATGTACCTGCATCTGTGTATATTATAATATTTAGTACAAACAAGAAAGATAGTTTTGCTTGGAATATTCACTCTTCTAGATGCTCCTCAGTTTCTTGTGGTTGTAAAGATAAACATCTGCCACTCAACCACGCATTTTGAATCTTCATTAATGTCATTTCTTCACTTTTATTCTTGTCATCAATGTTCATCTGTCCTCAGCCAGGAGTTAAGAGAGTGAGCATTTTTGAATGGAAGTACTGCAAAAACTATTAATTATAGCAGCAGGAAGAATGGCAGCATAATTAATAAAAGGGCCCAAGAAAAATATTTAAAATAATTTTTGTTGAAAAAATCAGTCTTTGTTGTTTTGACAAAACACTCTATAGGAGTGCCACTTTACCTCAGATTATTGTTATTGTTTCTCACACGGATTTACTTCTGTACCCATCTCCTTGTCCACCCCCCACTGATCCCTTGCTTTTCGCTCTGCAACCATGGCAACTCTTTGCCCCGACTGAAGGTTGGACATTTGGCCACTCAGAGATATCATTAGGGCTGTTCCATTGAATCAACAGCTAAAGCTGGGGAGAAGGGGAAGTTCACATCTGCACAACCTTTCCTTCTCTGTGGTTGTGCATCAGCTTTATCAAATTCCTCTGTCCCAGGAAGAAGGAAAGAGAAATGATCTTTCCTTCTTTCGATTCCCAGGATGCGGAGTGTTTGGCTTATGAAAGTTCTTTAGGCTCTTTCCAAATTTATTTATACAACAGTCACTGGTCAGAAGAGAATTACTTCTTCGGCTTATGTCATTTCTAAGGGAAGATAAAAGACAATTATTAGCATAAAAAGGGTTGTGTTTCTGAAAATATCAATACAACTTTTTGCTGAAGGATCTTAAATAATTTCTGTGCAATTAACTAAGTCTCACAACTGCCCTGGAGCTGATATTATTGTACAGATGGAGAAACTAAAGAAGATTAAGTGACTTATACATTGTCATGTAAATCTGTGCCAGAAACAGTCACAGAACCCAACAATTTCCTTTAAAGTCATGTGACATTTTATTTACATTAGTAAATTTAGCATTCTTCTGCAGATCTCCCATTAATGAAGTTCAGTTTAAGATTTTACTGCTCTTCTGGTAATTTTCTTCCTATTCAACATGGCACTTAAGCACATACTTGTCTTCAAGCATGGGACTTGGACTGGTTAAGAGAGTTTTGTTCACTTTATTCCACTAAAGCATTTGGGTTAAAGAAATTTCCCTACTTTTCAGGAAAGAAAAAAAAGTTCTGAGAAAATTTTCCCATGAAGCACTAATTTTAATATTTGTTAGATTAATATTCTCAAAGGAAAAAGCAAACAAAATTTTCAGAATGTATAAACTGACACATTGTTCTTTTTTCTCGGTGCCTGACAGTGTACCCAGTTAAATCTATTTTTCTTACTTTTGCCTTATGAAATAAAGTGTGGAGAACTCTATTTTGTGCTAGTATCCAATCCACTGTCCAAAAGGCAACACTATATGTCTAATACTGTGTACAAAGTAATAACCAACCTTTTTCCATATGCCAAATGCTAAGTCAGAGGGACTGAGGTGGTTGAACACTTCTCAGGAAAAGTGTTCAGCACCAAGCAGGATTAGAAGTAAAACAGTATTTGATGCTGTGCTTGTATGACACGTACTATTTGAAGTTATCACCAAAGGTGCTTTGAATTTCATATTTAGCAAATTTTTGGATGTACAGTAATACAACATGGTACTTTTATATAACCTTCTAAATATTTATTAAAAATGAATGCTCTTATTCAGCTGATTAATTTTTGACTGTTTTCCACTTAACTATCTTCGTTTTGCCACTGATATTCCTACACTGTTCAACTGACTAAAAGAAATTGCTTGAGATGCTGAGGCAATTCCAACCAGCACAGCAAGTTTCAGAGTAGGGCTATACATATTAAAATGTATATGTCTTCATTTGCATACATACCTGAACATAGAAATAAGAGAGAAAAATAAAACAATAAAGTTTCCTTTTCTTACTGAATCACAGAAGTCTTTAGTGGGAGGAACAAAGGGAGAGAAGTCAGTGTATGGCTTAATCATCAACCCAATGATAATTAAGGGATATATGTTACTGGAAGTGTAAACTTGTAGCTTTGTGGAGAAGAATTTACTGTAAGTTACTTTGACAGTATATTAAAATGGTCCTTAAAATCCAGCTAAACTTGTTCAATTTGAATAGTTTATTTGGTATTTTTTTTATTATTTTTCTCTGGAGTTCTTTAAACACTTTTTCTTAAGATAAATGAATAAAAATTCCTATGCCTATGATGTTTTAAAACCCTTCTTTCTTGCCTGGAACCAACCAACAAACTTTTCATTCCTTCAGAAGAACCTCAAAAACTCTTTTTTTTTTTTTTTTTTTTTTTTTTTATGGTCCAACAGGCATACTTTTTTAAAGAGTTCAGACAGTAGTAGGTCTATTGTTTTTATAGAAGTTGCTAGACATTTTTCATGGGATGGGGAGTAAAAAATAAGATACAAGTTCCTCTCAATCAGCTAAAGCTGATCCTCAGTTTGAGACCATATCTGGAGTGCTCATCTCCCCAGTATGACAGATCACAGTATCATAGTATCACAGATTTCTAGGTTGGAAGAGACCTCAAGATCATCGAGTCCAACCTCCGACCTAACACTAAGTACTCCACTAAACCATATCGCTAAGCTCTACATCTAAACGTCTTTTAAAGACCTCCAGGGATGGTGACTCCACCACCTCCCTGGGCAGCCCGTTCCAATGCTTAATAACCCTTCTGGTAAAGAAGTACTTCCTAACATCCAACCTAAAACTCCCCTGTCGCAACTTTCGCCCATTCCCCCTCGTCCTGTCACCAGGCACGTGGGAGAATAGACCAACCCCCACCTCTCTACAGCCTCCTTTCAGGTAACTGTAGAGAGCGATGAGGTCGCCCCTGAGCCTCCTCTTCTCCAGGCTGAACAAGCCCAGCTCCCTCAGCCGCTCCTCGTAAGACTTGTTCTCCAGACCCCTCACCAGCTTGGTCGCCCTTCTCTGGACTCGCTCGAGCACGTCCATGTCCTTCTTGTAGCGAGGGGCCCAAAACTGAACACAGTACTCAAGGTGTGGCCTCACCAGAGCCGAGTACAGGGGCACAATCACTTCCCTAGACCTGCTGACCACACTGCTTCTTATACAGGCCAGGATGCTGTTGGCCTTCTTGGCCACCTGGGCACACTGCTAGCTCATATTCAGCCGACTATCAACCAATACTCCCAGGTCCTTCTCGGCCAGGCAGCTTTCCAGCCACTCATCTCCCAGCCTGTAGCTCTGCTTGGGGTTGTTGCGCCCCAGGTGCAGGACCCGGCATACAGCCATATTGGAAGGACCTCAGCAGAGGGGTGATTAAGGGACTGGAGAACTTCTCATATGAGGAGAAGCTGAGGGACTTTTCAGCTTGGAAAAGTAAAGGCTAACAGGGGACTTTCTCAGTCTCTATGAATAACTGATGGGAGGAAGTGATTAATATGTAGGCAGTTTCTTCTCAGTGATATCCTATGAACAGACAGGAGGCATTAGGCATAAAATGAAATACAAGAAATTCTGTTTGAACATAACAAAAAGTCTCTGTACAATGAGGGTGGTTAACACTGGAACAGGTTGTCTGAGAGGCTGTGGAATTTTCATCCTTGGAGATATTCAAATCCCATCTGGACACAGATCCTGGGCAACCTAGCATTGAGCAGGAGGCAGGGCTAGATGATGACCCAAAGTGTTATCCAACCTCAACCATATTTTATTCCATGAATGTTGTCTCTGGTCAGCTGCTTCAGTAGAAGATGAGGGTATACATCACCTCCCAGAAAGCATTGTCATGAATTTACAGATAGGTGCACTAACAGTGAACTGCAAGTAATTGTAAGATATCTGTACCTAAGTTCCATATTCAAATTAGATTTAAGAGCAAGGATGGCCAGACCACTGAATGTAGACAAGTTGTCATACATTTTTTATGACCAGCACAAAGAGAAAATACTTGTAGGCAGCTTATCCTGGTGCCATGAGTGCAATCTTACAATCCTGAAAGGCTGGCATCTTGATCCACTTCCTTCCAGTGCCTATAGAATATTACAGTGCCACCCACTGCCAGAGCAGACTCATTCAAGGAGACCTTTCCTGTCTGTCTGACTAAAGAGACTTGCATCTTGAAATATCTACTTAAGAGTTTTTAAAATCCAACCCTTTTTACTAAAATAACCCAGTTCATAACAAAGCCATCTAGCAAACTCTGTGTCCTTGTCTATAGAAAATCAAATCTCTAAAAGTTGATAATGCCCTCTTCAAGAACCAATGTGCAACAATGAGGCTAGTTTACCACACCTGCATCTCATTTCCTTCTAGTTTTAAAGGCCAAAAATGTTATATTCTGTTTATAACGGTTTCTAACAATGTAAAACTATAGCATATTTCTTTTGTTCTCCAGCTCCTGAATGAATCAGCAAAAGACCATCTTTTTCAATCTTTATTCACAACTTACTGGCAGAAGCTCAGATCTTGCTCGGACAGACACTACTAATTTCAGCTCATTCTTGAAAATGCTTAGTGTCCTTGTCAAAAAATAAAATTCTTCCTATACTTAATGAAAGACTCATAGAAAAAGGCTGCAAGGAATCTTTAGAAGTCATCCATTTCACCTGCCACACCACAAAACGGTATAAACTAGAATGGTATAATTTCTTACTAAAGATCACGTAACCTATCTGTAAAAATTTTGGATAGTGGAATTATTACAGCATCCTCCTCCTCCCCCCCCCCCCCAAAATTTATCATTGTCTCTTCAGCCTTCTTCTCTTCTATATATTAAATAAGTTATTTTAATATTTTTAGTAGTTTTTGTTTTGCAAATTGATGTTTGCTCTCCTGGAAGCCTAATAACAGCTAAATTTTAGTAATATGAAATAGATCAGGAGGATTACTCACTACTGTTTATACATATCCTCTCATGCCTCTCATGCAATGTTTGCTTTTTTCACTGTTTCATGGCATTGATGATTCATACTCAGCTTGTGACCCATTATGTCTCCCGGCCTTTTTTACAAATTTGAAAAATTCTCATTGCATCATGCTCATTGTATCTTACCTCATATCCATACGGTTCTTTATATCTAATAGTAGAATTATATATTTCTGTTTATTGAATTGTGTTCATTTTTTTCCGTATGATTTCTCCAGATCATTCTAAGTTCTAATCTCATCCTCTGGCATGTATACTGTTCCACCCACAATAGAGTTTCCTGTAAATTCAATAAGCAGAATGCTGTCTAACTCATCTTCAAGATTAATAATGAAAATGTGGAATAGTACCAGACTGGTAAGTATTTTTATTTTTTTTCGGGGGGGGGGGGGGAGTGCAGTGGGGTGGGGAATGGAGTGGGGATCAGTTTTGCATATGTAAGGTTTCAAAGAGTTTGATCTAACATCTTTATGAGACGGTCATCTGAGGTAGCATCTTAGCATTTATTTAAGTCAAGAACAGTAATGTTTGCTGCCTCGCTCCCATCCATAAGGTCTACTATATTGTCACTTAGATGAAATGGTGTGACATGATTTGTCTTTAAACCGTGATGGCTGAATACCTTCTTGTGTTCTTTGAGGTGCCTATAAATAATCTGTTTCATTATCCCTCACAAAGAGGTGAAGTAAAGGTAGTTTCTTAACTGTCTTTTCACTTTGTTTTCATCCTCCTTGCATTTGCCCTTCTCTACTCTTCTGAAATGTCACCTCTGAAAATATTCCAAAGCTACTTTAGCCACATTTATAGGAAGAATTTCATTATGGCCAGGCAATTTGAAAGTGTCTTCCTTATCTAAGTACTTGTCTAAACTATTCTTTCTTATCCTACCTGAGATCTTACAGCGTTGCTCAGTGTTAGTAGTGCTAACATCCTGATTACACATATTATTTAAAGTGCAGATTGAAGCAGAAATGAATTAAGCATGTAAGACTCAGCTTCTCCATCTCTATCAAATATCACACTTAATTTTCCTAGTCTTGCTTCTACTATAACTAGTTTCTTCTTACCCTTCATGCATCTTGTGAATGACATCTTGTTTTTTATCTCAGCACTTCTGAACTTGTCCCAGTTGTTTCTGGTATTCTTTCATATTCTTCTCTAGTCATGTAACCTACTTTCTACTTTCTGAATTCTTTTTGGATTTTTAGGTTGCTAAAGAGCTGATAGTTTTACTACATTGGTAGTAGCTCTTAGTGCTTTTCATATTCTTCCTATATATTGACATAACTATTGCTCATTTCTTTACAGCAATTACTGAAATAATTTTTTATTTTTTTATTTATTTTTATTTATTTTTTTATTTATTATTTTATTTTTACTTTATTTCCTTACTCTCTAAGCCAGCAAGAATTCTCTAACACTGTTGATGGCTGTCTGCTTGAAATTCATAACTTTGATCATGTCCCCTTTTTCAATAAAGATCTTGAACTCTTTCATTACAGTGTCACCATGACATTGCCTTCAGTGTCCACATTGGCCCCTAGTGCTGTTCTAATGTGAAGAATCAAATCTAGAACAAGCTTTTCTCTAGATAGATGTTTTCCATAACTTACATACAAAATGATATGTAAAACATTGTTATGGTTATTTCTGAGTCACCAGGGAAACAGTATAGATGTTAAGGCTGGTTATACTTTAGAAGGTCACAAGCTAAGACTTGATTTCTTTTAAAAAAGTCAAACAGTCAACTATTCCCACTGCACTGGTTCCTCAAGAATCCCACCACGGCCTGAATTGTAGAGCCAATGAATTTCTGAGTATCTACACTTGATGACGTAGATCCTAAAGAAGGTGAAAATGATATTGGCCTGTGAGTGGTCTGTCATAACCACGTGAGAAAAAAATAAAATAAAATAAATAAAATAAAATAAAATAAAATAAAATAAAATAAAATAAAATAAACATACAAGGTTGGATATGAATTGATGGGTTTTGTGTCAAAAATATGGTCAAACCCAGACAGATTTTTATTAACAACTTGGGTAAAAAAATACAACCAAATGGTGCTCCAGAGACTTATAGTTATGGTTTGCTTGGCATCAACTTTTACTCAGTGGCTAAAGTTTTATATGCAGAGACATTGAACAATCCAACTCTTGGAAGGCTAAAAAATAATGAATACCACAAAACTATCAAAGATAAGATATGTGTTCCATCCTCCCAAGCACCAGCTCAGATATCTTCAAACTCATCTCCTTCAAGGCAGTACGCGAAATTGATATGTTTGTGCTCTAACGTCCACATATTTTCCTTAGGATCTTTTCTTAAGAACAGTGCATAACAACATAATTTCCCCTGAATAATTTTATCTGTAAAATCACAGCCACATTACCTCTTCCTTCACTGTTAAAGACCCAAAGAACCACCTACTGAATGGTGGTATATCATTCTTCTATGTGGTCTCTGGCACATTAAAGATAGATTTTACTTGTATCTGCTGCTGTATCCTCAGGAACTTTGGTTTAGCTATATATCTCTTTTAGGAAGAGAAGATGAAATAACCAAACACTGCAGTCATTCTTAAACTTTTGGTACTATTGGAGCACCAAGTACAATCAGACTTTTCTGTGGATCATCACTGTTGTTAGAGGTCAGCAATGCATTATTAGCATTACTTTTTATAATTGAAAAGACTACTAAGATGTTGTGGTCCTTTTGTCCATTTGCTTATTCTTCATGGCTTCACCAGGAGCATGCTGAGACCTCAGTCTGGGAGTTCAGCTTAGATGGTAAGGGGACATTTTCAATGCAAAAAAAGGATCCAGCTCCTGGTTGCTTTCAGTGATGGCAGTTATCTTGGAAAATCTCTTTTCAAACCAGCTAATTTCAAAACTGTAGCGGGATTTCAGTATCAGTGGGATTTCAGTATCAGTGGGATTTTCAGCTTCAGTAGTGGGAAGAATTTATCCTGGGAAGGTCTTGCTGATGCCACCATGAACAGTGATAGTACAGAAAAAAAAAAGGTCAGTGCAGGAAAATTAAAAAAAAAAAAAAAGAGATTTTGCATTTCATGGAGAGGCAGGCTACTATTCTAAGTTAAAATATAATTTATATTCCTCTCCAGAATGTTCAGCTCTTTTCCAGGGTCTGATTTCTGCTCTCCTAATTCTTGATAATTTTACAACTCCTTGACAAGAAGTAGAATAGATATCAAACTCCTAGGTATTATGCATCTCAGCATTTTTATATTCAAATCCAGATACTGTGTTCTGATTTTCTACTTCTGCTATATAATTGGGTCATCAGGTTTTCCATTAAAAATGCTTAACAGAACATTACAATTAAAGTCTAAATCTATTACCTTTTTCCTGAGTATGTTTATAATGTTCTTCTTTAGTATCTTGGGTGAAAACATTTCTTTAAATAAAAGATTAATTAAAAGAACAAGATATGCTTTATACAGTAATTCACTAAAATCATTTTTAAATGCCATGAACACCACAAAATGAATTAAATTCATCCTGCTACATTTTGAGAAATATACTTTAATCCAAAATAGCTATATTTGTACCTTCCTTGGAAATTAGTACCTATATATTATTCTCAGAGTGTTCAAGTTTTTTAATCTGGTTTGGAGATGACTGACCATTACAATTAATCAGTGGTTTGTTATTTTAAATTTTAAAAGTGGTTATAATACCCTTTTAGGTTTTACATTATGACTATCAGATATTTTAGTTACATTACAGGAATTATATATTTGCCGTTGTGTGCAAATTTAGGCTGTAAAAGGCTATTATTCTTGGAAAAGGAAAGTGCTTTGTTAAACAGCTTTGAAAGCTATTGACAGACTTTGTCCTTTCCCACAAGACAGATATGTGGACAACTCGGTAGGAGTCTGCCCTGGCCCTGATCAAGTGCCCTGGAGCTGTCCACAGGAAAGTGCTGGAAAAAGCAGAAGCAGATGGTCCAGGTACGCAATTATTTTCGTCTGGAATATAGCATAATAAGCAGCCCATGTAAGGACATTGTTGAAGTAGATCTGATCTGGAAACTGTGACACCAAGGAAGCAAAATAACCTTCCACCAGTGAGAGTTCCCGTCTCAAAAGAGAAAGGCTTTACCAGATGACAAACTTAAACAACAAATAACATGAGATTTGCACACACACATATAAATACACACAAACAAACACTCACAAAAAAAAAAGTCAGGTTGGAAAAAGCATGGAAGAATTTTAGAAAGAAATGTATTGACTTGGGAAGAAAAGGGTAAATTTCATATTATCTTTTACTCAATTTACAGCTACTTCATTCTTAACTGCATAAATATTGCGTATGTATATGTGTATGTATGTATGTTTATATACACAATATATTTGTGTCCAGACATGCACACGTGTGTCTGAGAGAGAGGGGGAGACAGTATGTAACAGAAGAAACTTAGAAAACCTTTTCACTTTGAATTGTTTATTCTCAATAGGATTACCAAATAAATAAATGAGAGGTACATAGTTTAGCAACATATAGAAATTGATTTTCAAATTTGTGGTAAAGAGATGGGGCAATATTTTATGATCAAATTAAAAGACAGACAGACACTCCATTGGCCCCAGAAGATCACAAGAGATAATGGGCATTCATAGATATTGAATCAAAGCATGGATATTGTGACACCCCAGATGAAGCCAGAAGCACCACGAAGGACCTTCTTTGCTAATAGGCTTTTCACATTATGTATGCAGTTATTGTTTTGTATTATATGCTATCTGAAATGATACAAAAACATTTTGCTGAAAAATAAACCACTGGTTTTATGCTTAACACCAGGATTACAAAGTTGATGTCATGAATTATTCATTTTATTTGACTTAATGTAATCGTTTTCCTCCCTACGTTAAGCCCCTGTGAATAGTATCCTATACAGCTACAGTTTTGAAGAACTTAATACTAGGAGGAAAAACACCTGGCATTAACTGGCAGTGAATTAGGCTCATTGTCATTTAGAAAAAAAATACTTTGGCAATTTAATCCTTGATGCTCTGTATATACCACTTTCAAAGAGCATTTATGAAGTATACAAAATGGATAGACCTTCAAACCGGGAAATAAAGATAGGTGAATTTCAGGTAGTGGTATTGAATCCATCTAGCTGTTGCAAACCCAGTTGTAATTGGAAAGCAGTTCTGGTTCTTATAGTCATTCAGTCAGAGAATTCTGATAAGCTTTCATAATTTACTCAGATCAAACCTTTCTAAAAACTACAAACCTCAGAACAACGGTCCTGTGAAAAAGCATGCTTCTCAGTTCACTGTTCTTGCCAATTTACACACTAATTTACTTTCTGGTTAACATGTGAACAAAGGAGATAAAATAAAAAAGATTTATCAGACCACAGAGCTTGCTGAGGAAGGATAACTTCTAACGACTTTGCCTCAAAGTTATCAGAACCAGTGTCAGAACTCTAGAGAGTAGTTTTATTCATAATCATAGTCATCAAAAGAGTTTTTCTGGACCTCACGCAGAAGCTTGGTCTCTGCAGTAAAAATAATGCTCATCAGACTTAAAATGTGACCCATTAGCAATATCTACTATCTGATTCCAAATCAAAACATAGGCTTAATTTGTGCTGTTATGGATTATTTCATCAGCAATATTATGACACCAAATAAACAAGGGAACTCTCTCTTTTGTTTGTTTGTTTGTTTTTATAGATGATAAAAGAGGCTGAAATATGAATAAATTGTAATAGAATCTCAAGGTTTTCAAAGCCTAATTCTTATTAACTGGTGACATTTCCAAATACAAATATCCAAATAGCAGCAATAGAAAGTGGAGGTGTGAGGGGAAAGAAAAATTCTTCTGTGAACCTCCTATGCTACTTATGCGGAAACTATAACTTTAACTTAATGCTCAAAAGGAAAAGGTTTACAACATATTCCTGCATTCAGTGTTTGCAAAGGTGCACTGCAGTGTCCACTTCAAAAATTTTCAATTCAAACTGTTCCTTTGAAGGTAATATTAACTGCATATTTTGTTTGCTTCCTTTCATCTGAGATTCCCATTCTCTCCTGCTCTGCAGCAGTCTGGGGAAGCACCAGTTTAACCATCATGATTATTATGTACTTTTTATTTATTAATCACATTCATGATGCATTTGAGCTACATTCCAATCTAAATTGTGAACTGGGCCAGAAGATGCAGCAGCCATGTCATTTTGTATCAGCAGCCTCTCTTTTATTCCAATACCACTCTGACCTTCAGCAATAGTGTCATGTGCTTCTATAATGGTTCTCATTGCCTCCTTTTGCAAGCACCACAGCTCCCTAGAGACTATCTGCATGGGAAGATAACTTTAGGAGCCTCTAGGGGTCTGCTTTCTGTTTGCTCCCATACTGGCTAAAAAACAGTAAAAATCCCATTTGTTCAAATCCAGAATTTTTTGCCTCTTTTTTTTTTTTTTAATTCAAGAGCAGAGAGAAACACAGCCTCCGCTTTAAGTTTCTCAGCAAAGCTACCGCCTAATTACTGCCTGCTGAGTAGCGCAGTTAAACACAATCAGTCAGAAAGCCTTAAAGATACAATATCCTTTTTCATGAACTGTCTGCTTGTCAATACGAAGTCGCCCTCCTGCTTTAAATCAACCAACCACAGAGCTGTTATGAACAGCAACTGATTTTCCATGCAGTGCTGCAAAACAAAATCACACCGTATCCTATTTTTAATGACCATAGTTTTTCAACTGCATAACAAGAGGTAGCTGGCACTGCTGAGCTGAACCATATCAAAAAATGGGTTCAAGTAGAAACAGCACAGAACCCTTGAAGAATACAAGTACAGACCCAATTACACATGCATTGTGATGCTCAAAGCCAATTACAGCCAAATAACAGTGAAGCATTTTTCCCCCCCTCATAGCTCCACTGTAGACATTGGTTGCTTAATTTTTTTGTTTCTACAAGATACGAGATAGTTTTTAAGGCTCAAATTGTAAATATTATTTTATTAATCCAGTGTGTAGTTATGCACAAAGGTTTGTAAATATGAAATTAACATGTAAACTAATCAAGCTTACATCAATGTGGAGAAGGTGCAAGAATTTTATAATACTTCTGTATTTTCCATTACATCTTCAGACGTGCATGTATTAGAAACATTAGGAACACATACATGCACAAAATACATAGAAGCAACCATATGAACAAGTACAAGACTATAACCTTCTAAAGACATGTCAAAGTGGGCATTTTCTAACAGGCTTTGGACATTGAGTGTTTACTGATCATTACCATTTCTGATCTGCATTTTGCCGTAAAGTTAAGCTATCAATCTCCTGTTAGCTGGATATTTTCTATTAACTTAAAAAAATTTTCAAAGATGGAGAAATTAAGAAATGTATTTAATCTGACAAACAAAGTGAAAAAGGACTGTTTCTTTTTCCATACTTAAGTAAATGATCTCACCATGATTTTCAGCTGTATTGTATCAAATATTTTGCTCCATTCTAGTAGTCTTGTTCAAACAGCGTGTCACAAGCATAAAAATGTACCTAAAACCTTTTAGTATTTGTTATCTTAATTTAAGTGCTCTTCCTTATAAACATTTTGGTCTTTTTGAAATATGTTTCTATTGCCTTTCATTCTCACAGCACTGCTACAGGACAGAGGAAAGTGGTTTTGCATACATGAAATGGGCACTATTTACAGCATTATTTACACATCTGTAGTAGCGACTGGGACAGAGACAAGAGAAAATGTAAAGAGGAAAAGTGGAACAGACACTCCACCATCAGACTGAATAGAATATACTCTTCACCAGTGGCTCCACCAGCAGCTACTGAAAGTCCTCTTTCATTCATTACCTCACTAAATCTGATTTTCTTCCAAGTATAACCTTGGACTTGAATTTCTTAAATGTATAATGCCAGATTTAGAGATAGTTATAGTATATCTGTTTCTCTTTAAATTATAGATAAATACTCTTAGTCTTGCCTCCATGGTAATATAATCCTTTGACTGGCAACTCCATTTGTTCTAAACTTATTAAATATTTCATATAAACACCAAATAAAAAAGGAGAATCTTATTTCCCATTATTTGTACTCACATTAACATATTGATTATTGTTTAACTAGCATTAACAGCAGATCCACTGATATGAGATATAAAATTCTGAGAAATCTTAGAGTTTTTTTGGGGTGGGTCATCATAAAAAATGCCCAATTTTTTAGTAAATTAAAATATACTAATCAGTTGATTGATTTTCAAAACTAAACTTAAGAACGGAAAACATGTAATATATCACTTAGTTACCACACAAAAGTTATTGATTGGAATATTCATGAATTAATTCTAAAATTAGAGAAAATAAAATGATCGTTATTATTGCCATATATTGTCATAATAATGTGCAAGCACATAAATAATGTTACATTGCTGATACAGAAGCCTCCTTTTAGAAGAAAAGCTTGGAAACTAATTGTGTTCCTTACATATTCACCAATATAATATAATAATTCACCAATATAATTTCTGATTGAAATATCCAGTGATTTTAGAAAACATTTCAAATCATAGAAGTACAATATTAACATCATTAATTTAAGCATTGCTCTAAAAGCACACATCCTTCCAAGAAAGACTAACTTCCATTTATGTTTTTTTTAATTATCATCACCCAAATTTATAGTTTTCTGTACTGCTTGACTATAAAGGATGAGAGGAGACAAAAACAAGCAATTACCACCAATATTTTTCCTGAAAGTTTCCTAAGGTAGTACTTTAAAGATACCACCCAGGATGGTACTGTAAAGAAATTGAGGACAGCACAATTCATTTCCCAACTAAACTGGGCAGACGCTTTTCAGGGCATCAGGCAGAATAAAGGAGCCAAAATACATTGATTAATTTGGCCCTCAGTATGCAATCGCTCTATATATAGATTTTAAATGGTGTGTTTCAGAGACTAGAAGAGAGGGAGCTTAGTTCAATAGGTTGGACCATCAGCTGTTTTCTGTATAGAATACCACTTTGGAGATCCTCTACTCATTTTTAATTACATTTCTAGCTCACAACACCAATTTGAGAAGGGCACTCTAATCCCATATCTCAAGAGAAGAGTCAGTCAGGCCAGTTTACTTACCAGAAAAAATTCTTAAAATATTCATTCAGATTCCTTCAAACCTCAAAGCTGTGGCAACTATTAAAGTCACTGTACTTCCAAAGAAAAGCTATGCTGAATTGTCCTTCCCCATTCAGAGGTTACCTAAGGCTGCCAGTAGCCTATATGAGCATGACAGCTTGATAGAACATTCATTAATTCTCTTAATTGCAACCTCTGTTCCTCAAATCAAGCCCATGAAGAAAATTATTTTGATTTATACAGAAACTCTGAAGAAATCACATTATTTTATTTTGTCACATGGGACAAAAACAATGAAAGGCTGACATAAATGTTAAATGTTGCAAAAGACCCAGCTTTAAATTTTAACTTCTAAACTAATTATCAGATTTACCTGTGAAGTTACACAATGTTACTTATCAAGGATGATGAAAGTAATTCAGGACAATGAAACTGTAATTTCTAATTTGAATTCTAGTTTAAAGTGAAAAATACAAGTTTCTGTTTGAACTGTGAAGGTATGTGAAGGGACCATGCAACTGAGAAGGCTTTCAAAGCACACAAAATCGTCTCTAATAAAACATTAGTGAAAGAATCTGATAAAATAAATGGGGCCATAACATTTCCACAAAAAGTAGGAAATAAAACTGTATTATTTGAAACTGTCCAAGAAACCAAAACAATTTCCAGCTTATAAGCTGTATGTCAAAGATCTGAGAGAGAAAAAAAAATTTACTAGGTTCTTTCCTTGCCTAAAATTTACTGTGCAGTCATGCAAGGCACTCAGCAAATTTTTCCTTATCTGTAAAAGTACTTAAACTGGAGCTTAACCTGAAGCATGAGAGAAATACCACTGAAATCAATAAGAAAACAGTGTTTAAGTGCTTAAAGGTAAGCATCTATTAATGTGAATTGCTAGGTAGAGTCATGGTGCTCAGATCCTTGAAGAATAAAGCTTTTATGTTATAACTGGAAGAGTCTTTCTAAAGCACCATCCTGCAGTTATAAAAATAATAGCTTTCAAGATCAAAACAAATGAGTACTTGCAAATCGGTTACAAGAGGTTTGTGCTCTTCTTTGGAAGTATTGTTTCTGGGCCCATGGACAGACATTTCAAATCCTGCCACCAGTGAGACCTTGGATGAGTCCTGAGTCCCTGGACTGTACTTCTAGAGTCATTAACCTTCAATCATGTAATTATACTTCAGTAATAAGAATCATGAGCAAGGTTTATTTTTGAAATTAGTAAAGACAATAAAAGTCTAATAGCTGAGTTCAAAGATTCAGAAGCATTATGTCTCCTGATCTTAATTTACAGCAGCTCCTGGAAATGAGATTTAAAAGGTAGCTGCCTCACTCACGCTATGATCAACCTGGAGCTTGATGGTCTGTTTACAACACTTCTACTCATCTACATATATAGCAAAAATTATGTAGTATGGTGGTGATAATTAGCTTTGACTGCAGGCAAACTCCTGAATAAATGGCTGTTTTCATGGTATTAAATAAATGGAGGGATTTGTGACCTTTATACAACTTATTGGGGTAATTTTTGACCTCACAAACAGTCACAGCTATTAAGAGAATATTTCTCATACAATCACTTTTTTATTTTTTTTATTTTTTCATTACTACGGGTTGCTATTTAATTTCATACAGATTGTTTTACTATCTGAAATTGGACCATTATTCAGAAGAATTAATAAATTGCATTTAGACTTAAAAGTCAAATGTGGTATTTAAAAAAAAAAAAAAAGTTTATTTAGGTGGATAGAAGCAAGTGAATTGCAAAAGTGAATTGCTGACCTGGGTCAGAAAAATGTCTATCTGTTATTATATACTATTTGGAAAATATTATATATTTCCTTTCCAAAGGGAAATTTAAAAATCCTGCAGCAGGTTCACAAAATTTATCTGCCTCACACCCTAAGTCTCATCATAATTAATAATAGAGTTGGGACAGCTTTTATCCTAAAACATAATGTTGAACACTCTACATAATATGCTTATAGCTTATTACACTCACACTGGACTGGACTGCTCTACTAATAAAGTCTGATTATTTTCTTAATTTTGGTACATTCTTGATCTCCTAAGGCAAGGCAACCTACCCTCCCGCATTGTTACATCATCTGTCAAAAAGGAAAGAAGGGTTATTTTCATGGGGGACTCCCTTTTGAAAGGGACAGAGGGCCCAATATGCCGACCAGACCCAACCCACAGGGAAGTCTGTTGCCTCCCTGGGGCTCAGGTGAGAGACTTTGCTAAGAAAGTCAAACGCCTGGTAAGGCCCACCGACTACTACCTGCCACTGGTCTTTCAGGCTGGTAATGAAGAGGTTGCAACAAGAAGTCCGAGAGCGATCAAAAGGGACTTCAGGGCTTTGGGGTGACTACTTAAAGGATCAGGGGCACAGGTTGTGTTTGTCTCTGTCCTTCTGATAGGGGGGATCGATACTGACAAGCGGACTCATCACATTAGCACGTGGCTTCAGGACTGGTGCAGCCGGCAGAACTTCAGGTTTTTCAATCACGGGAAGGTCTACGCGACACCAGGCCTGCTGGCACCAGATGAGATGCACCTCTCTCAGAGAGGGGTAAGGATTTTTGCTCGGGAGTTGGCAGGGCTGATAGATAGGGCTTTAAACTAGAGTCGAAGGGGGAAGGGGATAAAACCAGGCACGCCGGTGATGAGCTAAGGGATGGTGTGCTAGAATCAGAGGGACTGTGCTGGTGAGGCCCTTCGGTCGGCTCCACAAGGTGCTGCGTGTAGCGAGGTGCATTTGAAGTGCTTCTACACAAACGCATGCAGTATGAGGAATAAAATGGAGGAGCTAGAAGTCTTGGCCCTGTCCCACAGCTACGACATCATTGGCATAAGTGAAACCTGGTGGGATGAGTCCTGTGGCTGGTGCATTGCAACAGATGGTTACAGGCTCTTCAGGAGGGACAGGCAGGGTAGGCAAGGTAGCGGGGTGGCGATGTATATGAAGCATGGGCTGGACTGTGTGGAACTTCAAGTTGGTGATGGCAAAGTTGAGAGCCTCTGGGTAAAGATTAAGGGATGAACAAATAAAGGGGATGTCGTTGTGGGAGTCTATTACAGACCACCTGGCCAGGACGACAACACCGATGAATTATTCTTTGCAGAACTAAGAGATGCCTCGAGATCAACTCCCCTTGTCCTTATGGGGGATTTCAACTTGCCAGACGTCAACTGGGATCACCACACGGCTGACACAAGCAAGTCCAGGAGGTTCATATAGCACCTAAATGATAACTTCTTGGTGCAGGTGCTAAGGAAGCCAACTAGGAAAGGTGCCCTTCTAGATCTGTAGCTGGAGAACAGAGAGGGTCTTGTGGGAGATGTGGCAATTGGCGGCCTTCTCGGTCATAGTGACCATGAAGTGGTTGAGTTTAGAATTTATGGTAACAGTAGGAAAACTGCCACCAAAACTTCAGCCCTGGATATGGGGAAAGCAGATTTTGGGCTGCTCAGAGAACTAGTCAGCAAGGTCCCCTGGGAAACTGCTTTTGAAGGCATTAGCGTCCATCAATGCTGGTCAGTCTTTAAGCACTGCCTCATAAAAGCACAAGATCAGGCAATTCCAAAATATCAGAAGTCAGGCAGACAGGGCAGAAGGCTGGCCTGGCTGACCAGGGATCTTCTACTGGAGCTTAGGCGAAAAAAGAAAGTGTACGGCTGCTGGAAGGAGGGTCAGGCGACGAGGAAGGAATACAGGGATGCTGTTCATGTTTGTAGGGAGAAAATTCATGTGGCCAAAGCCCAACTAGAGTTGAAGCTGGCCATGTCTGTGGGAAACAATAAAAAAGGGTTTTTTAGATATGTTAACAGAAAAAGTAGAACCAAAGAAAACATAGGTCCGCTACTTGATGGGGAAGGTCTCCTCACAGCCAGTGACATAGGCAAAGCAGAGACGTTTAATGCCTTCTTCGCCTCTGTCTTCAACACTGATGATGGGCTTCGGGACCCAGGGTGCCCTGAGCTGGAGGACCATGACGGTGGGAATGACAAACTCCCAATCGACCCCGAATGTGTGCGGGATTTTCTGCTTCACCTGGATCCATACAAGTCCATGGGTCTGGATGGGATTCATCCCAGGGTGCTTAAAGAGCTGGCAGACGTCATCGCGGGACCTCTCTCAAATATTTTTCTACGGTCTTGGGAATCCAGAGAGGTCCCAGTAGACTGGAAGCTGGCAAATGTTGTGCCAATTTTCAAGAAGGGTAAGAAAGATGACCCTAGCAATTACAGGCCTGTCAGTCTCACGTCAGTGCCTGGTAAAATTATGGAGAAGATGATACTTGAAGTTATTGAAGCGCACCTGGGGGACAATGCAGTCATTGGTCCCAGCCAACACGGGTTCATGAGGGGTAGGTCCTGCCTAACAAATTTGATTTCCTTTTATGATAAGATCACCCATCTAGTCGATCAAGGGAAACCAGCTGATGTGATCTTTTTGGACTTCAGCAAAGCTTTTGACACGGTTTCCCATAGGATCCTACTGGACAAAATGTCCAGCATACAACTTAACAAAAACATCATACGATGGGTGAGCAATTGGCTGATGGGCAGGGCTCAAAGGGTTGTGGTACATGGGGCCACATCTGGCTGGTGGATGGTCACTAGTGGCGTCCCTCAAGGCTCCATTTTAGGGCCAGTCCCCTTCAATGTTTTTATAAATGATTTGGATGTAGGACTAGAAGGTGTTCTGAGGAAATTTGCCGACAACACCAAACTTGGAGGAATTGTGGACTCGGATGAGGGGGGAAAGGCCTTGCAGAGAGACCTGGACAGATTGGAGAGCTGGGTGATCACCAGACACATGAGGTTTAACAAAAGCAAGTGCCAGGTCCTGCACCTTGGACAGGGCAACCCTGGCTATACGTACAGACTAGGCGACGAGACGCTGGAGAGCAGCCCCGCAGAGAGGGATCTGGGGGTTGTGGTTGACAGCGAGTTGAATATGAGCCAGCAGTGTGCCCTGGCAGCCAGGAGGGACAACCGTATCCTGGGGTGCATCAAGCACGGCATTGCTAGTCGGTCGAGGGAAGTGATTGTCCTGCTCTACTCTGCGCTAGTGTGTCCTCACCTCGAGTACTGTGTGCAGTTCTGGGCACCACTGTACAAAAAGGACATTAAACTGTTGGAGAGTGTCCAGAGGAGGGCGACGAAGATGGTGAAGGGCCTAGAGGGGAAGACGTATGAGGAGCGGCTGAGGTCACTGGGCCTCTTCAGCCTGGAGAAGAGGAGGCTGAGAGGGGACCTCATCGCGGTCTACAACTTCCTCGCGAAGGGGAGTGGAGAGGCAGGTGACCTATTCTCCATAAACACCAGTGATAGGACCCATGGGAATGGTGTTAAGCTGAGGCAGGGGAAGTTTAGGCTGGACATCAGGAAGAGGTTCTTCACCGAGAGTGTGGTCGCACACTGGAACAGGCTCCCCAGTGAAGTAGTCACTGCACCAAGCCTGTCTGAATTTAAGAAGCGATTGGACTGTGCACTTAGTCACATGGTCTAAACTTTTGGGTAGACCTGTGTGGTGCCAGGAGTTGGACTTGGTGATCCTTATGGGTCTCTTCCAGCTCGGGATATTCTATGATTCTATGATTCTATGATTTGTAACTTCTTGTGGCAATGGGTTTCACAGAATAAATCAGACTGTGTGAAAAACTCTTGTAACTTGCTGAGTGTTCCCTCTCTTGTGCATTAGAATAGATGCAATGAATTCATGTTCTACCTCCTCTGTTTGATATTTTAGACATTTTCCTCATGTCTTACAGGCTCACAAATACATCTGCCAACTTCTTTGCATGATCAGTGCTACAGGAAACTGTAGGTCTGAAATTACAAGTTATTTTTCTATGACATTAGTTGATATGAATATATTTGAGGGGTTGTAGGATTAGTGGTATAGTCCATGAACATATGTACATATGCCTCTTCATTCTGTCTTTATAGTGTAAGAACCCCCTGTAAATCATTTCCACAGAAAGAGTCAGGAGTTTCTAACTGCAACTGATGTTGTTTTCAGCCTTAAAAACAAGAAGATAGAAAAGCTACATAGCACAAGCAGAAACAAAAATAAAACTACCAAAGCATTTAACTGTAGACTGAATTTATGCAGATAATCAAAACTGATGTGGAATTTCCAAGGCTGAAGATAACTCATACCCCATTTCACACGCTACTTAGTGGTTCATATAAACAAGTCTTTTCACTGCAATAACTTTGTCAGTTCAGAAAAAAAATAATAACATTGGCATCCTTTTTCTTGGTCTCAGCCTGACAGATTAGGATGGGTATAAACCACAAATGCTTACAGTGTGGCTAAATAATATTTACAGGTGCGATGACTCCTTGTTTACCATTACTGACTCAAAGGCTGTTTCCTATCATCAGTTTCCAGGACAATAAACCCAGTATCTCATGAGTTTGTTATTTGTGAGTGATTTTTTAAAATAATGATTTTTAAAATAATGATTGAAAATAATGATTGAAAATAAAAATAAATATGTAATGTACTGAATTAATACCATAGTTATAATATGCCGCTTTCAAAGGACAAGAGTATTAGAGAAACCTTTGGATCCTTTCACATGAGAATATATAGAGATGAATAAATGCATTAGTATACATGTGATTTCATATGAAAAAAAAAAAAAAAGTTTTTTAAAAATAAAGAATTTCCACTGTAGAAAAATCTGACATTTTCTTTAAACATTTAAATTCGGAAAATGTTATACAGTTTTTGCATATGAGCCAGAAATGGAAAGCTCTTGCCAAATGCTTTCTGGTCTCCTTACTGGCACTGCAGTTGCAGTTCCAAGCCAAGAATTCACAGTGGCTACATGGCACTGAATTTTTGATGTGCCGATTTCAGACTGGCCCTATTTTGAGAAGGATGTCTTTTGTACAACTTTTGAGATAAAGCATATGCAGATAAGCCCTTTTGGAAGATGTATGCAGTGGCGGAGTGATCAGTTAACATTCGTTTTGTGGCTGCTTATGGTACTAATTTCAGCATTAAGACTAAATTTTGGTTTACATTCAGAGTTCTAAGCAGCATGCAAAGACTGAATTTTAAATGAAAGACTAATTTGAAACAAAATGATAAAGCTTCATAAATTTACTTTGATTCTTATTTTATACTCTCATCCTACATTTCCTACAAAATCCCTCCTGAGACCTTGTGGATTTCTGTTTCTTTTCAATCATTTCTGTACACAATTTTAAAATTTTCTGTTGAAGACAAAAACTTTATAGTTCTTCGTTTTAATGATATTGGTAACTATCATTCTCTCCTTGTATAACTAAGAGTATGACTTGATACTGAGTATCAGGAAAAGCAAGCAAACAAACAAAATATTATTCTAAATTTTAATCTACATCCTAAAATACACCCCCAGTTTATGATATCAGCTACTTAGGTGAAGTTCCTTGTCTGAGAAAAATCATCATTCTTTTATTTCCTAAGGCTGGATATCCCCAAAACAACTGCTTAGACATCTCTCTGAAGCATGATGTGCACAGCTCTATTTATGAATCATCTTTATTATCCCTGCTAATGGGGTCAAGGGTGCCTTGGATTTTCTTATATTGTTTTAAATCCCTTCCATTCTCTGTTTAGACTCAGCAGTGATAAACAACCAGAGGCAATAACTGGGTATTCAGCCCTTTCATCTGCCCTTCCTAACGTGCACATACTATGGACAGACTGCATGCACTGCAAATTGCAGCCAACAGTTTGCAGTCTGCAACAGCTCCCAGTGCAGGAGACACACAACCTCTGCAGTACCTCCCCAACAAACAAGAACTGCTCCTCTCTTAGCTCTCTTGCAGTCTCTTCTATTTATTGTTCTTTATTCAGTTAGAGATAATTTCTTTTTACACATAATTTGTTATTCCCCTCTGTATTTCCTTTAGAAATTACCTATTTATAATCCTAATAATGCATTTCATGCATATTCATTTATATATATATTGTCCAATAATGACATGCTTTGGGGTTTAACAGCATTGTTTCTTTTACTTCCTGTCCAGCAACTATCGAGGCATGACACTACATTAAACTAAAAGATATACTCCTTTTTAATACTGTGTTTCTTGACCAACTTTAGATAAACTGCATACATTATCTGATTGCCTTCAAATTTAAGGATAATCTCTTGAAATTTATGCTGCCTCATATTTGAGTACAGTTCTTCCCAGGAAATGTAAACTGCAGAAAACTAATAACTTGACTCATTCCTGATTCTAAATATTTAGAATTTCTTCTAAAAACAACAATGTATTTTGAAATGAGTTCTGGGAATTTAAGTGTCTGAAAAGACATTGGGGAAATTGGTCTTCACATTTTTTTCTGAAGAGGTCATAAAGTGCCAGAGATCTAAGGATGTCTATGTACTTGCTAGTAAGATATCTAAAATACTGATTACAGTATGAAGTATCTTAGTAAAATCACATTTTCTTTTTCTTTTTTTTTTTTTTTTTCATAAACCACTTTTCTTATTCTAATATCTCCAGACAGGGGGAGGAAATTAAGCAATTGCTTTTGGCAGGGAAAAAAGAAAACAAGAAGCTATTTAGCGGACACTGAAAGGGTACTGAGAGTTGCTAAAGCTCCTAGGGTGTACATTTTCAGAACACATTTGAGCACAAGAGAATACCAAGATCGGTCACTTGGAATGAGCTGTCATTCTTATTTTCTTTGTACCATCAGTTTAGAACAAATATTTAAAAAACAAAACAAAACAAAAAAGTAGATCTTTTCCTCATTTAATTCATTTTTGAAGAGGTATCAACACATTTCACAAGAATTTGCTTTGTGTATTATTGAGCTAAATGTATTATGAATTTCCTAATGAAACAGTATGCAAATTAAAACATATGCCTTTGTTCATCAACTCATAAACATATTTTATCACTAGGCTTATTTCCATCATTAATGAAACGTTTTTACCTACTGCAGACTTTTTCATGTCTAAATGATTATATACATGCAGTTAAAAAAACTAGAAAAGAGCTTTTTCATAGAAAGATTTTAGGAAGAGCCCACAGGAAAGAAAGTCATTAATACCTGAGGGAATGGCTGGAAGCTACATCAGAGGAGGTTCAGCTTCGATATTAAATCATGGAATATCTCAGGTTGGAAGGGATCCATAAGTATCATTGAGTATAACTCCCGGGTACCCAAAGAAAAAATCAGACCATGTGTCTTATTTTGTCCAAACACATCTTGAGCTCCATCAGGTTCTTTGCCATGACCACCTCCTCAGCAAACCTGTTTCAGTTCCTGACAACCCTCTCAATGAGGAACATGACATCCTGACATCCAGCCTGTACCACCCATCACAACTTCAAGCCATTTCCTTGGTTCCTGTTGCTGGTCACCAAAGAGAAGAGATCAGCACCTGCCCCTCCGCTCCCCTTCACGAGAAAACTGTAGACCACAAAGAGATCTCCCCTCAGCCTTCTCTTCTCCAGGCTGAACAAACCAAGTGATTTCAGCCATTCCTAGTTTGTCTTCCCCTCCAAATCATTCACCATCTTTGTAGCCCTCCTTTGGATGCTCTCTAAGAGTTTTATATCTTTCTTATACTGTGGCACCCAAAACAGCATGCATTAGAAAGTGTTCGTCACCAGGTGGGTGGTCAGACACTGGAAGAGGCTCCCCAGGGAAGTGGTCACAGCAACAAGCTTGCTGGAGTTCAAAAAGTATTTGGACAATGCTCTCAGACACATGGTCTGATTTTGGGCTGATCCTGTGTAGAGACAGAAGCTGGACTCACTGATTATCATGCGTCTCTTCCAACTCAGGATATTTTGTGATTCTATACAGATATAGTCTACAAGAGTGCCACTGGGAACCTAACCAGGATACATGAAAAAAAATAGGTGCAGAATGTATTTGAACAATGAAGAAGGTATAGGCTTTATATACATATATGCAAGAGATACTTAAATGTTCTCTGTCCAGCATTCACATCCTGTAACACGAATTCTGTACAAGTCATTTCAGAATCCTCTTATTCTTTTGCCCTGTAAGGATGGAGAATTTACTAAAGCAGGAAGGACTCTTGCTCATAAAGTATCAAGTCTTTCCCTGTCTCTGCAAGCACAAAACCCATTTGTGAAATCCTATGTCCCTTTTAAGTGGGAACTGTTTTGGAGGGTCATCTTCTGCAGTGAATTATAGCCCCTGGCATACTACCAATACAGCTGTCCTGTAAGCATCATTACCCATGAAGACTTATGAATTCAGCTCTTGAGACTGTTTTATCATCACACACACACACACACACACACACACAAAACCACAGGCACTCATTTCTCAACTTTACTGTCATACGGTTCTCATTCTTGGCTATGAGTACCGCTAGTATTAGAAACACCTGAAGGAGAAAAACTCCTCCTTAACTTCTTTTTCCTAGGGGCATTTTTGTGAACAAAATTTCTGAAAGGAACTTGAAACCAATTCCTCCAAATATACCATCTGAAGCTCAGCTTTTATAATCTAATCTGAGCATGAGAGTGATTTACCTGACAGTGTTTCTTATATCTTACTTGTTTCCTCCTTTACTCTCATGAATACAGATGTGGCAAAGAAAGTCTTTGGTAATTCTGATGAGGCATTTAAAAGAGGCAAATTACCTGGGACTCCACAGCTTGCCTCTGCTTCCACCCCTCTGTTAGATGGATCATGGTGAAGCAATAAAGAGGAAGGAGAGCTGTGGTGTTGACAGGTGTTAGAATACTGACAAAAAACGTCACTTTATTGCTCTAATAATGAGGTTTTTTTAAACTAAGGTCTTTGATGCAAACATAAGGTTCTCCCATTTCTACATCTTCTACAGTTTATTGACTCATGATAAAATACGTTCTGCAGAAGTCCCACTGTTTTAAATATCCCCATAAGCACGTCTACACCATCATGTTTTTCTTTAGCGATGTACTAAATGCATTTTTATCTGGGTTTGGATTGCTATCTTCTTTGTTTCCCAACATTTAAACTGTTGTGGATGAACCACAACATTCCTATGTTTCATAAGAAATCTAAATAATTGACTCAATTTCCAGGTGCTTCTGCATGTTATACTTGTGCATACTTTAAAGATAGTTTCTTCCAGTAAGAGATAGAACCAATGCCTTTCAAATTCTGCTTCCCATTTTTATTTCCTTTACAGACTTTGACAAAAAAAAAAAAAAGAAAAAAGTGGAATTTCACTTCTCTGACATGGCCCAGAAGAACGAGTACCATTTACATGTTATATATTATACTGTTTCTTGATCTTCTCATGGTGAGGTTGGAGAATGACTGACAAAAAAAAAAAAAAGGGGGGGGGGTGGTATTTAATTTAAAACAAAAATGCAAATGTTTTCTCTTTCTACTAATCTTGCTGCAAATATTATTTATCTTTGGCTTAAGAAATATTCACATACATTATCTGATTTAGCTTCAGAACACATCGATTCCACTTATGGTTGTTTTCTAAAATCATAGAATCATAGAATGGTTTGGATTGGAAGGGACATTAAAGATCATATAATTCTAACCCCCCTGCCATAGGCAGGGACCCCTCCCATTAGACCAGGTTGCTCAAAGCCCCATCCAACCTGGCCTTGAACACTTCCAGGGATGGGGCACCCACAGCTTCTCTGGGCAACCTGTGCCAGTGCCTCACCACCCTCAATGCACAAAAGATACACAAGCTTTACAGCCAGCTACTCCAAGGCATTTGCTTCATTAATACTCTCTTGAAAAGATATTATTTTAGTTACACTATTAGTCAATCTTGTTTTGCAGAAAAGGAACAAATCCCAAACTAGTCCAATTGCTTACATACTTGAAGAGGAAAAGGGGCTGAGCAGCAAAAATGTGCAGAGGAACCAGTGGTTACAAGTCACTGAATGCATTTATTTTTCTAGTAAGAACCATTACCTTATAATTTGACTTTTCAGAATGACGGATGGGAAGGGCAGGAAAAAAATAAAAAAGTCTAGAAAACAAAAAATTAGAACTTGTAATCACTCCCTGTATTTTACTGGTGTTTGTCCTTTTCCAGCTGTTTTTATTGCCTGTTTTTACCTTGTCTGACAAAAAGCAACAACATCAAAAATGAATTAAGGACAGCTGCATTTTCCATGAAGCTGCTCTCACAGACTAGGACATATACACTGACTTGCAATCCTTTACCTTGTGTTTCCTAGTTGGTAAGAATCACAATAAGCTAATTTGTTCCTCTTTTCCTCACTACCTTCAAACTGTAGTGATATTTCAAACTCATAAAAATAGAAGCATCATTCTACTCATTACTCTACTTAGTAGCTGAATAAAATTCCCATGCTTCAGTCAGTCCAGAAAGTGCTTCTTGTGCTCTCTAATGCAAATAGCTCTTACTGAGTCCATTGATAGTATGAGAAGGAATTTCTCATAGAACAATTTGGAAGACCCATTTGATTTACAAGGAAAGCCTTGTTATTTCTGTCCCTCCTCAAAGGTCTTACCTATACTACATGTAGATTGATATGGTTATTACTGCACTGTAGCAGACACAAGGTATATCTTTACATCATAGAGAAGACTTGACAGAAATGATGACTTCATACGCAACCTTTATCACAGGGTTCAGTGTGACTACTTCTACTTTAAATGGATATTAAAGTTTACTAAAAGTTGATGAGAATATTCCAAAAAGCTCAAGAAAATGAGAAGGGGTCCAGCAATATGCTTATGCTGCCTAAAAAATTGCAAGACTGCAGAGGTAAATCAGAGCTCTAAACCTAATTCTTGTATCAGCTCTGTTCATTATTTACCAAAGCTTTCAAACAAATGTTTCTTTTGCAATCTAAACAATTAAATAATTTTGAAACCTTTTCAGCTTCCTTATACAATCTTGGTTTATCAGCTGCCTTTCCAAGGCCCATTATCTATTTTAAGAGCCTAATTCGCTTAGCATATTCTATGTGTTAGCCAAATGATATATATTACATTTGTAATTAATTCTGAGCTGGCGTAATAATAAGAAAAAGTCTCTCATATAAAAAAGATAATAATTATAAGATCTTAAAGAAGGATATAAAGATCCTTTGCAACTTTTTTTAACTTCTGAACTAAAAATGCTGATATGATTTTGTCCTATTATTATACTCAAATGACACTGAAAGATTTGTGTTAATAAAAAGTAAGAGATTACATAGACAGACATAATATCCCACAGCTGTAATTTTAAAATTAACTATTTATTAAACAATACATTCCCATTTAATTTTACATATGTACAGAATTAATTTACACAGAGATTTACCTGAAAATAATGGTTTTTTTTTTCCTTCTTTTTTTTTTTCCCAAGGTATTTTTAGTTGAAGAGATGCAAGGTTTTTAATTAAATTACATTAAATCCTTTTGTATTTATTCTGCATTAAACCTTATTTTATTTATTGTCATCTTCCCAGCATGGTATCATCATGGTTGAAGAGGGCTGCTAATGCTATTTATATTATGCTGCACTGTCCTCTAATTGACCTTGTTTGTGCAACGGAATGGCTGCTTTTCTCAGGCTGCCAGCCCTTTATTGCTGCATTTTGACCATGCACTAGTGGCTCTTTGTGCTGCTGTTGAGTTCGAGAATCAATACTGCATTCCCCACAGCCAATAAAGGAAGCTGACAGCATGAATTAACAGAGTGTAGCCAGTTGCATGGAGGGCCATTGTCTTTAAGGAAAATCAGGACGATTACAAGCCTCCATTGCTTAGTGGAGATTTTAATGCAAAGCGCAAGGTTGCTGTAATTTAATTTTGGCCTGCTGCTCTGACACACTCCCCTTTGCTACTGCTTCATGGAGTCCAAGTTATTAATGGCTGCAGACCAAAACACATAGGGAGACAAAGGCAAATAGTCACAGTCACACAGCAGCAGCAGTTACTTCTGATTTAACAGTAATACTTCTTTTACATTTACTGGAATTGACAGGAGTTCTTTTTTTTTTTTTTTTTTTTGTCTTCCCAGAGTCTTCCCTGTTGAAATAATACATATTAAATACGCCAAATGAAACCAAAACAACAAAACCTAAAAATGTCATGCCCCAAACTGACACCTAAAAGAAGGCTGCACATGGGGCAAAACTGGAGATATACACATTGGCAAAGGCTTTTTCCCCTCCAGTCTTACTGAATCATCTAATAGGGGATGCTGTTGAACCACAGCTACTGCATTAATGTTACAAAGAAGTATCCACAGAAAGGGCACTTTAAGTAAACGTAAACTAACAGTAGGACTTCTGCTGTTAAGAGCACAAATGCAATCACTTTTTACAAAAAAAAAAAAAAGTAATGGATTTTATTCAAGATTCTGTGATACTGAAAACTGTAGTTCCTTATGACAGGTAATATTGTTGATTCAAATGGATTCAGGCTCAGTTATTCAAAAGGACAATGTATTATATACAAACCATTTAACTCAAGCTTTTAACTTGTTTTCTCTGTTGACAGTGGTAGGAGAGATTGTCTGGGGGGTAATCTTTTTAAAGTAATGTCTATGCCTGTAAAGTTTCATCCATTTATCACTTCTAAAAAAATCTGAAGTTCTCGTTTCCTACTGTCTACCTACCTGACTTTTAAATGCAGGTATTTACCCGAGATTAAAAAAAAAAAAAAAAAAAAGTGGAAAAAAATAAAATTAAATTAAGCCTGACTTAAAGGATGTTTCTTCTAGCCCATGGGTTGTGGAAAATAGTGTAAGAGACATCAGAATCCCTTAAGCAGTTTTTACTACAACCAAAAGAATCTCTACATATACACAGTAATTCACAAAAGAGACCTTCCCCATCACATAAAAATTATATGCTGCCTTTACATATATTTGCCTTTCTTTTAGGTTTGTCTAAGCTCTTTAACAATTTAAATTTAGTTGTGTAAGATCCTCAAGATAAGTCTTTATCAGAAGAATTTTCCATTCCCCAGAAAGGAAAAATGAAGTTCAGGGCAAATAAGGCACATGTCCAAAAGAGGAAGGCATTCAGATAAGAGCAAAAGTCCTTTTCCCTGAGTTGCCGTCAGACCTTGGAGTTGTCACCTGTACACCAGAATTTTGCCACATGCCTCCTTTGTAAAGCAAGTACAAAATAATTCACAACAGTGCCGTTTATCTCTTCTGCCATTAGCCATCTAAGAACTAGACACCTAGTTTTCTTCTATAGTCAATGTAAAGTAGGAAGCACTTCAAGAGGATGAATCATCCCATCCCAAAATAGCAGTTAGAGACAGCTGATGAACTGTGCTCTGGACATATCTATTTTTTTCTCTACTGATAGTAGAGGGAGCCTGAGCAATAAGCTAACTTAAATTTTAGAATGCTAAAATGAGGTGAGATGAATCCCAAACTAGCTTTTTAATATACATTGTGTTTAGGTGAATGAAACAACTTGAGTAGGTATTTCTTACAGTCCCTGTCATTCTGTCAACTGCCAAGCTGTGTGAGGAGCACTACACACAGCTAGTACACAGGCGTTTGGAGTTACACATGCATTTTCCCTGGCAAAATGCATGTGCATGCAAGCACCCAGCAGGCATTTTCCACAAGAGAACCAAAAGAAAGGAATTTATGACCACCCAGAAAAGAAGTGAGTGATTCTCTTCATCAGTGAGATGAGAACCAAGATCTGGTCTTATGATTTAGTAGGTACACATGAATGTTCACAATAATTTTCCGTGAGTACTCATATAAAGGGTCTTCTACTAGCTACACCTCAACTCTTCCATCGGTTTCATATCTTGCACTGAAAGTAAAGATGTGCCATGGTTCTTACACTCTGAAACCACATAAAACCTTACCTTTCAAGAGATCTTCCATGTCAGACTGTATTTTGCACAAGTTCACGGAGCAGAAGCATAAGTAACTAAAAACTTCCCTATTGTGAAAAGTTGAAAAATGACCAACTTTGTCTGAATACAATTCTTCTACAATATAAACATCTTATACAATGATTAGAAAGAAGAAGAAGAAAATAGAAAAAAGGAGTGACCTGCACTGTAATCATTA
>NC_139721.1:37743010-38078010 GCF_964211835.1 Anser anser
AGAATAGAAACAGTTGTCTTTGAAAAGACTGCCTTTTCTTTTCGTACAAAACTATATCAGTGTGAATTGGCATTTGTGTCCTGAACAAACTGTGAAGCAGAAGGCATTTGAAAGAAATGTCTCTCAATGTTCAGTGTCCAGTTCTGACTTAATTTATATTAAGAACTGTCCTGCACACAGCTCTTATTACACCAGTGGGAGCAATTGTGAAATATCAGGAAAGTTACTTGAGATTTTCATCTGTAAAATGGAATTTATCCCAACGTATGGACATGGTATACCTGGTATTGTGTATTCTCTCATCAGAGGTTTTGTGATCTGCTCACAGGAACTAGTGGTGTCCCATTGAAGACTAGTAACTGGACAGAAAAGCTCAAATACCATTGCTGTTTTTTGACTCAAATGCAATGGAGAACCATGAACATTTTGCAGGCTGTTTCCCATATGCTAAACGGAGATATCACCACCTATTTCCCTGGTATGCCATGAGGTTTAGTTAATGGCATTTTAAAGCAACTCATGCCTCTTATTGCTAGCTGGAATTTGTCCATTGCATACGCTGAGTATTTTGAGTCTACCACAAGTCCCTACTACCCACATTACCAATATTAAAGGAAACAAATCATTAGAGAAGGTACCAGGAAGTAACAGGTTTTGGGAACCTGCCACAGAGTCTCATTGATTTGTAGAGGTATCATGTGTTTTTCCATAGATTTGCAATCTTTTCTTCCTTACACTGCTTGCATCCATCTAAATAATGATGGGGAGCATATGGCTTTATTTTTAAACACTGGCACAAATTTGAGACAAGCAGCTTTTAGGTTATAAATCACAGACTACAGCCAGTTCCCAAGGATTGTTAACATCAGCAAGCAAAGGACTTCTTTTGAAGGTGTAGAGGGAGGCATGCCAACCATAGCTCTAACTGGATCCTCCTGGGTGAAGCTTTTCCAAAGACAGTGTAGAAGAACATGTCTTACTGAGAAAGCAATGTTCAAGGTGTCAGATTTCAAGGGTGTTTCTTTTTTAAGGTCAGAACATATACAAGACCTTTTTCTCTTGCAAGCCAGAACTTGTGACTTCTAGCCCAAATAGTTCCATTCAGATATAACTCTGCAAGGAGGAAAAGGCAGAGCAAAAGTTGGGCCAATGTTTGGCGTACCAGACTGAAGAAAGAAATTCACACCGAAAGAATTGAAAGCTTTGCTTATGCTGATCAAAGAGCATAAACTATAATTCAACAACAGAACGAATAAACCGTTCAGCCTCGTAAACTATAATAGAATCTTCAGTTCTAAGCTCTAATAAAAGCTTAATTTCTTTAACAAGTTTTCCACTGTAAAAGTGAAATCAACTCTTCCATTAAAAGATTAGCTTTCCAGCCAACTGACAAAGTCTGTAATCCAAAAATCTAAGGTTTTTAATATATAGTGGCTTTTTCCATTGTCTACTCTTCCAGAAACTATTTTCACTTTTTAAAGAAAGATATTTTCCTTAATGATAAAGATTCTGGTTTGAATTATATCATGCAGTATTGATGCTATTTTTTTTCCTTATGACTGTAAGCTATATTCAGTAATCTTGTCTTTTTGTTAAAGACTTGTGGGCATCCCACTTGAAATAAAATGTCCTGTGGTCATTCAGCTTCTGAGGCTTTGCATAATGTATTTTAAGCACTGAATATGCTGGGCTGGGGAAATCTTTTGTGCCACAATTTTGTTATTGTCTTATGAAAGCTGCAAAAAGTTTATCAATATTTTATTGAATCTAAGGACCCGTGCAGTTTTTGTCTGTGCAAGGCTGTGACCGAGTCTTGTCTCAGAAAGACTGGTGTGAATGCTGTCAAAACCAATGTAGCTCCTCCAAATACAGGCAATGAAGTGGAGAGCAGAAAGATAGCTCAGACACTATTTTTTTTTCTTCAAAAGTGTGCAGTTTTCAAGCTTGCCTTAACCCCATGTTATCTGCCATGAGCACCTAGAGAAAAGAAATGAAAGGCAATTTCAAAAGCAAAGCAGGCCTTTTTAAGAACATTGTGAACTGAGTTCCTGCTAGCTGCCAAAGTTAGAGAGCAATGGTAAAGATACAACAGTAAAATTTATTAGATGAAAACAGCCCAGTGAAAGGTACTGACTGAATGTTTTCTGTACTGTTGCTTGGGAAAAACAAAAAATATATATTTTTTCAGTGTGTTTAAGGTAAAGATTAAAAAAAATAGATGAGGTTATATATTGATTAAGAACCTTCATGCTTGTCATTCAGATCTGAAAATATGAACCTTCCTTTCTTTAACCAGTTTAAGTTAGGCTCTAATTCTGATTCCAGGTGTGCATATTATTGCATTATATTCAAAAACAAAGAACATGTAGGCTCTTTACTGCGCAAATACAATGCATGACAATTCTCTGCCTTGAAAAGCTGATGATTTACAGTCTCAGTCCTTATTCACATCCTTAATTTTATGGACTTGAGTACTCCCACTGGAAAAAGACATACCTGCCTCCATCTTTGACAGATAAGGACTCAATTTCATGGCTAATGAAAAAGTGCTTAAGCAACAAAGATAGAACCTAAGGACAGGCCAGGGCTTCCAGAAGGAAGATGTTGCAGCCACAATAGGTGCAGATCAAAGTTTCATAAAATTCTGAACTCATCAAATACATGTGACCAAGTATCTTAAAAAGTCAACACATACCTATAGCTGCACAGTCTCTGATTGTACATGTTATAGCTGAATACTGGGTTGCACATCTGGATCAGAAAGAAGCAAGCAAAGCTTAAAGAAGATATCATAAACAGGCAGGATTTAAGTTATCTTTGACAGAAGAAAAATATGTAACAGCGGTGCAGAACTATAATTCATGCACCATGACCTAATTATTTTAAAGGAAATGCTAGCAGCATTTTAAAAGCCTGTGGATACACAATTGCTAAATTTTAATGCTGGTGTTTGCATGTATTGGAATTTATGGAAATTTGTGTGAAATTTTCAATCCTGTTTCATCCGGGTCTCCTCTGAAACAAGACTGAGACTTCAGTAGGGTTATTCAACTTAATAAAATTTTTAAATAAAATAAATAAGTAATGCCCAGTCATAGCTCATTTGCAGGACATCAGTCATACATTTCTAACTTCTGGAATAAGATTCAAGAAATACAAAGAAGGAAAAAAAAAAAAAAAGACCCAGCAGAATTCAAAATTTTATTTAATTTTTTTAAATTCATTCTTTATATGAACATAATACGTTTTCCCAAGCGCTAACCTAGAAATGACCCTGCATTTATCCAGAGGTGCAACACCATCAACAAGACAAACTTTTGAGTGTCGCTTTTAATCTAATGACCTGTACGTCACTTTTATTGGAGTTGCTCCTACTATGAGTTGCATGTTTTTCTACTCTGCAGAGATGTGCTTGATAGCTTAGCAAGCTCCAACTCATCTGACACCAATTAGAAACCTGGGCAAAGTGCCAACTCACTGGACACTTTCTGATTTTTCTCTGCAAACCCTGCACAGCCCTGCAGTCTCTCCACTGCTCTTTGTAGGTGAGTAGAAGTTTCACTGTAGTGAAAAAGGCAGCACATTGGAGGTATCATCCTACCTACCCTTCTGGTAACTGTAAACTCTTTGTAACCTTAAGATGGAAGGAAGCTTTTGGTCTCCAAAGTTTTCACTAAGTTATGGACATGCAGCAAATGCAGTTAATGCAGCAAATCTTATTCTCATGGAAGAGGTCTCTGCAGACACTTCTGGATAACTCAGAAGCTGCTCAGACTGGCATAGCAGTGGGATCTGACACTGCCTTCCCCTAGAGCTTTAACAGCTTGTACCCATCAAACAGCAAGGAAAAGAGTCTGTCAGGGAACAAGAGGCCCAGGATACCTTATTATCCTGGGATCTTATTGCAGGGATAGTAGGACGGGATAAGATTTAGAGAGGAACTATTTCTCATGACAACTATTTCTGTTACATGTTGAGAGCTCTGTGCGGAACTGGTGACTGCATTTTGCACTTTGAAGTAATTTGTTCCTGTCATTGGTTACCTCACAGCAACCCCCCCCCCAAAAAAAATATAAATAAATAAATAAATAAAAGCACATCCGGCTCTCCATGGAAGTACTCCAAGAAGCATATGTTGTTCGTTGTCTCTTCTGGCAACAACCAAGTGGTCACACACTCTGAACCCAAAGACAAAATGCCCTAGCCAGATGGAAATGGATATAGATGTCTCCTTGCTTCTCTTACTGCCCTTGCCACTCACCAAAGTCAGTGATGGACCTCTGTTCTACAAAGAGAGAGCAGATAATTCACTGGTAAATAATACTGTGATTTTCACTTGATTTAGACCAGTCCAAACTCTTCAGCTGGAATAGATCTTCTGGCAACATTGCAACACCAACGGCATGAGCTGAATATTGTAACGCATATTTACAACTTGTCACTCCATATTCCCAATACTCCTTTTGGGGAAGAAGCAGGGAGAGCCATCCAAAATGCAATGACATGCCAGACAATGCCACAAGACTTTACTTTCTGAGGGCTTTCAGAGCTTTGAAGCAAAACTTTGTCTCCGCTCTTCAGAGAAAGTCCTGAATTTGGCCAACTAATTCTAAACAGAATGAAAGGAAAAAACGGTGCATGAGGGCAGTCCAGCTTAAACCTTACAATGAAACCCTTCACTGAACTCACCGAATAGTTGACATTATTGCTGAAATGTACTGACCTGTCTAATTCCACCACTATCTGTGACAGTACCTTTTCTGTTATTCACCCTCAGGGCTGTTTTTAACTAATGGGAGAGAGTTTCTGTGCTCCTGACAATAAGAGACAGATACCCATAGATAGAGTGAGCTTGGCATACAGACTGACCATGAATTCTGGCTCCAACATACAGGTCAGTTAGCATCAACTTACAGATTTCTGAACTTTAATATTTTTATTGAGGCCAAATATCTTCAGTGGGAGCTGGAGCTATTCAACACATCTCCAGTTGGGAAATTTTATTTAGATACCTTAAAAAATGAGTCAGGACTTGAGTTATAGGTATAGAAGTTTTTACATGTTCAGAGTGAAACTGGTGGCATTAATCTAGGCAGGCATTTTGCCTCTGGCTCCACAGGCTTCTGTTAATCGAGCTTGGGACTGACCTGTATGACTCCACATTCGTTTTCTTTTTGGACTTACTTGTCTTAACATTGCTAGATTAGAGCTAATGTGAACTGGCTGTGTGATGAAAGGGTTTTTCAAAGGCAACCAAATTCAATCTATAGCACATAGGGGCTGTGCCTACCATTTGCTGAATGCAATGCTCCTGGCTGATGTGGGTTAGGGTAAGGAAAGTACTAAGAATATGGGACCTGCACAGTGTTGAACCAGTATCATTCTTGCTTTGAAAATGAATCAACTAACATGGGGAAAGATGATCGCCCATCTTTCCCAAAGTATAGGCTGCCTTTGTTGTTTGCAGCTCTGGCTGAATTGCTGACTTTAGCACCTGGTTGCAGGCTGAAACTGGTCCATTCAAATCTCTGGTGTTCACGCTTGTGCTCATGACTCATTCTGCAGGCAACTTACTGAGGTTCACTCTGAAAATGTGGTAGGCAGATGCAGAATACAAACCACAGTCTCCAAACTGTTGGTCTTTTTCCTTGTTTTACTCCCAAAGTTGTACAGGTCTTAAATTTTATGATAAGACTATTGCAGGTAAGCTCCTGTCTTTTTTTATTATTGCCACTACTATGTGAAAATATAGATAAATCTTTTTTGTAGGTTTTAAGTGACCTTAAGATTCATTCATCCCTTTGGAAGAAATTATACACACTCACACATGCACGCACACATGCCAAGCAGTTTAAAAATCTTTCCAAATAAAATCTAGAGAGAAGGGACTTTCCTCTTTAAACATTTAGAAACAGGCTTATTTTTCTTCCCAATTATAACAACTACACAAAGGAGCAATAAGTCTCAGAAGATTTGTCAGAAATCCTCCAAGTCCATGACACCAGTTTCAAAGAAAACCACTGGTTCCCTTCAAAGCAATAGTCTGCAGCTGCCTGATAAAAGACCACAACCCAGTACAAGGTAATCATTAGGCAGACGTTATTATTATTTTGCTAATTAGTCAAAAATCATTGGATTTCCTGTGGTTTCTTCCTGCTGAGCAATCATTTGATCTTGCTTATGTTGACAAACATGCAAGTCACCAATTGTGCCTCATTTATCACTTGACAAGGACAATGTTTTCTTCTTCTTGTGTGCAGAAGAGAAAACTAAGAAGAACACAGGCTACAAGATTCAGAATATAACTATCCTTCTTTTTCAGTTTGACTGGTACAGTGACAAAACCCACCAAATGAACAGGATCAGCAGTGAGCTATAAAGCCACTGCTAGATCCTGGGGGGAAGTGTTAATGCAGAATTCCTACTATGAGCTTCACATAAAATAGTCTGGACACATTTCTGCTTAACTAAAATGTATAGAACAATGTGTTCCAAAAAAAGGACCACATAGCATTTCCCCTGCAATGCTGACAAACAGTCAAAATGTGGCTGAATTTAACTGGGAGTGCTTGGAGGGGTGGGGGTGGGGATCATTTTACTTTGTAAAATGTAAAAAGCAAGATAAATTTATGCAATTAAAATCCTCAGATTTAGTTTGAAAGGCATATCAAAGCTCAGCTGTCCAACATAGGAAGCACTCCTTCAAAGAATTTACAGGAAAATCAGGCAAAGGTATTTGTATACGTGCATGTTTACTTATAGCTATTGCTAGTGATGGATATGAAATTGTTTTGGTCTAGAAATTTCCGTTTCAGTAAGCTGCTCAGTCATAAAAACAAACAAACAAAAAACATATTTTGCACAGTAAGCTCTTACACCAGATACCAAGGATAACACTAGGCATTGTTTTGTTTCTAAGAGAGTTGCAGTAAGTTTTTCAAAATTCCTTCTTGATTGTTACATACCGCAGCTCTTTTATTTGGCAGTTTAGCATATCACAACATTATTTTTCTTAATTCATTTTATGAATTTGTTTTATGAGCCCTCCATGACAAATAAATAATATATAACTATAAACATGTGGGAATAAGAAAAAAAAAGTATTTTAAAAGATGCAAAAGGTAATTTTCTGTATAGATCATTTGGAGGATGACAGAGAGACAAATATCTTCTTGAGCTTCCATATGTGATTTTAAATAGGTAAAGTAAGCTGCTAAATTTATGTGACATTGACATCTGTGTCATCAAGAAAGCCTAGATATCAGTCTTAAAGATCTTTATATTGGAGAGTTTTCATTAGCTAAGAAAAATAAATGGAAACATGAGCAGACAGGGATGTGTGTGAAAAATAATGCATTCTACCACTTTCACAGAAGATTACAAATCCGTCATTGTGCAAAAAAATGGATTTAATGCACATTCACTATTTGCTCAAAAACATATTTTTCTTAGAAGATAATAGTGATTCCTTGACTCTCTTATTTACAAGCAGTTTGAATTGGCTTTCAAAAACAGAGTTTAAATGCTTTATGATCTCAGCTACTTTTTAAATTTACTTGATGTATTCTTTTTATTGATGTTTAAAAATTCTGTGATAACAATACAACCATATTGTTGCAGCTTTCTCTCCTGTGGCTAAGGATTCAGAAACAGATGCACCAACTCTCATTTTAAAGAGACCTTAATTTTCCCTCCGTGTTAATAAATCAATCTGGTACAGCAACGTCGGCGCTTGTGTAAATGGGTCAGGCCAGGGCGCGTCCTTAGTTCACCTCCGGCAGCCTGATCACTGATCACCAATAATTTGATTAGCTGGGCCAAAAGGAGCGGTGGGGTTCAGTAGCTGTAAACACAGCTGGTCGCATCCAGACTGTGGTGAAGCCACGAGGGCTCTGCCGACCCCACGACTCCAGCGGGCACAGGCGCGGCCTGTCATGGAGGCCTGCCTGCAGATCCCCACGCAGTGGACTTATGCCTGCAGCGTCCAATTTCTGCCAAATGAGAGGAGCTGGGGTTAAAATTCTAAAAGAGGTGTAACTGCATTGTGATTTTAAGCACAAATACACAAGTCATTGCCAAACACAATAGTTAGGACCCCAAGTAGACACTGTGGAGAAATTAGAGCCTGATAAGCTCCGGCCTCCTGACCAGCCTGCGCTGACCATTTGAGGTGATGAGCACTTGCTGACTGTAAGGAATTTGGCATTTAAAGGGCATCCCTAACAGTTCTCAGCCATTAAATTCAGGATTTAAGGATCTTTTTTTTTTTTTTTTTTTTTTTTTTTACTTAAAAATGCACTTCATTAAAGAACACTTAAAACAAAGCAACAACAAAAAAGTTAAAAACGCTCACTCAGTGACTCTGGCATTTTCTCTTCTCAGGAAAGGCCTCGCCTGCACAAATGATGACAGCTACTTTCCCAGCTTCTCCACTGAGCATGTGTGAGAAAGTAGAGCTGAATGAAACATGCAGATATTATGCAGGAATATTTATCTGGAGGTTGGCTCGGTTTACTCTGTCCATCCTTCACACCTTCTGCACACTTACTCCTTGCACAGCAAGCCTTATTGGCACTGCTTCATAAAGCATTTAAGGTTTTTGCTGGTACAGTTGTTGACAGAAATATAATTTTAGCATTGCATGGGGGAATATATATATGTTCTCTTAAATTTTAAATTTGCTCAGACAAGTATCCATGTTGGAATGGTTTCCTATGCTCAGCCAGGACAAAGAAACAGTATTTTAAGGTGGATCTGAACACCAGCAGTTGAACAGTGCAGATACTAAGTGTCCAATACAACAACAGAGACACAAAAGCTCAGAATTATTTTGGTCTAATAAACTTATACAGAAGACTAGTTTAAGGAAATGGCAGTCTGCTTGTAATGACTTTGCTAGCTAATTCTTGGATTAAGTTATTCATTTCAGATTATTTCATTTCAGATTAGCCTAGAATGAAGCACAGGTAGAGACTGATTAAAAAAAAAAAAAAAAGAAGAAGAAAAAAAATTACAGTATTACACATAAATAAAAACAAAATATAAGTAACTTTTCTGACCCTGAAAAAATGAACGGTTTAACCATGAAATTATTTATTTTCCTCCTGTTAATGACATAATTTCATTGTTACAAGGAGACTTACACTAAAGTGGTAAAAAAAATGCTTACATGTAAGGACTCAGGTTTGGGAAAATAAAAATGGACTTTCCCCTGCTCTTCTTGAACTTTTATATTAGGTTGGACGAGGTGCTAAGGGACATGGTTTAGTGGGTGATATTGGTGATAGGGGGAAGGTTGGACCAGATGATCTTGGAAGTCTTTTCCAACCTTAATGATTCTATGATTCTATGACATATTTTGCTTTGCTTTAGATTCCTCATTTGTATTCTAGAACATTGGATTTATTACTTTTTTTTTTTTTTTTTAAGATTTATTCTATTTTCATACATAGAAATCTATCAAGAAAGCTTTGGCAGAAGCAGCTCAGAAAGCAAAATACAGTGGAACACCACGTTTCTAAAACAGCATAATTATGTATCTTAAATATGTCTAAGTTTAAGAATGCCAAAAGGACATTAAAGTTCTGTTTCTAGCCTTAGTAACAAAGACTAGAATTAATAGCTTGGATGAATGCAATATAACCACAAAGGACAATCAGAGTAAATCTATAATGGGCTAAAATTCAGTGAGAGTAATGAAGTAGTTTGAAGAAAATGAGAAATAACTTGGGTTCACTTTTTTTTTTTTTTAACAACTGTAATGATTTTTTTTCTTAAAAAGATGTATGCTTACTGTTGTATTATTCTATCAGTATTACTATAGCTATTATTATATGCTGTCCTTCCTTATATTTAAGTATGTGATTCCAAATGCAAGATTATCTATTTATTCTCATCAAGAGACATTTTCTTCTTCAGCAAGAAAAACTTAAAAAGAAATATAAAAATTAACATGCTAGCAGCTTAGAATACCAAAAAAGGCAGCATTTATCTTAGAAGTGGATCCTTATTTTTCATGCACCATTTGATTTACAGCAGAAAACAAAGCAACAGTTATCCAGGAGGCCTGAGAGCTTCAGAGTTTTGTGTCTGGTTCCTGAAATAGGACAGACCTGCTGGTGGAGCTTTTAACAGTCAGTCAGCCCTCTGTAACTAAATTCAATGTCAAAATTGTATCTACAGTCACACCCAGAGAAAGCCCAACCCTGAAAATGAAGGGAATTTTGCAAAGGGCTTTGCTGAGGTGGATTGCTTGTGTGTTTCCCCAAGTGGTATCATGGGCACAGCTGTGGGTGCCTCAGCTTGTGTGCTCCCTTTCTGTCCAAGCGGCCTTGCCCGGCCATTCCAGGTCATGTCTGACCCTAGTTCCTCTCATCAAGCCTGATCCTGCACACACAGGCTGATGTCCCAGCTCAGCCTCAGCCCATACCCATCACCAGGAGGTCCAGTGTAGGGGGCTTCTTCCTCGAGATGGCCATACCTGAGCTGCCCAAATAGGGACTAATCATGCAGCAGTGATACACAGTTTAAGCAGTGGATGGATGTAAATCCCAATAGATGTGTTGTGCTTGTGCAACCATGCATCAGAAGAACACCTGCAGCCAGACAGCATAGCAAAATCCCAATGCTGACTGTTAGCTTTTCATCTCTATTTAAATAAGACACTGTGTTCATAATATGAAATGTATTAATGTAGAAAAAAGTCGTTGTTAGAGACAAGAATTTACCATTTTGTAGAAGTCCATGAACTGACTAGAATGAAACCAACATCCCTTTTTCTAGTACTTTCTTCTCTGATTTTTAAGCAGAATCTCAGAAGCAGAGAAATTAACAGAAATGTGCCACATTACCCACTAACCAGAATGTACAAAAGTATTCGGCAGTTGCCACAAAAATGTATTCATATATAAACATATATTTATTTTTGTCCTGTACAGAAGATGGTTATTGTTAATTACACAATAGATAAGTCATTAACAATCATACTCATACTTTGTCTTTAACATCTTAAAGGAGAGCCAGCAGCAGATGTGCCCCTTAAACAGTGTAGCCAAACTTTATGTAGTTTGTAAAAAATTCTGCTGCAGTGTAACAGCAGAGTGCCTAAAACATCTCCAGAGCAAGTAAGATGCCATCATTGGCCCAACTGATTGCTGCATTCCTTTGATTTTGGATAAAGGACTGGTGTTAAGGCATTGTAGATGAGATGATCATTGTTTTTTTCTGACATGTCCTTGTTAATAATAATAATAATAAAAGAAAACAATTCTGCTTCTTTTTTAATGGTGGCACCCAGTCAACATTCTGTATGTATTAAATCACTTGCTATATCTCACGAATATCTTCAGCTCCCTTAGTCTTGGTATGAAGTGACTGCACCAAAACTTAATCTGCTATAAATAGCAAGCACATCTTATTGATGTGATGAGGACAGTAGTTTCCTCATAAACTTGTATTTACCCGATAATGACCAAGATAAGGCAAGATAAGAAAAGGCAAATTTGGCTCAGTGCAGTGGGATTATACATAGAGAGGTGGGCAAAGAATCCAAAGCAATTTGACTGGCCCTGGAAATATGATCAGTAGATCTATCATTTCCTGAAGATCTACGATGTCCTGAAGAAACAATAGACCAAACTGCTGGCAAATAAATGTAGAGATGAAAGAAATCACTGGAACAAAAATATAAATTTCTTACGTACATACTTCCATGTGGATTGACTTTTAACTATATCTTTTCAGTAGACAAAGGAGAATAAAACAAATCTGGCTGTGTGTATTACAGATCTTCAACACAAAGCAATGTACAAAATATCCAGATAATATGAAAATGAAAGCAGGTGTTTGTTGCTCTTAATATTTTTCTAGTCATTCACCAATGTCATTGAAAAGCCTATTGGGACCCTGATGAGTCATGCCTTTGGGTTTTTGTTTATGTTTTCTTGTTTTGCATTTTGCTTTCTTTTCTTACAATGGAATAATGCTAATCTCTGTGGAAGAGGATTATATAGGAACAAAGAACTAGAAATGACCCCATGGGTCATAAATCCAATTTATCTTATAAACAAAAGACACTGAGAATTTTGCCAGTGTCCCAGATCCCTGCAATAATAATAGATATTGTTGAATAAAGTTCTCAGAGTTTCTAGGGGGTGAATTCTCATTCATTTTATAGAGTGAATAAAACACACAATATTGGTCTCTGTTAATCTAAACTAAGAGAAAATAATCCCTCTTAAACCAATCATCAGATATGGTTGAACATTGGTCAAGATGTACCAGTGAGACTCCTAACAACATGTAGCATCACTAGGAGTACCACTGCAACCTGCTGTATTCTTGAATCCAACTCTGGCCAATACCTAACACATCATAAAAAGATGGAGAAACCCAGAAACTTAATCATACATTTGGGTAGAAGAGTCCCTTTCTGGGACCCACATATATTCAGGTGAAGTTGTGAAGCTTGAGATTAGTATAGCCTAAGTATAATTAATACTCCAATACTCCAATATATCAGAAAAACAACAATTCATACCACAATAGTATTTAATTTTGCTGTTTTCAAGAATTTGCCTACATGAGTATATAACTCCCTTCATCAACATTATAAAACCTATTTTAAAGCTATTTATATTTCTTGCCTGGAGTATGCCTTGGAAGACCACTAGAATCCTCTTTTCCCTCCTATTGTAAAATTATTAATGCATATTTAGTCTGATCTTTGAATGATACACTTAACCAGAAGTTGTCTTTTTGGAAACATTGAGATAAGACTATAAATTATGATAATTAAAGAGAAAATCTACACTGGAAAACTAAGAGTCTATTGTTAGAAGCAGACAGACAGGCTTTCCAAGTCTACCAAGAGAATTACACAACTGTTTTCTATCAAAAAGCTGTGGGATTTGAGTATTTTTTTTATGCTCTGAAAACTCTGAAAAATTTTCTACATCTCTCTAAGGATGTACCTTTTCTTCACCACCTCTCTGAGGAGTCTCATATACATAGAGAAGTGGAGAGGTAAGGAAAAATCCACAGATATTTCCACAAGGGGAAATGCTTTGGGAATGAGGCACAATTACCTGTCACAGTCTTCTGGTCCTGCTTTTGAATTCTAGAAGAACTTGCTATACAGTTTACTCTTTGTATGCCATGTAAAAAGGTCATGAGCCTCTTGTGCCTGACTGGCATAAGCCACAGAGGGAGGTCAAGTAGTCTGAGCTTTGAGGTTTGGCCCTGACTCATTAACTTGAAGGAGGTCACCGGGGTGTCAGCTGGGTTACCTCTGTGTTTAAAACTGACCCTAAGACCAGCTCCTACTGGACAAAGACATCTCATCCTGGTGATTTTGGTTGTCTTTAGTTCATCATTGGATTAATCTTACACGAGCACAAGACTGCATACTGAGAAAGCTTCTAAGGGTATGCTGGAAGCACAGGAGGAGATGGGCATATCTACACAAGATAATTCACTTGGAGGTCACGACCCAACTGGGGCAATTAGAAAGCAGCAGACATTTACATGATCTCTCACTGCAAGTTGGTTTGTGAGCTATTGGTATCACCTCACCTGGGCGTCCTGCTGGGAGTTTACCAGGAGCTGATTTGCGAATGTGTCTTTCTGTAGGGTATTCACCTACACTACACATCAGCTCTGAGGCTGACCCAGCTGAAAAGACCTTTACTGTGACACAGCATCAAATGTCCTATGACAATTATCTTCAAATAAGAAAGTGGGCCATTCCTGCAATCATATTCATGTCAGTAATTATTATGCACTGAGGTAGTGTCATTACAGGAGTGGACTATATTCACGAGTGTTTGAAACTCAGGAGAGTAGGTTCTTGAGCTTTTCTCTTCTATACACATGTACTGAACTGCAAATCCCACCTTTCATGTGGTGTTTATCTGGTCAACTTAAAAGAAAGGTCTTACTTAAGATACTATAAGAGGTTTGAACTCTGTCGGGAATGCCCCCTGTGAGTTCAGCTCGTATTAGTGTGCCCAGTAGTCTCATTACAACAAGCAAGTTGAAACCTATGACTTTCTGAATTCACCGGAGAAGCTAAGAATGGAGTGTAATAAAGAGCAGTTCTGTTCTCTTGGTACACCCAGGTGCAGGCCCAGGTGCAGTTCCATTAATGTCCTCAGGAGCTATTGTATCTATAGATAGAAGGATGTTTCAAATGTAGTGCCTAAGATTCAGGTATCTATATCTCTGCCAACTTTAAATACTACCTTAAACATAGCTTTATGTGTCATGTGTCTAAATTTAGACACCCTAGTTTTAAAGATGAACTTTTAAAGAGGACAATACATATCAAAGAGAAGAGAAAATCCTCACTTAGAGTACTTTTGACTTCTTAAAAATACTTTTTAAAGCATTATGAAAATCTCTGGAAGTACCTTGTACCTGCAGATAACAAGGGTAAGAGTAGCATAATCAGGAATTAAGAGGGTGATCTTTATTTTCTTCTTAAGCCAATTTAGCAAAAGTAGCTTCTTGATTTACATAATATCACAAATAGCACTTCCTGGGATGTTCACGTTAGGGAAGGACAACCAGCAAGTGGCTCCAATTAAAATCATCACAAAACAAAACAGCACGCAGGCAGAAGTTTAAGATTCATCACAGCTTTGTAATCCATGTTCTCACTCTTACCTGTACAAAAAGGGAAACTGCTATCAGATCAGAATAGTGGTACCTTGCAGTTTTTTGTATGGCTGAAAATGACTAGTAAATATTCAGTTAAATAGCTGATAATTAGGCTTGGTTGATTTAATTCAGCAAAACCAATGAAGTTATATTACTCCATCAAAACTGGTCAACTGGTTTTCAATCAATGCAAAGTCATTGCTTAAAAAATGCAAATGAGAAAGCCGTCCCATCATGGGGTGTCAATTCAGAGTATTTTGATGAGCATAAGCAGAGTAGACCAAAAGATTAAGAGTGATATTTATCAGGGAAAAAAAATAAATCCAACAAATTTAATACACGTCCATCCTTCCATATGTGGATGTGTGTCTGGGGACGAGGACTGAAAATCTTTATTATATATATTATATATATATATTATATATATTTATTATATATATATGTATATATTTCTGTCTTGTAAAAAGAAAGCATGATGATCTCATCTGTATTCTCACATCTTTACTGACTTGATCAAACTCTTCTGCAAAGTTTGCCAACAAAAAGCTGACATGCAAGACAAAACTTTAAGAAAACCAATGCCAAATAATTGTCCAAGCCATAAGAAAAAAATAAACTTGCCCAGTGCATTTTGTTCCACCGACATTATAGAAAGCTGTAAACCTAAAAGCCAGGGGAAAAAACAACTCTTAGTGTGCATAATATACATTATATACCAGCAGGCAGCAGAAATCATTTCTTCACTGCAGTTCAATAGCTAGTCATTCCTTCTCTTCTATATTTGGTTCTGCATCAGAACCATGACTTAAATGCTATGCTGCTGTCAGTTAGTTGGCTATCTTTTCCTGGGCTGGAGATTCTTACAAATGAAGCTATTGTCCCAGTAAGCAAGCACCTCCTGGTGGGACAGTATGTGATCAATTTTTAAGGACATGGCTGCAGCATAAATCATGCTGTATTTTACATCAGACATTGCCACACTTGGATGTGTTTCTTTTTCATCACTTTTAAAGTGAAAGTACTGTTGGAAGAATAAAAAGTGGATATTATATCAGAATGATAGGTGATTCAAGGTGTGTCTTGCACTGTAACACTCTAGGTTTATGGGTAATATCAACCATAAATTACAAGGGACATAGATAAACCAATTTCTTTAAAAAAATCTACAACTATCCTGAATATTAATGGAGTTTATTTAATTGAGTGTACTTACTCTAAAAACCTGGATTTCTATTAATTTTATTTCAGATAAGTTTAAAAAAAATCTCATCCACAGATTTTAGGGCAAGTAAAAATCCATGGTTTGACATATGTGCATGGTTTAACTGGTATTTTAGGTACAAATCTTACACATGTGCTAAACAATTCTTAAATAAAAATGTTGAAATCTCAAAAGAGGATAAAGTCACACTTGAAAGACATATTTCTTTCAAACAATGTTGGTTTCAAGCATGAAAGCAAGGCTCAGGCACCCTGCCCCCTTGTGATCTACAGGATCATCAACAGTGGTCAAGGTCACATGACTAACAACCCTTTCACATATTCTTAAAAGTGATTTTACCAAAAGACACTTTGGAAAAGATTTCTAACCAATAAAAACAAAACAAAACAAACAAACAAACAAACAAACAAAATCTATTGTCAAGATCCTTTTAAGCTGGGAAATGACAGCTGATCGATCTATTCAAGTAAAACAGACTATTGTTCACAAACATGAAGGATGTTCAACCAATGCTGTAAGAAACACATCATACCATAGTTCTTGCTGCAAGACTCCCATGGTGTCAGAGGCAATCCAGCTCCTAGTCAGTGGATAAAGCTTTTTTTTTCTGTTTGGGCTAAACATAAGGCAGTCTCTAGTGTATGTGTATTCTCATACACTATGAGAATACTTATTAAATTCCATTTTATTGTACAATCTTTTTCAGAATCATGAGGCACATCTACTTCAACTTTTGAATCATGTCTTTAAGTCCAATCCATTTTCTTCTTAGGCTGGATATTATCATAAGCATACAGTAATGATGTGATTCTTGTCTTACTGCTTTAAACTAGATTTAAATATTTTTGCTAGTAAAATAATCCTCTTTTCTTCAGAATCTAACTTTGGCCCTTGCAGATAACCCCTTGCTTACTTTAGATAGTCTGAAGTTTATTTTCTCATCTAGAACTATATGACATGACATGTAGAGGTTTTGTCCACTAGAGTACATGAAGTGGGTATGTCAGGCAGTACATGTTTACCAGGAAGAAGCTGATGCCTAAAACTGGTGGACCTAAAGCTGGTGGACCAAACTGCTGTTAAAAAGCACAGAGGGACAGAGGAAAGCTCTTTTGTGTAGGAAAAGAGTCATCATTACATAATAGATGCCTGGTGAAGCCTCCAGGAGGCTTTGAACTAGACTTAGCACAGCAGAGCCTAAAACATACACACATTAATTTCTGCAAGTTCCCTAGGGCATATATGTAAGCTTAATGGTAAACGGAGGACTAGAAAAGTGAGAGCTTGCAATTTTGTACTTGAAATGGAAGAAATATTAGGAATATCCCCGATGTGCAGTGACCCCGACCACGACAACATATGGAAACTTCTAGAGGTACATCTTCTAGTTCAATTTCCATACAATTTCAAGGCTAACTATGAGGGTCAGCATTTTCTGACTAATAACTTACTGAGGTCCTCTCTGCCAACTATATGGAAAGCCTACCTGAAATCCATTAGGGCACTGATCTCATTCTTATCTATTAGCTTATTGTTTTATGGTGCTTAAAACTACACTGATAACAATTTCTGTCTTCTCTATTTCTGCACTATCCACTTGACAAAAATTTCTTAATGATGTGTTCAGTTAAGATAATGGAAGATTTTGTCTGCATAAACAATCAGACAATTTTTTTGTGATTGTCCCCTACATATCTGCTACTCTTTGGTTTAATCATTAGATGAATCTCTGAATTCTCATGAGAATATTGGAGAATGTAATAATGAAGCTATATTCTACATATGGGTTATAAAAGCCAAAATATTATTTCAGTAGGTATTGCAATGTTTCACCAGTTCTTCCCAAATATCTTAGCCATGTTCTCCAGAAACAATAATCAGCAAGTATCTACAGATGCACCACAAGTTTATAGAGACCCTGGGTTATTCATGCTAATGGTCCAGGACAATTGTGATACAGACATACATCCATTTGGTTAAGCATGAAATAAGACAAGAAAGAAGAATTTTTTGAATAGACAACCTGTCTTTAATAACAAGATTTCAACATTAAATAGCAGCATATGAACATTCTTACTGACATTTTAGTTCAACATCTCAAATACGACAGACCAAAGATATAATTTATTAACAGTTGGCAGTCTGGCACTGACTGGGGTCCAACTTTTACTGCAGCGTGCTCTGATTTTTTTTTCCTTTATTCTTTCAGCTTATTTTGATGTCTTAAAAGATCTTTGTCTTTTCCTAGTACACTACTCCAATTCTAGACATACTTTCTGATTATGTATTAAATAAACCACATGTATATTAAATAAACTACATACACAATTCAAAAATATATTTAAAATATTACTATAACAAGAAAGCAATTGGTGGAGGTAAGAAATCTTAGGCAAAGCTTAACACATATGTCTTGGCTTCCTTTCTCTCATAAAGGTCGGTGTTTTTGTCAGGCTTCCAGTTGTGTCCACCAAGATTTAGTTTTTTACCTGAAATCACTAAAACATTTTAATTATTTGTTGGGAATGTTATTTTCAGCTGTTTCAAGATGTTACACTTTGATTTTGTGGCAGCGTCTTTCAAGAATAACTGTTGGTAGGATATTACTATTACTTTTTTTCCCCACTGAAATTAACATCTAAGTAATATCTCAAACAGAATAATAAGATTGTTAAATGAGAACAAAGATGACTCTGCTGAATTAGATAAGGTTTAAGTTGATTAACTGTCTTACAGAGGTTCAGAGCACAGACAGCCTTCACCATGATACCTCAACATCTCCCAACAAGTGTGGAAGGCCTAAAGGCCTTCTTCTTAAAGGTTCTTCTTTTTCAAAAAAAAAAAAAAAAAATCACCTTTTCTCCACGTTCATCAGAAATCAAAGGGATGGGAATGTAGATAAAGCTCAAAACTAAGCAGCAAAAGGAGATACAGAACATGAAAAGACAACATTTCCTTCCTTCAGAAATCAATTTTTTTAAACATTACAAGGCAGTGGAAGTTAGGCTCCTAAGTTCTGAATTTGCTTCATCACAAATTTACTGGCCAAGCAGATCTCAGAAATCCTTGTAGTGTCCTAATATTTAGGCAGTAAAGAGTAATAAAGACAAAGTGCAAATGAGAAAAACAGGAGTCATGAATTCTGTATTTGCCAGTGTGATGGCATATTGCTAGGATCCAGGTTACTTTAAGACAGGTCTCTTCAATTTAACATGCAAAAGAAAGTCTGTGAAAAATATTCTCAACCTATTTTTCTATACAGATAGATGAAACAGCTTTGAATCAACAAGTTTAGGAAATGTGATTTCTTTTCATTTTACTTTGGTTTCTTTTTCAGTTTCAGAGCTGCAATTTCCCACCAAGGAGGGAGTAAAGCGCATCACCATTGACATGGAGTGAGGTAGGTCAATACAAAGGAGTGGACCAGGTCCAGTAAATGTCTGAGGTTCAAATATCTACACTTGCAATATCAAGGAGCACCATAAAAGTGAATGATACTATGAACATATCAATTAAAATTCTTTGGTTTTATCAAATGGCAGCAAGATATCCATATTATTTCATTGTTTCACTACACGTGTTTGATTTATGTTTGTTATCTTTTTTTCTGTGCGCGTGTTGTATTTGTTTTTAATAAGACCTTAAGAAATACTCACCAAAGGGGAACAATAAGGTCACTCCATACTCCAGAAAACTCCATACTCCAGGACCCTTTGCAAGTCTGTTAGCTATGACTGTTTATTTTTTATTTTTGGCAGGGAGGAAAAAATGTTTAAATAAAACTACCCCAAACATTTGTATAATGGCCCAACTTGTGTACATTAAGACCATGTTATTTACTGATGTACAGAGCAACTAGGGGACACCTGGGCTAGTAAATTTTGCTAATGCCCATTGGCCTTTGTTATCTACCCTTTCTTTCAATGAAAATCTCTGAGGTCATCAAAAGTTCTTCTTAGTGACCTAGCACAGAATACAGTGTATTGTTCCCTGTGTGGGAAATATAGTTCTCTTTTGCAATTCATTTTCTATCTTCAGAAGCTTCAAAAGATGTCTGCTTTAATGCAATATATTTTCCTCATTCTCCATCAAAAATATTGTTTTCACAAATACCCTTGAATAGCAATTCATCAAATGTTACACTACTATGAATATACTAGGTTTAGAAAGCCATTATAGTGGAAGTTCCCAGTGTGGTTATACTGTACAGTGTGAGTGATATGAGTAAAAGGTTTCTGTTTTAGTACCTAACAAAAGTCAGTCATCAGTTCAATGAAGTCACACTCTGCCTAATTGAGGCAGTACCAAGGATGTGCAAATGCCCAAGTCTCTGTGCTCAGCTATCCATTCAGTTTTCAGTATGTACACGGTGTATTTACATCAATGGCAGTTATGCACCTTCAGGAAGTAAGCCCTCCTAAAGGCTGAACAAATCATAGGACCGTAAGCAAAATTCCCATCAGTGAGCTAAAGAGTAGATCTCTGTTTCTTGTGTAACAAGCACAGGCTATGCATTAGAAATCTGCACTGCAGGGAAAGGATCTGCAATATAGATGGAAGAAGAAAAGGTGTCCTCATTACTTCTATATATTGTTTGTCTAAAAACATAAACACGCTGTATACTTGTATACTTTCATTCGATAGAGGCTTTGGAAAGGAGCTTTCAGTCTGATAAGTACATAGCTGTAAAGATCTGTACTAGTAAGTATGCTTTTCAGGTAAGGTTTTTGCCATCATTGCCTTTTAATGTCACATCATATAAAAACTATTGGATTTTAAATGTATCTCAAGTTTCCTGTCAATATTGCAAATGAAGGCTGGTTTGCATACACTGGAAACATTTGCTTCTGACAGAGCAGTGGCATTCAATGATACATGTATATGTATATATATATACAAATATATGCATATGTGTGTGTATACATACAGAAATATTTTGAAAATTCCCCTCAAATGCGAGGATTTTTAAAGTGTTTCTGTTACACTGCCTTTTGACATGCTAGTGTACACTTCTGTATTTTCACAGTACAAATGCACTGCCATAAAGTATAGAGATTGTACACCTATCAGAGATATTAAGAAGTAGAAAAGATCTCAACCACCCAGTCCATCTGCCAAATGATACAAGATTATTGCCTGTATCACATTTTCTCGTTTTCTTTCGAAGTCTAGCTAAATATCCTTCCACCACATGCTACAGGTTATTACACTCCCTAATGCACATCATTCAAGTTTTTCCATTACAGACAGAAGTTTCCCTTTAAGTCATCCTCATCTCCCACTTTGTTCCTTTTTTTCTCCCTTATACCTCCCATTTCTTTTTGGCTATCATTCAGAAGTTTCTTCGATTCACTTTCAAGTTTTTCGTAGCCTATGCCTGGGCCACCCTGTCATTTCTCATTCAGTAAAAATAGATACACTGCTTCTTCCAATCAAACCAAGGTGATGGTCCTTCATCACCAAATTATTACATTTTTTTTTCAGAGGTTTTCATGCTTCCTTTCCTCCCTGATTCTCCATTTTTCACTTACTTGAAAAATGTTTCCCGCAAATACCAGAAAATCCTCATAATTTCCTGCCTTTAAGCACTGTTTTACTACCACACACCCACACAAAAGAAAAATAGCTGAGAGCTGTGCTGCAGGTGATTGATATCTCTGCCTAGTGTGCCAACTATTACTCTATTATTCTATGCCCCCACCTGTTTTTTGGCAACCTATGGACCCTCTTTGCCATTAAGCATTTTGGGGTGAGGTCAATCTTTTTGTTGGTTTTCTGGTCTGCACTAAGACACCTATCCACTATGACAATACAAATTAGAAATACTAATCATTAATAATCAATAATCATCGCTCTCGTATATTTGGACACTTATTCATGAGTTCAGGTCACACTTAGCATGCACTATATACATGACAAAAAGTCCCATCCCATTGATATCAGTGAGGTCATTCTAATAATCCTAGATTATAATTTTCATACCCAATATAATGAGGTAAAACCTTATTAGTTAGCTCCTTTTACTTTGGTGGCACTTCTATCTATTCCTCCAGGCACTATGAGTCAATTTGCCAATTACTTGTGGTTCCATATTAACATACAGACAGTCTCTTAACCTAAGCATCCCTTTGCTTAGACAGAGAAAACCCAGGAGATAAAATACTATAAGGAAATTATTTGTAGTTTGTTGCAACAGGAAACCTTCTCTCCTCCCATCCTGAAAGGAAATCTAATGAGAGGCTTTAATAACAGCATCACTGTGTCTCTCAGAGAAGCTGGAAGTGACCATTGTAGTGACAGACACAAGAGGACTTTTCTTTTTTTTTTTTTTTTTTAGGGCTGAAGAACTTTAATGATAGAAACTGTAGCTGGATTAGAAGTGTAAAAGTCCCTTGGGCTTCCCACAGATACTACAGTTTATGTCCCATCATACAAGGTTACACCCTCAGCTTTTAAGTTCATGCACAAAATAACTGCCTTTCGTTCAAGTTAAATATAATTAAACTTGTTCCACGTACTAAGATATCTGAACCAAAGTCGCTTCCCAAATTCATTACTTATGTAGGGAATTGCATTTAAGAAGTATGGAGTCACATGGGAGGCTGATCTGTGTAAGGTTATATGGGTATCTGAAAATGAGAGCAAGATGGAGATGTGCAAACATTAAGGAATTTCATGTAAAATCAGTTGTAGATACTACCTATGGCATTGTCTTGAATGGAGAGGGTTGAAAAAAGCCCTTGGAGAGAGTTTTTGGGCAGAGAGCTGGGAAGGGAAAGTCTTGACTCATAGGGGAATTATCTCCAATTGCTTTTTTTCTCTCATGTTACTGAAACCACAGCTTCATACGTGGTACCATGTGGCATAGAGATAACATAAGTAGAATAAATGAGTTGGCATGCAGCTATATCTGGGCAATGTAACTCCCTTGAGATTAACAGGATCACATTAAAAAAGAACTAATTTTTTTCCCCTGTAAAAAACACAGAGCACATCACACAATCACACACAACATTGCCCAACCCCTGAGGATGTTGTGAGTGCTAATACTATGTTGCATTACATGCCTTGACAGTGCCTAGCACAATGTGGCCCTCAGCCCTGAAGGAGGCTTCTACATACTACCTAAGGACAAATAAATTATAATAAATATATGTGAATAGTCATTTAACGGTAGTCGAGACACATTGTTATGCTTTCTCCATCTTAAAAACCTTTACTAAAAAGTAATTTTGAACCATTTTCAAGTTTTTACTTCTTCCTTGCCTTATAAACAGTATCAAAAGACATGCCAGGAAATGCTGCTTAGGTCCTACAATGGCAAGGGAATGCCTTGTGTTTCTGCTCTTCTGCAGCCTTTGGTGGCTTGTACTGCTTTGCAGGAAGGGAAAAAGCTTTCTGGATACTACCTTCCTTTCTTAATTTTACACTGAATATTGCCTCATGTCTAAGGATGCAATATGTGTAGCCACTATATCATAGTTTCAATATAACGTGTTGTGAACCTTCTGGCTTCCAGTCCAGGAGCCAAATGGCATTGTGTATTCTCTCCATTTGGCCTCATTTTCATGTTCCCCCTTTGCACTCAGAGTGACAAGAGGAGCGTATGAAGCTTTTTCTCGCTGCTGCATCTTGACCTTGACCTTACAGCTTTACAAAAGGCGACTTGCATGTGCAGGTCTATTGTCTGCAGCCAAGTCCCCTTTTCTTTTGCCATTAAGGGAGGAAAAGGCCACGTGATATAGTCCCCTCTCAGGCCCAACATTTTCATTGTTTTTTCCTTTGCAAAAATTTTTGCACTGACTTTTTTCCTCGGGTCAGGCTTACAGCCTCATCTCTTTTTTTTTTTTCCTCTCTGTTGTTCCTATCCCCCTCTCCTCTCCCTACACACACGCGCACTCATGCACACACATGCGCGCACACACACAGAGGAAAATCTATATGTGTCAGACATTCAGCAAGGGAAAGACAAAGGCACTGAGTTAATTACCCATCATTTACTGCTGCTGAGAAGAACAGATGGTAGCAGGCGATATGTAAATGGCAAGGGGCAGTGAATTATTCGATTTTTTTAGATTAATCGTCGATGACAAAGGAAGTGATTACAAGCTGTGACATTTATACAAATGTATAAAGTACATAATGCTAGAAAAAAAGAGCCTAATATTATTATGGGGATGTCAGGCATGTGAACACCATTGTCATAATACAAAGAAACACATTTAGTGAGATCCAAGGATGTGCTCCTCTTTCATTTGCAAACTTTGGTAAGTCTTAGCCTCTAGAAATATATATTTCCCAAAATGAATCCACACCTGACAATCACAAAAAGGTTTGGTTGCTTTTGAATATTTCCCACAGAGCAGAATGGTGCTTAGTGTGTTTGCTAAGGATGAAGTTGATGTCATAGAATCAGTGTGTGGGACTGTAAAATAGAAAAAGGTGCTAATAACATACACAGAGAGGAAACAGAAAATAAAATGAAAGGTGATGTTTAAGCTGATAGGCCCTTTGTGAGGACAGGAGGGGGAAAACTGAGCTGAAGTGAAGACAGGAGAAAGTATTGTTTGTTTACTGGTTGGCTCAAAAGTAATTGGTTTAGAGCCTTTGAAGGTCAGGATGACATAATTTCTAGACCAGGCCTTGCTGGTGTTACTCGGACTCCAAACCTGCTCATCCTCAAGGTAGTCTACTGTATTTTCTGCTGCATAAATAATTAATTGGTACATGAGGAAAACAGATGCTTTCTTTTGCAGATCATAGAAACTGCTCCATCATCAAAATGTCTTCAATCGCCTAACTATTAAATCTATACAGTGCTAATAATGCAGACGGAAGAAAAAAAGTGAGCCACATATTTTGTTCCCTGTGAAGCATACCTATCTACTGTATTTCTCTCTTCTTATCTTGTGGTAAGCTACTCTCTGCAACATCAGCATGGGAAACAGAAGGGAGAGTTTGGGGGCGAGCTTATTTATCCTCCTCAGAAATACTTTCCAATCAAGCAAGGCAAAACATCACCAAAATTACTGAGAAACACTCCACAGTTATGCATGCTTTGCTGATTACAGAGGGGTGAGGGAGGGACAGAATAACGTTATATTAGTCAGCAGCACTGGGTAGTGCATTTAAATCTAGCAATCCATTTTATATGAATATTGTTTCAGGAATAAAGTGATGGCTGAACCAATCTGCCCTGAAGAAAGAGGAGGATGAAACACTGTCTTACACCAGAATTTCCAGGGTGGTTTTATTAGAAGCCAAACACTCAAGATAAACACCATCAGCTAAACTAAGTTGTTTTCCTTTTTTTTTTTTTTTTTTTTTTAACTCTTCTAAGTAATAATACCTGCATGAGGTACAATTAATGCAGTAATATAGTTTCCACTATATTCAGAGGTGCACATGCTAGAATGGTTATTATATTTGTCTTTCTCTAGATAAACATAGCATGGACCCCAGAATAAAAATGTATGTGCAGTTATTGAAAGAACTGAGCTGCATCCATTTCTCCTAAGAGAACTAATTTGAGAGTCTCCCAAATCAGTTCACATTGTACATAACATCATGGCTATTTATGTTATCTACATATCTCCATGGAAGGGGGGTTATGAGTTAAAGTTGTAACCTGGGGGTGGGGAAAGGCAGTCATTTTTCTCTTACAAGGCTAGAAAAGAGAACAAGATTCTCCCTTCCTGAAAATTAAAGAGAAGGAAAATATCTTTCCTACAGAGCAACAGTGAATGGGACATGACTTCATAAAAATATCTAGGTAAGTGTTAATGGACGTATTTCTTAGTCCTCCCTAGACAAGATGAAAAGGTTCCAGTGAGAAAACGCTCACTCCCTCCTCCCCCACCTTTTTTTTTAAACAAAGGATGGATGATTTACGACATGCATAAGCATATACAGCTTTCTTGTACCTAAAAATTCATATTTATGAGATTTTTTAAAACATCGTAGGTAGACCATATATAACTGAAGTCTTTCCATTATTAACGTGTTAATGCATTCCAAAGGACAAAAAGCAATATCAACAGGAAAACATATGTTTTTATTTGAAGAAAATGGCTGAATCTGAATCCACACCATATCTAGCCATCTATTTATGTACATTCCTGCAACACACCAAATTCATGAGGGAAGGGAAAATAAAATGTCTATGCATTTCTACAGCCTTCCACTGCTTTGGAGATATTTATTTATGAAAACCACAGGTAGCCATTATTTATAGCTCTGACCTTTTGTTCTTATTCTTTTTCTCTCTCTCTCTCTCTCTTTTTTTTTTTTTTTTAACTAAAACAAAGATGAAATTGGAATTGATTTTTGTAGGGACATTTATACTGAAAGTAGGATCATTTTATATTTTCCCAAGTTGAAGTCTGTATTCATTACTAGGAAAAAAATGTAAGAACAGCAAGCTAAAGTATTTTCATTTGTGGCCCATATTTATTTCTTAGGAAGCCTGTCACAGCACCATTGCATAAAAATGGAATTTGAACTATGCTTGCACAATAAAAGGAACTTCAATGCACTGTATTCATACACATGTTGAAATTATACACCAGATATAAATTTTCTGTATGTATGTATGTATCCACACATATATGCATGTACATTGCATTAAACACACATTTATGCAGACATGGCTTTTTCTTGTTTTACTGTATAATGTGTGTCTTAAGAAGGCAAGTGCACCTAAAAATCAGTCTTCCATTAAGAGGATATAGATATATTTATATGCAAATTTGTTAGCCATCATACATGTATATACAAGTTTGTTAGTACTGTTTTCATTTTTTTCTGTTCAGTGCAGTCTACATTAAAAAATTATTAATTTAATTTACTGTTTATTGCAGAAAATATACACTGCAGTCTAGCTTACCTGTGAAAGCATGAACATGCTATGAGATTACCATCTTTCCGGTCACTAAGAAATGAATAAAAAAAAATAAAAAGTAGAATAGGAAGGTCTATTATGGCAATGAAGAGATGAGTCAGGGCATCAAGCCATTGTTTAGTGAAAGAGGTCAGGCACTGGTTAGCAGTCAACGCCCCCAAAAAGATGTTAGGTTATTTTTCAGTTTATTAAATGGCCTGCTACAGCTGAAGCAATAATATCTTCTACCTTAATTGGGATATAATAAAAAACCTACTTAGGTGGGAAAGCAAATATTTTTCTTTAAGTCACTTTCATGTTTATTAACATGAATTCTTCTTTTGTAATTAACATGTACATCTATCTTGGTGTTTTATGCTTAGAAACATACATGATAAGAGCAAACGTGACTAAAAAAAATTGGTAAAGCATATATAGACATCTATTTATTTTTAGGAGGTTTTAAACATTGCAGGTCATTTAAAATTATCACACTGCTAATATCTTCCTATTCCTAAAATAACTCACAGCATTGTAAACTGTGCCTTTCCAAAGCACAAATAAGCATATCAGCCAACATCAGTATTCAAAAATACCAAAACAAAGCAACAACAAGAGTAACACTTAAATGGTGTCCCTTTAAGCATTTCTTTCAGTTCACTTTGACTGACTCCACTTTTATATAGGTTATAGGATTTACTATAGCAACCTACCCCCCCCCCCCAAAAAACAAAAAAAGTCTTATTCCCCCTATTCTGTGACTTATATCAAACCAATAGAGCCCTCTGTTGGTAAAATTTCAGATAGCTACCACTGTTTCTGTGGAATAAGGATGCTTTATTTGCTGTCATAGCCTATGCCATCATGCCCTAGCTGAATAGCTGAAGTCACTGGCTGAGGGTTTTGGACTTAGATAACATTAACAAAAAAGCCCTGAGCGAAATGGTCTGTCTTTTTCCCAAGGTATGACATTTCAGGTTTTCCTTAATGCAGTAGCCCTACACTAGTGGTTTATCATGAAGCTTGAGCACGATATTACCATATAAACCCATAACATCCCTAAAAGCATGTTGTTTCCTGCAAAAACATCTCAGTTTCTGGAAATGATACAAAAATATTACACTTGGCCCTAAACAATATTTCTCTTCTAATAAGTACAGGATTTAGACTATACTTTCAGAAGCTATTTGGGAAATCATCTCCTGTTCAGTCCCACAAATTAATTAAGGCCTTGGGTACATTATACTTAAGGGGCCTAAGGCCAAGTCACCTCAGCAACCTAAAAATGCATTAGTTTATTTATTTATTAATATAGGATACAGTATGTCAGAGGTGAAAGAGCTTTCTTTAAAGAAATGTAAGCTGATAAAATCAGAAAGTCTTTACAGAGTGAGGACTCTTAAGGACTTTGGGGTTTGGGGACTAAGGATTGTTTCTGTGCAGACGGTCAAAGCTAAAAAACAGACATTCAGTCGTTATGATCTGGACCACAGTTTATATCTCACAACCTGGCTCCTGACAAAAGAGCTGCTTGTAGTCACATGGATCCAGGTACCTAAGGCACCATTGACTTCATGGAGCCCTTCACATGGCAGGCAACAGGTAGGAAGCGACTTTGCAGGAAAATAGGCTTTAATAAGTGTCTATTTTTTTCAATGAAGTAATTGCCCGTATTTTGGGTTCAACATAGAGGGACTTCATGTCTCTCTTAGCTATTTATGTGTATTTACACACTTTCATTAAGACTAGCACTTTGTGATTATGATGTGCATGATTATTTATTGCTTTGTTATAAAGGGAAGGCACTGGTTTTTGTTTTCAAGTAAAACAAAGTAAAATTATCATTTTAGATAAAAATGTTTGATAATATATATTATAAATTATCATTATTACCTGTCCCCCACTGTTCGCCAGTCATTGTAAATGGGACCTGGTAGGAGCACGTGTTTTTTCTCAGAGCATTGAATGGAATGGGGATGACACACAGCAGGAACTAATCCCGATATATACATGAGCTATGACCAGATCCAGCACTTAAGTCAAAAAGCTCAGAGCCCTCCTTGGTCTCACAGCTGAGAGGTAGCCTAAGGTCAAGGTCACAAGGGAAGTTTCCCAGATGATGTTTTTCTTCAACACAGACTACACGAACCCTGGCTCACCCTGCCAGACCCATATGTTCGAGTCTTTTTCTCACTGACTCCAGGACCCTTTTAAAAGTCATCATCAGTTTTTCAAGCTATTCTAGAAGCTGATCTGACTCATGGAGGTAGGTCCTGGGCCTGAATTGGGGCTGCAGAGGAAATAGTAAACCAGCAGCAGTCAACTCATCCATTTTTATGTCTGCATGGGTCTTTCCTTCCTCCTTGCATGTCACTCATGAATCTGTGAGGACATCTGCTATACCTTTAAGGACAACCATGGTCCCTCAAATTTTCTCCATGCTTGTTGCTTTTACTTTGTTTTCTGTGGGCAGGGAGGAAAAAAGCTAGAAATATTTTATGCTTCTAAATGTACAAGTAATATCCAATCATTTCATTGTTCCAAAGGTGCAAAAACATCTTTTCTATTTTCTTTGTTAATTTATGAATTCTATTCAATTGCAATAATTAAAATAATCTGTGGGTGCTATTGAATTGCAATAACTAAAATAATCTGTGGGTGCTCGATATAACAAAATGTACACCAAACAATACCTCCTTTCAAGTTAAATTAGGTCTCTTGCACTCCCAATGGCTTCCAATCACCTTTTTGTGTGACACAAAGATAAACTAGTTCTTCAAGTTGTGTGAGACACCCTGGGGCACCTTCTAAAAGGTGACACTGTCAAAACACTGGAAGTCCTTCATTGGAGATTTTCTGTCCTGGTTCCCTAACAACTGATGAACATCCTGGTATGTTCTGCATGCTGAGTATCTCTGTAAAACCATGTGATTCAATGGAAATTATTTAAATCCTATTGCAAAAAGACAAGACCCTGGAATATATCTGCTTCAGTATTTGGATATAACTTCAGGTTACATTTTTGGATATAACTGCACAAGAAAATGCTGAGGAGAAACATAGAAAACAAAAAGGTCCTTGTGAACTGTAAATAAACCTGCAATAAAAAATTAGTTGGTTCATTTGTTTATCAGGTTGTGCAAGCACAGCTTCAGACCAAGCAGGTTTCTGTTCATCTTCTTGTGCATGGGATCTCCATACTCTACTCAGCATTGCAATGGATGGGGCCAAAATGGGAAAGAGAGAACAGGAGCTCGACTGATGTGCCTCATTGCAATTTTCCTCTTTCTTTTACATTCTGTTTATTGATTTACCTTTCTACATTTGCCAGACAACACAATAACCTTTAAACCAGTTTTGAAAAAGTATGTTTTGGTTTTTTTTTAATTATTATTTTTTATTTCACAGGCACTTCTTATTTAATTGGGTAAAGAAGCATAATTCTTTAACTCTCTTGGGCAGAAGTAATGACTTTCTAAAAATGATATTACTCCATGATTAAACAGAAGAAAATGCCACTGTGTTAAAAACAGCTTGCCTCACACTCCGAAGCTCTTGATACTATAAATAGAGGAGGCTGACAGCCTACAGCTCACCATCTTCTACTGCACTGACATGCTGTAGTGCTAGCAAGGGATGCGATTGCTGTGTTCACCTGAGGAGTGAGTATTCTGGTGTCTTGTCAGTGTCTACTGAGAAAGGGCTTCCAATTGGCTGCTTTTTACCCTGTTAGGAAAATTACAGCTGTCCTTGTTAAATCCCTTCCCACCTTTTTCCATCTTTTTTTTTCTTCTTTTTTTTCTTTTTTTTTTTCTTTTTTTTTTTTTCTCCCCAGAGCAGCACAGGTAACAAGTTTGGATGGATACGGTGTGGGTGTGACTGCTAAAGAAATGCAATAACAATGACATTAAACGAAATAGAGTTTGATATCTCCAGTCTTACAAGGACAAAAATTAAACATAAAAATAAAATTAACACAAACACCTCATACAATCTGAGACTTGCCTTGCAGAAGAAAAATCATTTTAAAAAGTACTTGGAGGACACAACGTTACAGAGGAAGATGCTAAGATTATTCTGATATTGTTAGCCTTTGTGTTTAATTGATAAAGTTATTTTATCTTGTGGAAAAATGATAAATGTGTTACAAGGTTGTATTCATCCCAGGATAAAGTGAAGAAAAAGAAGAAAAAAGAAAAAGATGTTGTCCCCGCCACGTCCCGTCCCCCCCCCCCCCAAAAAAAAAAAAAAAAAGCGATGTTGAACAAAGAAAGATGAGATCAGGCCACCTGGATGAGATGTGTGCTCAGATCTCACCTTAGGCTTACACGCTTCAGCAGCCATGACTCTTTCGCTCAGACAGTACCAGCAGGGTGCCAAGAACTGGGGCAAGGACAGGGACCAGCTGGAAAAATGCATCACTGGCCCCTGCCAGATAAGAGCAGAAAGGTCCTCAGAGCAGAGCCTTCCCACATCTCCTTCTAAGGCGGTCCTGACCCCTACCATATCTCTACCTGCTCACAGTGGGTTACACTTCTGCTCAGTTGCCCTCTTCCTCCACGCACAACGTGGTGACATGAGCATGCTTGTGCCTTCACTTCTCCCAGGCCAACAGCAAAACCAGCCTCACAAGGATCAGTCACAAATGTGGCAGTGAAATCCAGCAAGAGTCAAAGCATCACTGAACTCATTGTACCGGAGATTGAGGGAACGTGACGAGAAGCACAGGAGAAAATGCCCCTTACTAACCACAGAGACAAAGCACTGGGTACAGGCAGCAACAGAGCTGCAGATTTCTTCTTTGTGCCACCACAGCAGCAGCAGTTCGGCTCAGCCCCTGCACACCTCCCTCCAGCTTTCCCTGTCAGGGTCATGCTGCAGAATATGGCTGCTTCCAAGAGGAGAGGAGCAGGCAGGAAACCACAGCTGAATTCCCCACGGACTCGGACACTTTGTAATTGCCTGCTGGTGGGTAGGGTCCTCAACACTGCGTTTGTTCCTTAAAGGTCAGAGCACATTCTCCTTAAAAATCCCAGGGCACATTTGTGCTCTACTGCATGCTTTTTATTTCCCTCAGAAACTGGCACAGGGAAAGCAGAGCTGATTTTAGACTAGAGGAGTGATGCCTGTTCTAGGAATGCTTTATTTATTTATTTATTTTCTCAGACTCGATAATTTGTATTTCCAATCTCCTCAAACTTTGAGGAGCCTTCCAGTCAGCAAAGGTGAGAAGATATCAAGCTGGCAATTTTTCCCTGCTGCTTTTACTGGTTTAGATTGAAATCAACATCGCTTTAACATGCTCCTGCAGTTAATATACTGCATTGAGGAGCTGAGGAGGAAAGAGAAGGGCAACAACCAATTCACCTGCCAGCTTAATGGCCTATTTGGATAAAGCTAAAAGCAAACTGTGGTTTTGACTGTAAGCAGTGATGTCCTCAGAGCCAGAGATGTTATTACATACTTGTGATCAATATACATTACAAAGCAATGTCATTTTTCTTTTTCTGCTTCAACCTCTGGAAGGTGTATGTCTCTAAAGCACTAAAATAAGTCACAATATTGATAATTACAGGTTCTAAATTCCTTGCCTTACATGGCTACAATACGAATGTCATGAAGCCTAAAATTCAAATTATCAGCATGCCAAGATATTCAGGAAAAGGACAAATGAAATACAATCACAAAAGACAGATCTGAATCAGAGCTTACGGCAAATACAAACTGAAGTTACCTTGAAGCTTAGAAAGAGTAACTGCCTGTATTCCCTGTTTAAACAAAACTAGAACATATGACATTACAGCTCACAAAAGGTTTTGGACAAATGACTCTGGACACTCACCTTCTAGTGATCCATAGAAACTATTTATATTTAACCATTAACACACCCATAGCTGTGAATAATTGTATTTATTCTGAGAAAATGGACATTTATAATAGGATTTCTGTGTTAAATAATCTTTTGTTCACTGAAGATGAGACAAAGACAACCTAGCAGAGACAGCAATGATTTCTTTGTATCATCTTTGGTGATCTCACTATAAATCATTTCTTTCTTTCCTTTATTTCCATAAACCTGCCCTTTATTCTTGCTTCCAGCTCTCCCTCGGAAAACACCTCATATTCCAGCATTCTTCATGAGGAGCACGCACCATTTATCCACTTTAGCTGTTGTACAGCTCCCATCAGCAAGGTTTGAACAGACCAAAAGGCTCTCAATCCCTTTGCCAGTTCCCTGAACTACCCAGTGCCAGTTCCTTTCTGACTCTAACTTTGCTTCTCTCTTTGGTACATGTCTGTAATTTTATGGCGCCAGACATGGAAGTAAGAAACAGTGAAAAAAGAGTAACATCTAAAGGATATCTATAAATATACCATGCTGCAAACTGTTTACACTAATTTCTGGTGAATAAATTGGATTTTTTTTTCTTAAGACAGCAGTGGGATAAATTTAAGCTATTAATGTGAGAATGCTTGTATCAATTCCTATAACATTCATTTGTCACTTGCAAAGTGATATTGACCCTTCTTTACTTTATACTCTCAAGGAGACTTAAGCAAAGGCTGCAGAGCTTTAAGTTCCAGCTTTCAGTTTGGGAAAATACCAGCAAAAAGACAAACAGAGTTCAGTAAGACTGCAGATACAAGAGACTCAAGCGTCCAGGTGAGCTATGCCATTCCATCTGCACTCTGCTCTCTGTGCCAGGCTGTTTGGCAGGGGAAAGGAACGGACAGGACCCTGCTGTCCAAGCATTGCAGAAGACATGAATCTTGTCAATTTTGAGTTGGGTTCCCTGCCAGTTATCAAGCAGGCAGCCAGCAAACTGCAGCACACCACACAGCAATGTGCACCGCAGAGTTTCTGAGCCCCACTGCCCTCCCCTGGTTGTCATTTGCTAAGGCATTTCTGTGGGTTCCCTTGCACAAGGCACTACAAGGAACATAACCAACTGGCAGGGTTGACTGTATTTACACCAGCTGAAACACAAGCTTATCCTTACATGCAGCATAGCTTAGAGCAGTTTTATTTTGTGACTCAAAATGAAGTCTCTCTTTCTATGGACAAGTATATAGGAACTATAGGCTGGTTTCACATGGGTTCAGGTTCTTTTTATTTATGCTACTTAAAGGTACCAAACTCTGGCATCAATTGTTTTCTCAAAGATTCAACCACTTATGAGAGATTTTATCACTGTATACTTTACTTTAACCAGGACCGAAGTGATAATCAAAGCATAATCTGGTGGTCAACAGCAGAAACTCTTCAAAGAAAGCCTTCTTTATTACTAACTCAGTGGAAAACAATACATTTCTTTTTTTTTTTTTTTTCCTCTAAACTAAGTTCACATTTTACAGCTAGTTATTTTCTTCTCTATTAGAGTTCTTCCTTTAAGCATCCTGATTCCCTAAAGTATCTCCCTCTCTTCTCTCCTGATTTTCTTATATGCCTTCTGCTCTCTTACCGGTTTTGTTCTATTCTTCACCCCATCCACAGCAATTTCTTCCAGTCAAGATATGAATCAATAAGTAGAGCCTTTCAAAACGATAGGAAAATGTATTTAAAGGAAAAAAAAAAGAGAGAGAGAGAGATAAAATATTTTACAGATGTCATTTATAGATTATATTCAGCCAGTTTCATCAACTTGCAATCAATGATACACAAGCATGAGACTTCACAAAAATTTATCTTTAGGGGGAGAAAAACAGAAAACCTGAACTGTAACACTTTGCAGTCTCCAGAGAAGCCTGATTAGAATAGTGTCATGGTTTTGGCTGGAATATACTTAATTTTCTTCATGATGCTGTGTTTTGGATTTTTGATGAAAATAGTGTTGGTAACACACTAATGTTTTAGTCGTTGCAGAGCATTGTTCACACAGAGCCAAGGACTTTCCAGCTTCTCGTGCTGCCCTGTCATTGAGGAGGCTGGGGGTGCACCAGGACACAGCCAGGACAGCTGGCCCCAGTGACCAAAGGGATGTGCCATACCATGTGGCGTCATGCTCAGCAATAAAAGCTGGGGTAAAGCAGGAGGAAGGGAGGGATGTTTGGAGTGATGGTGTTTGTCAGCCCAAGAAACCGTTAGGTTTGCTGAGCCCTGCTTTCCTGGAAGTGGCTGAACAACTGCCTGCCAGGTTAAACCCCAAGAAGCAGCTACAAACAAGTATGGGTCCTTTGGGGGGCACCATAAAGGACCTTGGAAAGCTTTAGTTTGCTCATACAGCTGACCAGACAGTTGCATCTCTCCTCTCAGATGAATTTAGCCAGTCCCTGATGATTTTCAGAGCTGCTACTGAGATGGTCAGTGACTAGGTAATCCAGGCCTTGGTAACCCTACAGACAGTTCAGGAGTCTGTTCCCTGGAAGCTCAGTAGCAGCAGCTGCTGACAGTGATTCACCCACATGCCTTGTCCTTCTCACTAGTTCCACGTAGGATGCTGTAGACAGAGTAGGATGCCGTACCAGAGGAGTTTACCAGGTTATTGTTTGTTAGCTGAGCTATTGTAATCACTGGCAGATGATTGTGGGCATGCTGTTAGCCCATCCAGGTGTAAAGTGATGTGGCTTAATTTAAGCCTTTCAATTTAAAGTTAATTGAAAGAGGTTAATGCTAAGCCATATTATCTCACAACTGGAACAGGCCAAGAATGGAAAATTACCATAGCTCAGTAGATAGGCAGCAACTTAGTAAACCTTCACAATTTCATTTTGTTTTCCACTCTACCTGGCCCAGTGAACACCATGGCTTCACCCAGCAGCTACCTTCCACTAGACCAAATAAAACTCTGCAATGGGAAAATGTTTAATGAGAAAAGCAGGAACACTAATGGTTTACACACCCGGAGTTTGCTCCTACTGGGCTCCAGAATGGCACAACCTTTCAAAAAAACAAGGTACAATTCCAGTTTCTGACATCAAAGACTTCCCATGTATCTCAAAGCAGACAGTTAAGACAGTGCCAGAAACTCTTAAGAAAAGCAAAGCCCAGATACTACTCCCAGTCCTGTCAAAAATCTAGTCTGAGATTTTGAGCACTTTAACTTTGTTTCTAGCAGAACTAGTGACATGATTCAGTGGAGAAGCATGAACATTTCTGGAATAGATTCATTTGCTATCTTTTGGTTGGAGTCTGAAGCTATGTTATTATGATGCTGCAGTGTGAGCAATCATTTAATTCCTGGGCTTTTGTCTGGTACTCACATGAAACATCAAAGCAAGCTTAATGTCATTTTAAAGATCATAATCTGAAATAGAAGATTTAAAATGATGCCCAAGCCGACCTCATATGCCAAGAAGATAGGGAGAAAGTGTGATTTAATCGGCTGGCAGATTTCTAAAATATTTGTTCAGCACTTTTCTTTTTTTCCTAATCAAATTTATAAGTAGCAGGGGAATTCAAGTAAAACCTGTCTCTTCAGATATATATCTTGTTTATCTATATTTTCATGAAAAAGAACACTGACAGCAGGCTTCAGATTTTTTTGTAAACTCAAAAGAATGTTAAAGAAATCAAAATAAAAAGTCCCCACTGTCATTACCCTATTACTTAAGTACTGAAATCATTGTGCAATCCAAATGGGCTTGTTGGCATGTAGCCATGTCAGAGCTCCTCCCAGAGGAGAGGGCATCCTGACTCAGGAAGCAATTCAGAGAGGAAGTCAGGCCAGTTTATGTTTCTTTTGTCTTCCTCTGAGACAAACTGTGGTGCACCATTAAGACCGTCAGCTGGGGATGAGCTGCATGCCATCTTCCTACCAACAGCAGACAGATGTGGCTCTTTTGTTCAGCCACTTTCTGCAGGCTGTCATTTTTCCTGGGGACCATGACCATTTGCAGTAGCCTGACAAAAAGGTCACACAAGGAAATTGAACCATGCATTTGAATTTTGTATTTAATTGGGTCTCATTAGGAACTGCAGAGATTTTTTATTACTATTGTTATTATTTTTTTCCTTTTAAGTTCTTGCCAGTGAAATCATCCCAAGTTATATACACAAAACCTGGGGCTGATGCTCAAGAACTGGCCGTGGAGAAGCCTTCAGCTCTATCTACTGCATTGTTTGAAAAGTCATATGTGAGCTGGGAAACACTACTGCTTCTCAGCTCCCAGCTGCCCTTCCATTCCTAGGATAAACACTGGAGGGATGAAGCACATAGATATTTTACTGACTCCTTAAAATCCATAAACTCACTTCCTGATATTGCAGCAGGAGGGCAAGATTGACAAGTGTGTTTTTAAACAGGAAGCAAATGCAGGCTGCAAAGAGCCTACAATATTTTTTTAATTAATAAAGAATCAGTAGGAGCCAATTAAATCACGGCCATTCCAAATAGAAAAGTTAGCTTTCTATTTTCCCTGTGCTACTACACAGGAGAGTCTTAAATTTGCCAATTTTTTGAAAAAGAAGCGCTCTGTACATTTTCAAATCACTTTGCTTTTCACAGTCATAATTAAGTGACAGTTAAAAAGCAAAGAAAGCTTTTCATTTTCTAAAGTTTAAGTTTTAGTTATCTAGGAAAAGTTTTTCTCTGTGGTTTTAAAGAGCTGGAGGGCCATATCAAAATGACTGGGAACAGACAGAGCTGTCCTGTCTGTCCACACAAAACTAAGGCATGTTTCTCTTTGCTTTTGATAACAGTTAAATATGATAAGGCCCATTTCTTTGTGTTATTCAGTGTTTTCACAAAGAGTCAAGTCATTAGGAGAAAAAATTTCAAACTTTGTAACATTGTGAGAAATAGAAACCTTCAATTAAGAAAGTCAAATCTGTGGCTCATTGCTGTTCAATGTGTGGAAGATTCTGACATTTAATGCAATGGTCCATCTGCTGTACTGAATCTAAAACATACAGTGAATATAGGTTGATTTTCACAGTCAAGTGAAAATACTAGCCCTAAGTAACCAATAGATAAGAAATCTGCTAGAAATTAATAGTTTTTTGATTGTTTGGTTATTTTGTTTCTTTTTTTGTGTGTGAAAAATTATATTCATTACAATATTTCCCCAAGCTGGCTTGTACCTAAAGCATAGCCCTTCCAGGGACCATATTCAGACTATCAATGTTCAAAGTAAACTTGCATGCCTGCTATGATTTCTAAGTTCAGTTATTGAGACTACCCAGATATCCAGAGCTGCTAAGCTCTCTCAAAATACTGTCAATGGAGAGAGAAAGTTGTTACACTCTATTTAAATATAGTAAATGTTATACCGACTTCTCTCCTTGACTACACAAAAAAGACAGGGAATGGCAGCTACGTAGTACACACAGTCCAAGCCAATCCCAGCTCCTTAGAGTTTGGGAAAAGTACATTTTACATATCTCCATGGACCTGTGCCTTTATTCCAAGTGTTGCTCAGTTCAATAATTCAAGTATATTATTAAGAAATGACTCCAATTTCTAACTACCTCAATTTTTTAAAGAAGATACAATGTTTTTGACCTGTATTTTGATTTATTCATTTTTCATTGTCATCCTGCATTGTATCTAGATTTGTACAACCACAAGAGTATTGTCCAGATTCTGACATCTACAAAATAACAGCATTTTAAGATTTCACCATTGGAGTTCACTGGAGAAGACACAAGGATCCGTATATCAAATGTTGTCAAGTGATGCCTCATAACCCAAATACAATATTTAATGAGTTGACCCAAATGTCATTATTCACACCCTATCTTCAACTTTGTCTACCCAACCACATAGCTGCCCCAAGACCTTCTGTATCCCTCACAGCTGCAGGTTTTCACTCCCCTCCTAGGCTTAAGCTGACAGCTGTGGCATTGTTATTCTGTGTTTGTCACAATCTGTCATAGAATTGTAAAGTATAGTAATACTACAAGAATTGGGCTTTATAAGGGTTCAGGGAGCTAACACTGAAAAACATGTTTTGCTCACTACCCATAAATATGTAGTCTGGTTTATTGACACTCAAATAACTTGATACCTTTCTCATATCATGTTCAGAAGACAGGCAGTTTAGGAAAAAAAAAAAAAAAAGAAAAAAAAAAGATCTGTGTAGCTCCAGGTTATATATCTCTGCTTCAGCATATCAATACTCTTGAAACAGTAAGCTATAATATATTCTATCAGTCAAATCAATCCCCCACGTTCCCTAGGCAGATGCAAGCCTTACCTGAATTCCTAAACAGGAGAGCTTTCACTTATACTACCTTCAAATAAACAAATTCAGCTGATTCATTTTAATTACCTTGTAGTCATCAACTGCGAATCTCAATAGTGAAGTTGGTCTTTTCTTCATCTCTGAAGTTGTTTTGGGCCCACTCTCACTATGCGAGGGAATGACCACAACAGACACTGCCTCCATCTCTATCTTTCAGCCTAGGTTGTAGTCTTAACTGATTTGGAGCTACTGTTGTTTCCTCTACACTTTATTTCTACAACCCCTGTGTCACTTCTGCCTTCTCACAGTATTCTCCCATACTCTGCTTTGTGTCTCAGAACTTCAGTTTTCACTAATTTTTAATGGCAAGAATATCAGGCTACTCTCCCAGCCTTTTGTTAACGTACTGTCAGATTCACCAGTCCTCCTGGTCAGTCAAAAAGATCTGTGTGTTGTCAGATTTGCCTTCTTCCCTCTAAGTTGGGGAGTTTTCATTTTAAATATGGGTCAAAAGGGAGTTCTGTCATTCTCTCAGCATTTTGTAAAGTCATGAACTACACCACATTAGCAAAGTAACTGTAGAAAAAAAATCGGAAAAAAAAATACAAGTTTAATCAATAAGCTTGTACATTAGAAAGGGGGTTATGAAAAAAAATGCAGAGTTTTAGATTCCACACTGATGTTGCTTTGTGTTCCCTCACGAAGCTGAGAAAGCCAGCAAAGATGGCTGATGACTTTATTACAGGTCTGCTAATTTCAGAGCTACTTGTTGAGGATGTCCCTAGTTTTAATTGCCTTCTTTACTTACATAATTTTGTTTCACATATACTAACAAGCAGCTTTGGCCAACACCTTTGTATTTCACTAGCCTTCTTAACAAAGTAGATGTACTATATGGTTACAACTATTTTTTCTGCTGTCACAATCTCCTAAGACATAATGCATCATCATGTGTGCGGGCATGGTGGAAAGCTGACTCAAATGCTGCATCCTTTCTATTTCTCATTTGTTTTCCCTCAGAAAGCTCCAGTAACTTCCCATGATTTCTTTTCTTCTATTCTTAGGTTCCTTTCTGTCAGGAAAAACACCAGTATCAAGGAGCAAGTATCTAGTGAACTAGCCATTTACAACAAATGTCCCATTTCTTTGCTGTTTCAGTGAGAGACGCAGCAGAGAGAAAAGGGAACTATGCCAACTTGAGTAATATTCGGAGTAATTGTCTTATAAAAAAAAAAAAGTAGCAAAGGCTGCTGACTGCAGAATTTTTTAGAAGACTGCTGCCAGCCTGGCAGTGGGAAAAGTGCCTCTCATTCTCTCAGCTGCACACTCACAGCCTCAAAAATGAGGTAACTAAGCTGTATGTGCTTCTCCTCTGCAGAAGAAGTGCAGATCCGGCCTTTACTATAATCATTTAAGGATGGAAAATTAGTCATTTTACTGACAAAAAAATAATACCAAAAATATTTGAAATAGCTGGGAGAGTGAAGAGGCTAAATCTCCTAAAATGACCCTGTGGGTATTCATAGGGATAGCTTTTATGCTTTGTTTTCCTTACACTCCTGAAGTTATTATGATTTTCCATGCAAGTTTCCATGTCTTTCCACTGGAAAAGACTACAAATATATTTTTTCCTGATGCTCAGCTTTTCTTCTTAGCCTGTAATAGGATTGGTTATAGGAACTCTATGACAACCTGACCTGCTGCTGCTAAAACCTGCGATTCTGCACTGTTCTGATGGTGGTGACAGGAACACCAGGGCAGTTTCACTGCAGTTAACAATCAATAGTTTTAATAATTTTAATCTGAAATGGAATAAGGCAAGCAGTGCCCTTTCCCACTCTTAATTTGTGTTACATTAGTTGAATCTAATTCTTAGTAAAATAAAAAAGCTCTTTGTGATAGGGATTATCTCCATCATAAAGCTTAGTAGTGAAGTAGTTAACCATGTTGATTTCTACACTGCTATATTTAAGTTTCAATGTTAACATCCCTCTGAAACAAATAGGGCTGATTATTCTTTTTAGAACAAATTTTTCATGTTCTGCAGACTGAGGTATTGTCTACATTAAGAACGTTTGCACCATTATAACTACCCTAATTTTAGTCACATCAATCCCACTCCCTGATGTAGACGAATTGTACCTAACCACATCAGATAAAACATGATTTTATGGCTGTGCAGGCTGCTCATATTATGCATTTTCAAAAAAAAAAAAAAAAAAGAACAATGTAGTTCTATTAGTGCAAAGTTTCCCAATGGGGGAACATATTACATCACTTTGCACTAGCTTTGCACTTAAAGATTGCATTTTGAACAATAAAAAGAAAAAATGTTTTTAAAAGAAATGAAAATAAATAAAAACCTAAAACTCTCTACCTGACTGAGGCAGCCCCAGCCCAAGCCTTCAAGCAGTGTAAGTTCCTGTTGCAAAGGGCTCTCTGTTTAATAGGTGTGGGCACACAGTTAAAGACCAACTTTCAGAGCAGGTTACTGATATCTCTGAAAATACAAACTGCTGTCTTTCACATCACCAACCCAATGCTAAAGGGGGTTATGTTCCCTTGAGTAGGAACAGATATTTTCTGTTGGCACACTACCTAACACAGGAGGGTCAGCTACCACAACATAAATATTTAATCCTAATAACTAGGGAGGTAATATCAAGGGGATAAGTTAACATGATGCTTTCCAAAACTTATAGTGTATAAGCATTATCTCCATAACTTTTTTCTTTTTTTTTTCTTTTTTTTTTTTAATAAATGGGGAAATAGAAGTCAGATTTTTCAAATGAAGAATCAAAAGTTGGTTAAAGTCTGAATTTCTGTGTCCATTAACACTGTAGCTGAGGAGCACAGATTTTCAGCATAAGGCATAACACGTGGAGATTTTGCTAGTGTAAGGAGTCAGACAATAAGAACAGGGTTGGCGGTGGAAGAAGTGGGGGATTGCCTCTCCCTCCCTCTCCCTCCTCTCCCTGGAACACAACATATTTCTACCAGGAATAAAAATAAATAAATCCTCAGTTGTCTTGCTGTGTCCAATTAGTATTCCATCCACGAGCTGTCCCATCAGGGAAAAACGCCGCCCTCACACACGTGTTCAGGATAGCACTGATGGATCTGAGGGCCTCTCCAAACACAGTGACCATCTGCTAGGCAAAACATAGGGGTCTGACAAGCAGGAGCCATTCAGCCCTGTTGTTGGGCCACATTATTACATATTTGACAAGGGTAATGAGAGGCTGTCATTAACCTTACATGACAGTCTCCACAATGACACACACTAAAGCAAGAACAAAGAGCAGAACTCAGTAAAAAGGCACCTACTTCTCATTTAACCCCGGAATTGTCAGACACCATTATTGCTAATGGAGGCTGGCGGTCCTGGGGTTAATTTCCATCTCTGTGCTCTGCTTGTTCTCTTTTTGAAATGTACTCCTCATATGGTTAAGGAAGCAGTTTTATCAAGGCTATTGGGAAGGCAATGCATTATTTATCATAACACACTAAGATGTAAGAACAGAGAGGGTCTCCTGGAGGAATGAACAAACAGACATATTTCATGAACCCTTCTGATGGGCCGAAAAAAAAAAAAAAAGAAAAAAAAAAAAGCATTTCTGAGCTCAGTCTCTGATATTTAAGGTTATCATTGCCTAAGTGTGACATTTCTCTCATCTGTGCTTCCTGCCAGATTTCTGTCAAGCTTAAAATCACAAGACTGCTTTTCCTAGTGACCTTGTCACAGTCACCCGGCTTTATCCTCACAGGGAAATCCCATTGAGAAAGTTAATCGGTTGCCTGAATTTTACTTAAACAGCAGATGTAGGGTGAAACAGTATTTACAATCTCCGGAAATAGAAGGTCACCTGAATAAAAAATCTCTGTCTCAGATGTGATGATATGGGTTACAGTCCTCCTGCAAAGAGCGGAGATCCCGTAACAGAGCTGCTTACCACCTTGGAGAGCCGAGGAGCACATTTATTCCCATGGTGACCTCCAGGCTGAACCTAGGATGGAGGGCTCTGGGAATGAATGCAAGCACTTGTTCGGATGCTTTGGCATATTAGGGACAAATGACAGAAGTGAAAGTGAAGATTATGCCTCCCTGCAGGAGACTCGGATCGGGTACAGCTGGGCGTGAGCTCGCAGGAGTCACAGGGTTTGGGTACAGCTAGAGCCAATGAGAAAATAGGACATCAGGTGGCGGGTGCTGCAGTATGAGGATGCTCGGAGCCGTTGGGGGGAGGGGACGCCATCTCTGTGGAGAAGCTCTCTATAAATAGCATACAAAAAGCAAATCACTTTTTTTTTTTCCACACAAAGAGGGGAGTGCAGCAGCGGGAAGCTAGCCTTCCAGAGACTGGCTAGGAGGCTCAAAAGATTAACACTTCTGTGAAAAATGTGGAAGGTAAAAACTGAAATTACAAGACTAACTATTCCAGAAGTGAGTACAAGTAATACTGTCTTCTTTTTCTTCTTTTTTTTTTTCCTCCTGACAGTGTATTAGCAATCATCAAATGTTTATGATCCTTTCCACTATTATATAAGGTAGTATATGTTGTACAAGCACATTTCAGATTATGGATTTGTTCTCCAAATTTATTGTGATGGTTCTTTGGAGAGTCAGATGCCAATGCCATGTGATGTCTTTTCTGTTATCTCACTGGAGACAGTCCTCTTCTAAAGCCAGCCACTGTTAAATAAGTATTCTTGCCATTGAATCAAACATTTATTTTTTTCTTATCTAGCCATCCACTATTTCTTTTCCATGATCAAATCGTTGTTTTACAAATGCTCTTGAAGAGCTACTGAAAGGGAGACAAAACGCACATGAAACAGAGCTCTGCTTTAAAATGAAAAAAATGCTGTTTTTCCCATTTTTCCTCCTTTAACCATTCTGGATCCACATTTGCTTTCTGCTACAGCTACAGGCATTCAGTGAGTAGTGGAAATACACAGCCCAATGCCCCTTCCCCTCATCAGAGGATGAGGCTAACTCACTAGTGCTCCTCCCCAAAAGAACTTTCTTCTCAGTTAGCACAGAACTCCATTCATTAATTTCCCCAGCAAATGTTCATGTCAAACTGCTAAGGATGACTGAAGCATTTGTGCTGAAAATCCATCAATATATGGATTGTATACAGCTCTCTGTCTTTCCATCTCTCTCTTTCCCTGCCCCCAGCTCTTATCTACCTCCTTCTACTCCTTGTTGTTTTCTCAACCCTTAGTCTGAAAAATTCTTGGCTTTAGCTCAAGACAGAGTAATAGGGAAGTATAACTTCATCATCTGAGACTTAATAGACTGGTATGATCTCTAATAATGGTTGTAAAATGATATGTTTCATGACCCACTGATGGCAGCCTTAACGAGTATGCCTGCTTCTCTCTAGCATATACAATGAGAATGAAGCCAAATTGCCCTTGGTTAGGATTTGCTAGGCTGTCTGAGACTGGTGGATATGCTCACCTCTCCTTGGGTCAGACTCTGTCCATATGCCTATCAACAATGGGAGATGGCTGTCATTTGAAAGACAGTAATTTCTTGCTAGCTTTTCTGAATATTTTATGTGTTAGCCTTACAGTAGGAGAAAATGATTTATGAATACAGAAAGATCACTGCTCCTAAAGAAATCTTCAAATATAGCATATGCATAATATTCCAGTGACTTTTAATTCTATGGAGAATTTGAAAAGTCTGTTTTATCAAGATCCCTTAGGACAACAAAAAAAAGATTTGATATGTCTTTCCTTAAAGGGAATTTTAAAAGGGTTCTTTAACTCTAATTAGTGAATCTACTTGGGAATTCTCAGAAATAGTACTTTGTACTCAAAAAGGAATAATACCTAATAATTTGCAAAACAAACAAAACAAAGTTGATTTCCTGTTTTTAGTGCAAAATTCAGACTTAACTATAGGACCATCTGATGGCTCCATATTAACATACAATGAGTTCCCTCAACATGTCCAATCTTTAACCTTTTATGAACAGGACATCACATTTACCTGTAAGATGTATTTCCTTACAAATTCATGCCTTTAATTATTTTTCTATTTTTCCTGTGAGGTTATATAAATATATCACATTTTCTTTTAACACTATGCTTAGTAATTAAATGCTCGTATTGTTACTGCCAGAATTGCTCTTCATTTTCTCTTTCTGAAGCTGAGATTAGTGGCTGTTTTGCTCCAATATTTTGTCAGAGACTCTATTTTCTATGACTTTTCAAGAGATATATACTGGGTAAGAATCTTCCTGTGTTGCGATATTAAATAGAGATGGTCATTATGGTAAATGGTAACACTGTACTATACTTAAATCTCTTGACATATATTCTAAAAGCTGAAATAAATTGGTATAGAAACTGAAATAATACATAGTACTGAACTTTATAACATGAAAAGAAATAAAGAATACTGGTAGAATGCAATTCTTCTGTATAACAGAAGTATTTTGCATAATATTCAGAAACAGAAAGTGAGTTTATCACCTGCCCAAGGGATCCTTATATGTCCAGTCTTGGTCTTCTATGAGGTGTGCTACATATGCAATAGATATGGATATTTAAGGTGTGAGCCTGTCTTGTTTCCAAAGAAAGAAAAAAAAAATAAAAGGTAAAAAGAAAGGAAAAGAGGAAACAATTATCAACATAAACAGAAATTTCTGCTATCCCAGAGAAAAAGAGAATCTGTATTCTTTGGAATATAGGACCATATAAAATGATTCATATATTTTAATCAGCAGGAGAGAGTTCATTCTACATGCTTAGCATATATTGGCAAGTTGTGCAAGTATAACGTTTTGCCTTTAATTTAGCTTCAAACACTACCACATGAGTCAGACTAAGCTATGTTTAATCAGATGCCTGATGAATTATGAATGGGTCTACCAAGCAATTGGGCCATTAAGCATTAGATGAGACATAACTGTCCCAGATGCTTCACCTAGGGTAAACTCAAGTATTTGTATTCCAACTTCCTAAAAGTTCGAAGACTTAACCACCTAAATTTGTTGATACCTCAGGAGCATAAGAGACTTCAGAATTTAAGCTGTATTTCTGTCATTCCTCTCATGGTCCACAAAGGACTATTAGCTTTTTATAGCAAGAAGCTGCAGGCAGCAGTTCCATTGCACCCAGTTTCTCGATCAGCTTTGCTGGAGGGAAAACAGGCCTGCATAAGACCAAAGTACACAAAGTAAGGCAAGTCAGTATAGCAAGATTGCATTATGGCTCTAAATGTAAAATTCAGAGATTCAAATACCATATATCCAGATACTGCTGGAGTGCCTGAACTGAAGGCTGTGAAGATGGAAAAGCAGGTAGAAGCCCTAATAATTCACTGTATAGGAGCTCTTCTTCATACTTTATGAATACTTTTTGCTAGTGGTGGACATTTGCCCTGGAGGAGGAACTTACTGGAGGCTTCTCTTATATATTGTGTCACTGCTGCTGTCCTGGTTCCCACAGCTATGCTGAAAGCCTCAGTAGAAAGCATCCCATCCTCCCATTCACTCTCCCTATGTCTCATCATGTGTTCACCCGGTAGCCCAGAGTGACTTATTTCTTTTCCTACACAGAGGTCTGACAGTATGCTCCCCTGTTCAAGCACCCATCGATGCTGTGTTTGTAACAGCTTTCACAGTTTCTCTCAACATGGTCAAAGTCTGCTCTGACCCTCCTGATTCTCACCACAGCTCCCTCCATATGCATGTTCTCACCATGCATCAGCTGGAGGCACATTTCCATGCCGGTGGCATCTGTCAGGAGGGGATGATGATGACTCTCAGCTCATTTCTGTGCTGAAGTCAAGAGTAACAAACAAATTATCTTGAGGAGCTATGCCTCTAGCCAAACAGCAGCCTATAAGGACACTGATGCTCCCCACTATGTGTCAAAAACTCTGCATGGTGCAGGAACAGCAGCAGCAGCACAAACACAACTCAAATCCTTCTGTTTTAGGAAGAAAATCTGAAATCTGATCTAATGAGCTCTGAGAACACTTCATAGGAAACGTGTTCTCCAGTGTTGCCTGCTGGAGTCAAGGTTTTGGAGCATTGTGATCTCTTAGTTATCAAAAACATTTTCTCTTAGAACTGAAGTATTCAGCTGGAAACTATCACAAAAAGAAAAACACTCAAGACTCAGATGTATAAAGGCTCAGGAAAATGTTCTATGAATTTCTACATCATACATAGAGCAAACAAATATGTTCAAATCATCAAAGGTTAGAACAGGGCTGCAGCCTCCTGCCCCAGGGTAATGCTGAACTAGATAGCTTATTTGTGCCCTGCCTGAGTTTTTGTCCTTTCTAAAAACAACAAAGTGCTCTAGGGAGTCATTCACCTGCCAATAAGTGCTGGGACTTCCAAAGTCAAGCAAGCATAATTCTGCTCATGTTTATGCTTCTGAAACAGGTCATTGTCTTCTGAAGCAGGTCTCTCTGGGCATGGAGGATTCAGCAATCTTTTGTGGAATTCCAGACTGCTCTAGGATGGTTGCACTTCATGAAATTAGGAGAAACACAAAACACGTTGTGCTCTTTTTAGGAATTGAGATCAAATTATTGCAGTGGTCAAAGTGGAATACACCTCGCCTGCTTCTTTTCTTAACTCTCATTCTGTCCCTTACATTTCCTTTCACTGTCAGGCTGAGATCATGTTTCTGCCCTGGACGCCCATCCATACTGCATTTTCACAAGTAATGTACTGGTATTTTTCTGATGGTACTTACGTATCTGCCCACTCTGGACCATTTCCTGAGAGATTCCTTTGCCAGTCTAAGTAGAGGTTGACATACTGCTGCCCCGACCACCCTTCACAGGGCTCAATCCTGTACCTATTTGCACACAATTACTTGGGTCCAGTACAGCAAAGAGTTACAGTGGGGTTCTTTTAACAAGAGGTATAATACCTACTTGACAGCATGAAACTGCATCAGAGGAGGTTCTGGTTAAATATTAGGAAAAGGTTCTTTACTAAGAGGGTGGTTGGGCATAGAACAGGCTCCCCAGGGAAACGGTCATGGCACCAAGCCTGTGGTCATGGAATTAAGCATTTGGACAATGCTTTCAGACCCATGGTCTGATTTTTTGGGTGATCCTGCATGGAGCCAGGAACTGGACTCGATGATCCTTGCGGGTCCCTTCCAACTCAGGATATTCTATGCTTCTGTGATTCTATAGCTTTGTGAAAAGCCCAGGGGTTAGAATGCTGACTCAGCACAGGCAACCACTTGGCCAACCCAAGGGGACAGGAAATGACATGCCTACATTTCTGATGTTTTCCTGACTTTACACCACTGAAAGTGAGAAAGGCATTTCTCACACTCACCTTGTTTAAGCTCTGCTATCATTCAGCAGAATGTAGAACCCACTGTGCAAGACAAGCTGGCTGAGCTCTACTCATATATCTGTTTTCACTCCAGCCTTGCTTCCTGGATTACAGGTAGAATCTTTTACTCATGGACAGAGACAGAGGCAATCTTTCATTTTAGCAACTAAACAAATTCTTAGCGCACACAGAGAGGCCCAGTACCTTCATTCCTTACCTTTTATTGTATGTTGTTTGTATGTTTCTTTCTGCCAGTAAAGCGCTGGGGAAAAAAAAAAAAAAAAGACAATTGTAATCAGATCATTGGCTAAAATAACTGATCAATAGCAACTGCATATGCTGCAAAGAGCCTTTAATGGCTCTTAATCCCCATTAGGCTGAGCTGGAGGAAGTTGAAGGGGAAACTGCATCACATTTCAACCATTTATAGCAGCATCCTGGTACTTGAGCAGCTTTCAGGGAACAGGAGCATTTGTTCTGAGGTGCTCTGGGACAACCATCAATAGGATAGGAAACTATTGCATCATTATTATCCAGGAAATGCTTTGGGGACCCTCCAGGGAATTGACTCCAAATCTTATAATTTTTTTTAAAGAGTCTATGTTGGGTCAATCAGCATAGCAGGCATATATGAAGCTTTTCTGCCATTGGTAATTAAACATGTTTTGGGCTATATTTGACATAATTTATGAAATCAAAAAGGCCTGTTTTAATAATGTATGTCACCATACTACCTTTAGGAACATCTCCTTCCAAACACAACTCATGTTCATGACATGTTTCAATGCAGCCATGTAATGACAAAAGTTTTTGTATATTTTTGTTTTGTTTCTGTACCAAACCAAATATAATATTCACACCAAGCTTTATATTACACACACAGGTCACTTGAGAATATGTACTTTTACCTCACATGAAACTTGTCTGGGCTGAAGCAATACTACATGCATGTCTCTTCAGCCTACATATTTTGCGTTGCAAAGACAAAAGACCAAAACAAAGAAATCTAAAATACTTAACACCCAGTCCATAAATAGTAAGCATTGACACAGAATTCAACACAAAATCTTAATGAATCCAGTATTAAGTTTCCCTGGTGATGCATCTCGCTCTTGCAATGTGTTGACTTTGAGAAATATCGAGCCTTTGAAAAACAAATTAAGTTGCAAGCTGTTTTACCTTAGCCGTATGCTGTGGGCAGCAGCCTCTGGGAATGATCTTTTTTGTCTTCCAGTTACGTTCACTATGTTAAGTGGGGAAGCTAGAGAGGCTTGACAAGGCTGTGACTGAGATATAAAGTCAAAGAAAGTCTGCTCCGCAGGCTAGAGGTCTGTGCATGTCTTCCCTGTGCACAAACTTGATGTGTATTAAAAAACATACAGCAAACCGTATTTTGCTGATGGGATCTAGAGCTGCACTAACAGCTGCTTCTCCTTACCAAGGGAATTATTAGCAGTAAGTGGACTCTGGGAATGACTGGGGGTCTTTTGATGAATGGGGGAAAGACTAGTGTTAAATGACATCTTTTGTAAAATGGTGTGGGAACTTTGAAAAAGGAAGTACTAAGGCACCTTAAGGCAGCAGAATGGTGTTTTCTTGGCAAAAGTTCAGTGTGAGGCTATGTTCGAAACAGCTACAACTTCCTTGGTGCAACTGTTCTGCCTTTTAACTGCTCTGTCTTATCTAAGAGGAAGGAATAGCACCAGTGTTGCAGATATATGAGTTATTGCTTAAAAATGCATTATTGAAATAGCAACCAACTTCCTGGTTCTCAGAGTTCTGAGTCTAGAAGAGTGTAGGAATTAGAGAGGTAGCTCTGCATCAACACACACAGCTGGCACAAGAGAGAGGAAAACACCAGTCTTCGAGGTTACCTTAACTCACTGTCATCTAGCATCAAGAGACTCTACCACTTTCTGATGAAACACTGTTGCAACTGGAAGAATACTTCCCGTTTGCATTTCCAACCAGCTCAGCAATATAAGCAGATACCTGTCAATTTTGTGAAGAACGCAACCAGGATTTCTAAAGAATTTGTACTTGTTTCTTCAATAGCTTATAGAAAAGAGCCTAATAGAGAAGATCAGCAGTTCTTTGCTTACTTGTAGGCCCAGAAATGTTAACAATTTTGGTAGTTAGTATTAAGAGATTAGTGCAATCTCTTGGTGAACCTTGATCATCATGTTTTTTTGTTTGTTTTTCAGATCAATTGCACTGAAAAATTTATTTTAGAAAAGTTGGTCTCCAGAGATCCATTGTTCTAGAGTAACTCATGGGAAGCCATCCTGCTGTTCTCCTTCACTTTTTATTGCAGAATCCTACCAGAGCCTTATGAGGCCAAGGAAAATACTTTTTAGTGGACACTAGCTCTAACTTGGATGACGGGCATCCAAACTTATTTTTTAATGATTAGAATGTATTTCCCTTCATTCACCATGCAAATTCAAAGATTTGGAAACAGGATCTCAGTGCTCCTAATGGTTATACAGCAGTTTTACCAATAAGACTAAATATAGAATTTTATTGAACTGAGTCTTTTTCCAAGGGCTTTTGTGTGTCATTTCAGTTTCTAAGGGTTAAATAACAGGTGAAGTAATGTGAAGAGATCACAGAAAAACATCAGGCACTGGAACCAATGAGGTTATCCCATGGTGCTATTTTGGAGCTGGCTCTATAACTTCTTCATGTTTTCTTCTGCCTTCCTAAAACTGTACTTAATTGATATTCAGGACACATGCTTTCTACTGGCAAATGGGAGTAAAGCATAGTGACATTCTTGAAGAAAGCTGATTTTTAGTGTTTTTCGGTTTTGCATCTTCAAAATGACATTTGCTTTGTGAGAGACTTAGAAATCTAAAAGGAAGTAAAATGCAGAGGAGAATGAAATGGTATCTCTGATCCTTCTTTATTCTATCCCCTTCAAAATTGTACTTGTACTTGCCTTCCTGCAAAAATCAGTATAATGCCAACTCACTTTCTGACAGTTTTTATATACCAGTGTGTTTTGTGGAAATATTTTGAAAAGTTTATTTCCAAGTTCTATTTTCTATTAGGCTAATCAAAACAGTTAAGCATTTTAATAAACATGCATAAGAACACACATCTATCAGAAAATACCACTGATTCACAGTATTATCTGCAGTTTTACATACCAATTGAAGCTAGCTGATACAGTAATTCTTCCAAGATAAAATAAATTTGTCTTTTTAAATAAATTGTATATTCCCAATTGTTTGAGTTCCTCTGGTACTTTCATATTAGGGACAAAATACCACCCACGTTTCCTTCCTGTATGTAGAAGAAAGGGCTTTATTTGCTTAAATGTCTGTGTATATAGATAAAATGACTGGGGTCTGTAATCATGAAAGGATGCACGAAGACATGAACTTCAGGCTTCTCAACTCAGCTTGAGCTCCTGAGGATAGGACGTGATTCTCTAGGCTGGGCTGCTATTTGCCCAGGACTCTCATAGAGGCTGGGGCTCGGGAGATGGGGTCCTTGCCACAGGTTGTGGGTGCTGGTGGACATCTGTGTGGCATCAGAGATAAGGAAAGCTGTCCTCTGGACCTTATTGAAGTCCCCATGGAGACAAACCTACCTCTGTGATATGGCCAGAGGTGGTGGCATACAAGCCACGTGGCAGCGAAAGTTGAAGCACAAGAAGCAGCAGTAGGGGACAGAAGCCCCTTTGCCACCCTGATGCCAGGGAGGTTTGCTGTTTGGCAGGGGCTTGGATCTGGGACATTGTGGAGAAACTACCAAGGCTCATCTGCTCTTCTACGTTGGCACAGAGAGGTCATGGTTATTATATGGCTCTGGGGTGAAGGCTAAGGCCATGGGTGTCCAGTGGTGTCTCCTTGGATCCGATAGTGAGATGAAGAGCTCAAGGAGTACTGCATCCAGGTCTGAGGCCTCAGCACAAAACAGGTGTGGATCTGTTAGAGCAGGTCCACTGAAGGGCCACAAAGTTGACCAGAAGGCTGGAGCAACTCTCCTATGAAGAAAGACTGAGAGAGCTGGGGAGAAGAGAAGGGGAGAGCTCACTGCAGCCTTTCACTGCTTAAAAAGGGGGTTATAAAAAAGATGGAGAGCGACTTCATACATGGGCAAATAGTGATAGGACAGATAGAACAATTTAAAACTAAAAGCGGGGAGATTTAAATTAGACATTAGGAGGAAATTCTTTACTATGAGGGGTGAGGTACAGCAACAGGTTGCCCAGGGAAGCTGTCGATTTCCCATCCTTGTAAATGTTTAATGCTGGGTTGGATGGGGCTTTTGGCAACCTGGTCTGGTGGAAGGCATCTCTGCCCATGTCAAGGGGGCTGGAAATAAATGATCCTTAAGGTCTCTTCCAACCCAAGCCATTCTATGATTCTATGAGTGGATGGATTCTGCACATCAACCAATGTTTGCACAGATGGTGTTGACAACAGAGACTCAGCTTTTAGGACCCAGGGATCCTCTCTGAGAGAGCAACGGGGATGTGTGAAACTCTGCCTGGGATGGTTGAGGAACCATACGAAAGCTTATGGGTCTGAATTAGTGGGCAGAACAACATATACAACCTGTTCGTGGCTGTTTGGTACAGAGTCATGATCAGGAAGAAGGAGTAGATGGACCTTTCTTCAGAGAAGTGGAATAAGGTTCACATTTCCAGGCCCTGACCTTCATGGAAAATGAAACACCTCAGTATCTGCTGCAGGGATAACACAGCAGGACATAAGCAATTGAGGAGGTCTCTGGGGTGTATTGCTGATAAGTTCTCAACACAGGTGATCAAGAAGCCACTGGGGGGAGGGGAGGTATGTTTTGCTGGATTTCAAACCTACAAACAAGGTAGAACTTACTGGGGATGTGAAGGTCAGGGACAGCCCTGGTTGCAGTGACCATAGCATACTGTAGGTCAAGATCCTGAAAAAAGGGAAGAAAACAACAAAAAGAGTCATAATCCTGCTCAAAGACGTTGTGGATGCCCCATCCCTGGAGCTGTTCAAGACCAGGTTGGATGAGGCCCTGGCCAACATGATCTACTGGAAGGTGTCCCTGCCCATGGCGGGGGGGGGTGGGACTAGATGATTTTTAAGGTGCTTTCCAACCCAAACCATACTATCATTCTACGATTCTATGATCCTGAACTCCATGAGAGCAGATTTTGGCCTTTTCAGTGATCTGCTTGAAAGACCCTCATGGGCTACAGCCCCACAGAGAAAAGGGATCCAGGAAAGATAGCTGATATTTAAGAATTACCCCCTCCAAGTTCAAGAATTGTCCATTTCCATGTGCAGGAAGTCAAGCAGTGGTGACAGGAGGCCTGCATGGATGAAAAAGGAGCTCCTGACTAAAGTCACACTTCAAAAGGAAGAGTACAGGAAATTAAGGTAGAGACAGGTGATCCAGTGGGTTGTTTGTGATCAGTAGCACAAAGTCCAGCTAGAGGCCAGCAATTAATTGTGAACCAGAGGAGCTGATACAGGGTCCAGTCTCTTAATATCACTGATGACATGGATGAAGGGACAGTGTGCAAAATATGTATGCAAAACCAGCAAAATGATACAAAACTGGGAGAAGTGGCTGACATACCAGAAAGTCATGCTGCCATCCAGAGGGACCTTAATAGGTTGAAGAAATAGACTGACAGGAACATCATGAAGTTCAACAAGGGGAAGTGCTAAGTCCTGCAACCAGGGGGGAGTAACCCCAGGCACCAGTACACACTCAGGACCAACCATCTGCAAAGCAGGTCTGTGAAGAAAGACCTTGGATCTCAGGCGGACAGCAAGCTGACCATGAGCCAGCAAGGCACCCATATTGCAAAGGCAACTAACAGCATCCTGGGCTGGAGGCAGAGCACAGCATTGCCAGTAGATCGAAGGTGACCCTTGTCTTCTGCTCAGCAGTGGTGAGACGTATATGGAGTATTTGGCCAAGATCTGGCTCAATAAAGACGTGGACACAATGGGGAGAGTTCAGTGAAAGAAAGGCCACAAAGATAATTAAGGAACTGGAGTATCTGACATACAAGGAGAGGCTGAGAGAGATGGGGTTGTTCAGTGTGGAGTAAAGAATCCTGGCAATGTGTATAACTTCCTAATGGGGGGAGTGAAGACAGTGAAGCCAGACTCTTCTCAGTAGTACCCAATGAAAAGGTAAGAAGCAATGGGCATAAACTGAAGAAAACTTTTTTCTTTTTTTTTCTTTTTTTACTGCAGGAGCAGTCAAACAGTGAAACAGGTTGCTCAGAAGATGTTGTGGAGTCTTCATCTTTGGAAGTATTCAAAACCCACCTGGGCAATATCTTAGGCAACCTGCTGTAGCCGGTCCTGCTTTGAGCAAGGCAATTGGACAAAAAATGCCTCCAGAGTTGCTTTCCAGCCTCCTTGATAGCATGATTCTGTGATTCATTTGTGAGGGACTAGGTCATTTTTTTGCCTTCCAGGATGAATTGTCACAGGAACTAGAGCTGTACTATAATCTCACCCAAACTGACAGATCAGGGAGCTGTTCCAGGATCACAGTTCTGGGTGCACACCTTAGCAATGGCTTGGGTCAGGGAGTGCTCCTGCACCTTGTGCCTTGATTTCTACTGGAAGGGAGCCACACTGCACCACATCCAGAGCTCTACAAAGAAAATTCTCCCATGTGCACTAATGATCTCATTCTACTTCTACATCAAGAAGTTTTTTTATGGGATCTTGGTTTTCTTCCTCGGTCCAATATAATTTCCCCAAAAGTCCCAGCTGATGGGGCAGAAAAAGACAATCTCCATGCAGTTTTGGTTCTTCCAATAGATGAATCAACAAGGCTGGGACTCTAAGACAAGTCCAACACAGACAGGAGAGCACCAGACTGTAGTATGTTCGGCAAGCAGAAAGCTGACAAGCTGTTGCATTTTGTAGCAGATGTGGCTTTAACAGGGTATATGGCTCCATTCCTAGATATAATGAATTGCAAACGCACACTGGGAATGCTGTTTTTGTTCAGAAAGTATCTCCTCAGTTAATATACAATATGTGCACTGGATGAATGTGTGTTTCTATTCCCATAATGCAGTGAGAGATCACAGAGAGGAGCTGTCACACATTGCTGGACTGATACTGATTATTTTGGCTGTTCATATCATTGCTGTCTCTTCCTCTTCTAAACAATACAGTTAAAAAGCTAATGCTCAGAGATCAAACTAAAGGATGGATCTTCTACCTCAAGAAGTGCAGTACCAGGCTCTGTTTAAAGGGATAGATATTTTTTGCCTCAGGTTCAAGGTAGCGGAATGCACTCACACTGTCTGCTCAAAAGGCTGGATATGAAGTCATATATGCACCAAAATGCAGACAGGCTCTTGAACTGATCAGATACATCTCTTCTGTATACTCACACAAGGAAGGAGAAAGTAGATGGGACAGGGACCTCAAATACTGGGTCCTCATGAATGGATTATATGGCATCAAGAGGGTGTTCAGGCAGAAAGATTCTTCCTTCAAGACAACTCAAGGACAAGTACAGGCATCAGACAGCTAGCTAGATAAGGCAAATTCACTAACTAAACAAGAACATGCTATTAGGGCAAATAAGCAGCACTCTCAGACAGATATCCAGGCATGTACGTAATCCCTCTGTCAACTTCATCTCACAGCATTAACATATGAATGACAAGTCTCATGAACATCAAAGACATTATGTTCAAAGTAAATTAAGTTTCTAATATGGAGCGCAATGAAACATGAAAGAAGGATTGCTGTCAGAAACTGATGAGAACACTGCCTGAGACATTACATATGTACACAGTGGAATCAGTATCAAAGAGGTACAAAAATACCAGAATAGCAAATTAAGGAAAGTTACTTCTTTTTCTGCTTCAGTTTGGGAGTCCAAGAACCTCACATGCTGAGATGCAATGCCCACTACACTGAAAGCATGTCACCAGCTGCAGCCCCTACTTTAATGAATAGGAATATTGTTTGAGGCACTGGCAGTAAACGGAGACAAGAGTGTGATTGTAAACTTGTTTTCAGTGTTGTCATTAGTGTTCATATATTGAATTTTTTATTAGCTTTTGTAAGCTAATAATGAGAAAAGACAGAATTAGTCTTGCAGTCTTTGACAGAAGCTTATATATTTCTGCTGCCACAACAAATTGCAGAATCATGCTAGTTCAAGGTGTTGCAAAACACCTTGATCAAAGTGGGTGCAGCTTTCTTGTCAGAAGAACCTTTCAAAGTCAGCTCCTTGAGGAAATTCCTCCTACTGTTTCCTTTATTTCAACTATATTTCACAGCTAATTCTGCCAGCTGGCACATTTTGGAGTTCACTGGTGGACTCTGAATCATATCGAGTGGAATACCCAGCACAGAAGAGGATGGTGAAAGAGGAAAAAAGAAGGTCTACATTTAAATAAGTCTACTACATTTAAATTAGGGCTACTAAGTGACACAGACAGTTCAATGCATGAAGACAATTGTGTTTTGCTGTCTAAAGCTCCTGGTGATTTTGAGAGAGGAAAAGGAATAATGTCTTCTTGATGTGATTGCAGAAGAGGATGCTTTATATATATATATATATATATATATAAAGCACACACAAAAACAACAAAATAAAATGAAAACAAAAATCCAAACCACTACTGGGATCCTAAGTTTACAGGGTTAAAATTATGAAATATTGCAAACCATTTCAATAGGTAAAATACAACCCACCCAGGCACATATATATTATGAGAGTATATTTAACTGTATGACTTTACATCATAAGCACAGAATATCACGTTTATCTGCAATACTCCTGCCTCATGCAATTTACAAGACATACCATGTTCTAAGCATGAATCAAAGTGAAGTGGGCAGTTATGTGTAGCTAGTTATGTGCCAGCTAGTTGCTGTGAGAGGGACATACCACATGAAAAAAGATGAAAATTCTGAGAAGAGAGGCTGACTTCCTGATTAAGTGCCTTGACTATTGTCCTGAGAATCTCATTTTTTTCTCTGTCTAGATCACAGAGTTTCTGTGTGATACTGATCATTCCATTTAAGTAAACTCTCTGTGATCACTGCTGCCTCATTTTATGAGTGTCCAATATGAAACAGCTGGAGTACTAAATTCTCATAGTTGCAAAAGTTTGATATGAACTGTGCTTTGAACACATAAAAAGCAGTAGAATGCTCAGAAAAAGTAGGCTCTAATCCTGAAAATTAGCCTCAAAAATGAGCTGATATAGGGCAATTTTGGCAGTCTCTCTGCTCCCAGTTCGTAAAAGAGAGATACCATCCCATTACCTTGCTGGCGTTATAAATAAATTCATTAATATATACCAAGAAGAGCCTGTGACCAGAATCAGAGAAAGGAACATGAAAAAATGAATACATTTGTGCACAGCGTAGCTTTTGGATGTTTAGAGTTAAATGACATCTGGGACCACTCACCAGAAGGGGATGAAGAAAGACTGTTGTGGATAATGTGGAGCAAAGACTTTATCATAACACATATATACAGTTCACAGATTTTTTTTTTTTTTAGAGATCTGTATGTATTAGTAAATTTCTGAAGTTTCCACACAGACAGCTAAGAAATAGCTATGTCTATTCCCATTACATGGATGAGGGATTGAATCTAAACCATATGAATCTAAATAAAGAAAAAAGTTCTAAAATTTCTGAGAGTTCTAATATTCTTCTGCAGTAAGTCTAGCTTCCAAATTATCCAGGTAAAGGGGATGGGATGTTCAGAGAAGGAATTCCTTTTTATACTCAGCTATAGAAAATATGGCCTGGACAACCACAATTTTTTTAGGATATTATCATCTTCTTTCTTCATGGTACCCTTCCCTGATCTTTCATATCCTATAGAATGAACAAATGCAATGCGAGGGCTTGAAGGTCTAAGTACAACCATTATATAGTTCAGGACATCATGTTCCTAGGAAGACAAGGTGTTCAGATGATATAACACCCATTATCTCTGCTCTACTTGCTCCTCCCTGATGTCAGGTCAAGACTCAGTGTTTATTTTCAGCCTTCAATAGACTGCACCAACATTTATTCTTGAGAGGAACTCTTCATTGTTGGGATCCTCGGCCACTTCTGAGTTGTATTGAGGTGAATGACATGTTCTTATGGAAGAAAGGATAGCAGGTGACTGAAAGGTCTGGACTCAGGGTGTCTGCAAAACTGCTGCATCAATCATCATTACCATTTTAGTTAAAAGCAGATGTATTTGAAAGTACATAGCTAAACTGCACCATAAGAAAAACTGTGGATTTTGAAAATGTTGTGATAACCAGGTGGCCAAGAAGGCCAACAGCATCCTGCCTTGTATCAGGAATAGTGTAGCCGGCAGGACCAGGGAGGTGATCATCCCCCTGTACTCTGCTCTGGTGAGGCTGCACCTCAAGTACTGTGTTCAGTTTTGGGCCCCTCAGTACAAGAAGGACATCGAGGCGCTGGAGCATGTCTGGAGGGGCTGAGGGAAACTGGTGTTGTTTAGTATCAGAGGAGGCTCAGGGAAGACCTTATTGCTCTCTACCTGAAAGGAAGCTGTGGGGAGCTGGGGGTCGATCTCTTCTCACAAATAACCAGCAAAAGGACTAGAGGGAATGGCCTCAAGTTGTGCCAGGGGAGCTTTAGGTTGGAAATTAGGAGACATTTCTTCTCAGAAGGAGCAGTCAGGCATTGGAACAGGTTGCCCAGGGAGGTGGTAGAGTCACTGTCCCTGGGGGTGTTTAAGGAAAGGTTGGGTGTGATGCTTAGGGACATGGTTTAGTGGGTGACATTGGAGGTAGGGGGATGGTTGGACCAGATGAACTTGGAGGCCTTTTCCAACCTTAATGATTCTATGATTCTATAATTATACAACAAGAAGCTGTATACCAGAGTGATGGGTACTGTCTTAACACACCAGGATTGAAGAGATCAGACAATAATGAAAGGGGATACCACACTCCACCTGAGACCATTCAGTACAGATCTCCCTGTATTTGGTCCTCAGCTAACTTCACAGTAAATAAGGAAAGGTTTCAGAGCTGTGATATAAATAAGTACATTGTAAACAAGATTGTTTTTCCTCCAGCTCAAGTGTAACTCATCTCAAAAGGGTGAAAAATATGTTTGAGACTTCCTTAGTGTCTTTACCATTAGACCAAAAAAATATTTGATTAACAGAAAAAGAAAAAAAGAAAAAGTAAAACAATGCTCTTGGATTGGGATTTAGCTTTCTCTTTTGTGGTCTTGCATATATTTACACCTGACTATTCTCTTTACAGAGGTTTTCACTTGATGTTCTGTTCCCTCTCCTGAAGTTGAAGCATATACAGTACCTGTTTCATTAGTGTCACTTCGCTTTTCATTAGACAAGGAAAATGAGCCTCTACAGCATTCAAGGAACAGACCAATAAAGATATATTACTGTCACTTTACTCAATAAGAGCAGATGGGTCATAATAGTGTGTCTGATACCAGTACGTTTGTAGAGTAATTTTTTTCTTATCAGCCAGTTAATGAAATGAATTTCTATCATAGCATCTTTAAAATATAATACTCTCACAACTGTCTTCAAAGACCTATTTTGAACCAAATATGTTATCTATCAAAATATTCATTAAAATTAGGTGCAGGCCTACAGGAAGAGACAGATTAAATCATTGAGGCATCTGGGTCTCTTATTCCTCTAATGTGACCTCATTATATCGTAATCTGTTATTGCAGAAATTTAATTTTCTGATGCCATGGAATTATTGAGGGTCTTCCCATTTCCAGCATTTTCATTCTACCTAATTGTAAACTTCAAGATCATTTAGTATTTGATAGTTTGGTTCCAAGATTGGATAGGAAACCAATACACTGTAAATGAGGAAGCATTTAATGAGGAAAACGTGATCATGTTGTATTGACTATTCCATGACTACACTACCAGATAAGAGATAAATAAATAATATTTTCACCTGAGATGTCCTCAACTTCTCACTGACACATTTATTAACTCTAGTTGAAGCAAACTGCTTCACTGCCTCAAATAAAGCAAAGAAGGAGATTGAAGAGGCTAACTATGATCACGAGCCTACTAGCACCAGCACTGAAAAGTCACTGAGCCCAGGGTTATGGTAACAGAAGAAGAAATTACCTATAAACCTGATTTCTGGACTTCAAATTCCAAAGGACTGACATAAGAAAGAGAAAAGGGCAATCCTGTTAACATATTCTATAATGTCTTCTTCATGCATTTCCTGTATTGTTTACTAGGACACTCTTCTCTCCCATAGAAATATATTAAAAAAAAAAAAAAAAGTTTTCACGGTACTCCATTAGTCCTCTCCAATTGAGGCATGCCACTGAAGGACTCCAAAATTTCCAGCAACACATATTCAAAGTTGTATCACCTACCAGATTTTTATGGTAGAAAATCTCATCTCCACAATGTGACAAAACTGCCTTGGTGGGAAGGTTCTGTAAGTTTTGGATACTGCATAGTTATTACATGTGGGACACAAAAACTAAAACACCTCTTAAAGAACACAGATCCAGACTCAAACCTATTACAAACTGGGTCAGCACACATAAAGGACACCTAGCATTAATAAATGAAAGTATTCTAATGTTCCTGTCATTTCTCATGTCAATCAGAAAATGGACTTCAAGGACTCAACATTCAAAATTGGTGCTTGATCATTCTGGGACAGCTTATTCTGCTGTTCTGAAGTTTGAAAAAGTTTGTGTGAGATAGAGTCTTAAAGAATCTACCCTTCAGATTTAGGACCAAAATATCTTTAGTTAAGCAATTTCAAAGAAAAGCAGGTATGAACAACTGTATTGAGTTCTCCACAAATATAGCAATATGAAGAATGCATCCGAATTACATGCAGCTTGGTCGTGTACCAGTTTACATGTACACTTGTTAAGGCAAAAATTTAAAATTTTAAGATAGCTCTAAATCAACACAAAGTGGGTTAACACCAATATTCATATGCAAAATATCACCAAGACATCATTTTCTAGGAATATGTCAACAGTTAATTCTTTAATGAGTGAATGAAAATACTTTTGTAATGGTGTTCCAGATTACACAAAAAACTTCATGACCTGAATACACAAACTAATCATTCAGAATATTCAAATTTTATTACTGAAACAAAAAATCTTTCATTTTCCACTCTGCAAGTGGGTACAGGATTTCTAGGATATAAATATATATATATATTTATTTTTTTAAAGGGCACTGCATGTGTCTAAGCTCTCCAATTTAGCTTCTGACGTGTGTGTTTAAGTAAAAACACTTTTCTTAATTATCTTGTAGCTCAATAACCTAATAATTATTCATTTCAGGAAACCCGTAAATAACACTTAAAACACAAACTCCATTTTTAATCAGTGAAAACTGCCATTTGTTGAAAAGGTTTTTTGAGTAATTACTTTGCATTCTTATTAGTAATGCGAATTTATAGGAAAATCAAAACTATATTAATTATACCATATCCTCATTATATATTAATAAACTCAGAAACCAAACATTTTTTGCCTTGCAGAGTGAGGTGTAACATTTATACGAGGCTTTGCAGCAGCAGCCAACACAGCACTTAGCTCTAATGCACCTACTTTAAAGTATTGACTTGGTGCTTCTGGGAGCCATGAGCTCAAATCCCAGCTGGGAGTGCAGATACACTGCACTGAGTCTGCAGAACAGTGTCTTGGGGTTTTTCTGTTCTCATAAGGGGCCAATTTATGCCAATGAGTGCAGTTTGTCTTTTGAGACATCAGCCCCCAAATGCAACATGTGTGTCCTATGTTCATTTTGGGCAAGGCTATAGAATTCTCTCCCTTTGTTGGGAGGTAGAGCTGGAAAGATGCAGTATCTCAAGATCAGTTATACACAGCCCTATAAACACAGGCATACACAACCCTCTCACAGAACTATGACCTGTAGTAATGCCTCATCCTCAGAGGCACAGTAAGAGGAATGTTGCTTCTTGCACTGCACACAATGTATTTGCCTGGCTAGGATGCCTGGTCACTTTGGCAGCTGGTGAAATCCAGGATTTGGGTTATTGTTTCTGGGTATAAGCTGAGAGCAGAATGACTGATCAATTGCAGCTCCATTACAATAGTTCTTGTCGGACATGTGTTTAAGTCAGATGTCAGACTTATGATGTTACTTGACCATTGCTGGTTTTTCTAACTTCATTGAGTTTACTACTTTTTCAGTAGTTTTTTTTTTCAGTTGTTGCACAGTCCAAATGATTTATTTTGAAGGGTGGTAAAGTTGACCACGGCTGCCAGCCAAACGTTTAAGCCCGCTAATGTCAATATGAATCTTTACTATGCTGTCAAGGACTGCCATAATCACCCTAGCTCCAGGACTTTGCTTCAAAAGTATCATTCCTCAAAAGGGCCTTTGAGGGAAGACACTTTCCCTTGAGCGCTCCTTTGACAACTGATCTGGGGAAACTCAGAGAGCCCATAACACCACCTCTTTTGCGTGGTTTGCCACATGCCTCATCCCTGCTCCATCATACAAGGAGAAGGGCAGTCATCATATCACTGGTTCACCCAGTCATAAACTTTCCACATTTGCAGGTTCTGTCACATGCCTGGGTCAGCATACCCTGTGAAGTCCCAAAGGAAAGAGAGGTCATGGATAAGATCCATTGAAAGGATGAACCCATTCCTCCTGAGCTCAGGGGCCTTAGGGTAAGACAATGAACAATTCTGGAACAGCTATGAATTGTCCTGGTGGATCTGGTACCATAGGAAACTTGCTCCTACAGTGACCTTGAGTGGCCCATTAGCCTCATTTATATGTGGCACCTGGCAGTCCATACTTGGGTGAAGATTTCAGCCCTCTCCCTTACAAAGTCCCAATCCCACGGCACAGTAGGGAATGATGCTCCTATAAAGAGAGTTAATTTCTCTCTCCCACAAAGGAAATAGCTGTTCTTCATGCCTGGTGGCTGCTCTCAGTCTGTTTTTAGCTTTTCTAAGTTTCTTTTCTTGACTTCACCATCCTCATAAGTGTTTGCAGCTCAAGCTGTGTCATCTGAATATGTCATTAGTCACTGAATAGCCAAGAGAGGAACTGTCAGCTGGGGAGGATTCAGGGCTATATAATACTGATCTCTGCCCTCTGTAGATTATGAGCATTTTTCTAAGTGTCTCTAATTTTAATCTCCCAAGCTGTGGCTTGTACAAAAATATATTCAATGGCCTCCTCTCTAGTGTAATATCTTTATATTAAGGATTTTCTTTTTCACCTCAGGAAGTCAGCTTTGTGGCAGACCATCTCATTTAAAATGTAGTATAACAACAGTGGCATTTTTCTGAGGAAAATTGGAAGTACCACAGGTGATAGATTCAGCTTTTGCCTCTGTCTACTTACAAGTGTTGGAGACAGAAAAAAAATCATTTTGAAACACATTGCTGAAAGTTCAGATCTTTTCAGGTAGTGAAAGTAAGTAATTTACTTCTGCCTGTAAGTAATAATTATCTATATAGAAACCATAGTGATGGAGAAAGACAGCCCAGCAGGATAAAAGGAGAATAAGAAATCCTGGGATTTTCTGAAAGCATGCAAAAGGATTGGTAAGCAATCTGCCTGTATCTCCTTCCGCCACTCTGCATATAGGATGGAAACACAATAGGGAAAAATAAAATAAAATAAAATAAAATAAAATAAAATAAAAGCAGACAGCTAAAAAGCAGAGCATGGATGACTCTCTTATGATCCAGCAGTTAGAGACAGGATCAGGCTTGCAAGGAATGGGAGATAGATAAGGAGACAGAGCCAGTGTGGGTTTAATCCTGATCTCAGAAGAGCCATGGTGTTTCAGAGCTTCTCTGTGGTTGTGCGTGGATCAGAATTTGTGCCCACATGAAAACGTAACACTGGATGTGGATGACTCAGGCTAAAATTTCCAAGATATGGATCGGGTGTTTCTGCTTAGGTCCTGGCTAAACATCTGTCCTTATTCATTCATTCATGTGCTTCCCAGCCAAAGAACCACAAAGCAACAGGGCCTTTTCATCAGCTTCCCTGTGGTTGCTGACCTACGGCTTCAGGCATAGGAAGCCCAATGGCTCCTGGTGACCACAGGACTGTTTTCTGGTACCTACTTAGACGTGTGCTAGGACAGATCACCGCTGCACAGCTTCAACCTTCTCTGTGGGTGGCTTTCATGAAGATTATTTTTAGCATATGGCCACCACATCTTTCTCTTTTTTTCCTTTATTCATCCTCTGCACTATTTGGTTATTCAGTCACATGCTCCTCCTGTGCAAGACAGGAACTTTAGTTTCTGGAGGATGGGAAACCAGCACAGACAGCAGCCATTAGCAAATGCTTACAGAAAGACCTTTAGAAACAGAACAAATGTAACAGTAATTCTCCGCTATATACAGACTACCTGATACTACTCCCAGAGCTTACTCCCAAGTGAATTCTTTATTATTATTATTATTATTATTACTGCACTCTGACCAATTTTTTCTACAGTAGACATTCCTACTTTTTAATGAATCATTAAACTCATCTGTATTTACCCAAACTCAAACTCAGCACTTTCTGTTCAGTGCCTTAACCAAAATGTTTTTCATACCGCCAGGCCTTCCTCCCCAAATTGTTTCTGATCGACAATACAGCTTCATCTGCAGTCAGTGCCCTGAGCACTGCGCCTCCCCTATCAACCAGTTCAGGCGGGAGGGAAAACACACCCTATCCGCCTATGATATCCTCTTTATTTCCGTGTTGCAGCCCTTTTCATTTCTCCCTGGCTGTTCTCTGACAGCTGCAGCCCAGGCTCCAATCTGCTGCAGGTGGCTCTTTTTGCCCTTCAGGCTTTCTTCACCATTGTGATGCATTAATGAAGTAGAGCTCCCTGTCAGACTTCATCAGCACTCTTGTGAAGGCAGAATGAAATCACTTCTATTGACCCACTGGCATATTTATAGGCTCCTTCTTTTTTGCTGAGTATGGCAGTTATCACCTTTCCATCCCCATGTTGTGTTTATTCAGCAGAAAGCTAAATCACATCTGTGCACAAGTGGAACATTAATCAGTAAACGTAAGCCTCTCATAAAGACTACCGAACCTATCTAATTACCAGAGCTGGGACAGCTCACAACACCTACCTCTCAGAGGGGTTCACAACCCCATCAATCCACAGCCCTCTAAACAGAGCCAGTGTGCTCAGAGACTTTCAGCTCTCCTTTTGCTAGACTGTCCCCAGAATGCAGCATTTTAAAGTTTTCCTGGACTTATTCCTGGCAACCCTCTTTTCTTCTACAGCAAAAACAACAAACCCACTGGGGAGTACTTTTTTTTTTTTTTTTTAACTCTGTCTCTGTTCTCTTCTTTCTTATTCTGCTTATCAGACAGGAATAGCATAGCATAGAATATCATAGAATAGCATAGAATACAATAAGCTTTAGTTGGAAGGGACCTACCTAATATAATAATGTAATATAATTATGAGAATATTTGCTTCCAGTGTAATCTGTTACCATGCATATCCATCTGCCTGCCCTCCTTAACAGTTTTCCTCCCTATTTTCCACCAATTACCAAAATCAATCACTATTCATGCTATTGGGTTTGGAGTTTATCACACTTGGAATTGTATAAATTCATATTATAATACTAGGTAGAGCATAATACTACATCAGCATGGTAATATTTTCAGTGATGATGCAAAAGTAGCAAAAGATTTTGATACATACTGTGTAAAAAGTGATTAGTTGATATACTTACATCTGTGATGGAAAATAGGTGATGTCCAAAAAAATTTGTATTATTTTTTAATGAGATAACAAATTTGGCTACCCAAGATAGATAGATATACTTTAGCTTCTGAAATGTTTCTGACTTAGTCTTCCTTCAGTCTGACGAAATTAGTAGTTTTCTTTCTGAATTTCAGTTAACTAATTTATTTTCTGAAAGAGTGATCAGCACCATCTAGAGAACATCAAATGGATTAAAACAGGTAAATCTATAAATCTTAAAATAGGAAAGCATAATCTTCTGGGCATATTTTAAGCAGTAATCTTTTCTTTGTCCTTTGCTATATTTAACAGTCAAGAGGAAGATTTTGCAGGTAGATTTTGCCAATGAGATAAAAATTTCTAGACTTGTTAACAAGGACAGATCAGTTCCAGAGAGAAAATGGCTTATTTTAGCAATATGCATTTTAATAAAACTTAATCTACAAATCAGGATATTGTATGTATTTATGAGAGAGAAAAATACTTCAGAAATTGTTTTGCGGTCAGGAGAGTAGACATGGTGCCATGTGGCAGCTAAAGAAGCAAATGTGGCCCTTGATTGAGTGATCAAGGGAATGTCAGATAGAAACTAGGAGGTGTTTACACCACCGTGAGATCATCAGCAAAATCCTCGAATGGCTAATGGCTCCTAAGTTTATCACGTGAGAAATTCAAGAAAGAGGGCTCCAAGAATTAATTCAGTAACTAGAAAACCTGATTACTGTGAGAAGCTAAAGCTGTTTAGTGTATTTCAGTATATTTAGTATATTTCAGGAGGAAATATGATCAAGTAATTATTTAAAGAGGACGTAAATTTCAAGTGTTAGTAAACTTATTTATATAAGTAGTCAAAAGTATTGCAACAGTCAGAGCTTGGTTGCTTATGCTCAATAAATGCAGTGCTAGAATAAGAGTTAAGATAATTTTAAAAGTAAAGAGAAACAAAGATTGAGACAAGTTAGCCAGGTTTGCATTGTTTTCTCTATCACATATATAAACCAAGATAACAAAATCTCTAAAAAAAGATGCCATGTTTCAATCAAAAATTATTACATTTTACAGATAAATCATTTTTACAATTTTAGAAAATTAGATCATCTTTAATCCAAGTAGGTAATAACTCAGGTCCTTTTTGAGGTAGCATTTTCATGCTCAACAGTGATCTATCTTCATGTCCACTAATAGGCCTCATTCAAACTCTGAAAATTTTACTGATGACAAAATGGATAATTAAAATTTTAGGGGCTTGCCTAAGCTATTAAAGAAAATAATTAGACCCAGGAGGAGATGGCTTAAAAATTCATATTCACATCACTAGAATACAGGTCAAGAGGTATTAATTGCAAGGATCATGTAAACCATACACAGTAAGGAATTCAAGAAACTCAAATCTAGATAATTGAAGTAATTGCTCATTGGACATGCAACCTCCTTCAGCTTACCTGGCAGAGATTTTAAGGAAACCAAGAGATATAAACACAGAGAAATTTTGTTCAGTGACTGTATTATATATGTACTTAGGTGAACTTTTGTCTCTTTCTGTATGAAGACAGGTGTTAGTTCTACTCCTCATGAAATGTCTTATTGTGTTAATTTAGTGATATAGTTGTAGTTTGTTGCCTTTTCTAGGAGATATCATTAAACTATAGTTGGAAAATAACAGGTGACCATCTTAAAAAAAATATTAATTGTTGCTGGTAATTTAACATTGATAGATTCTTAGGTTTCTTCACCATTAATGTTTATTTAACAGGTTTATTTTATTTCTTCACAGGACAAAAGATTGGACTTGCCCTTGAATGACACTATTTCAAGTGATTTTCAAGCTTCATTTCTGTTTGTAAAAAGCTTTAGATATTTCCTTATAAAGGTAAGCTAGAAATCTAAGATAAGCCTTTATTTATGACATCTGAAATTCTTTCAAATACAATAGCCTAGTAAGTATGAATTAACAAGACTTTATTATCTTATTGTGAGGACTCAGATTATTCCAAGAAAAGCCAAATGAAACTAGAGGATCTTCCTCTGGGATCTGAGTATTCAAAAGAAGCTCATCATGTATGTGGAATTGATTATACTGTGTTGAAACAAAATGAAAGAATCAAACAATGCATTTTTTTTTTTTCTGTTGGGAAAAGAACAGCAGTTTGTAAGTCATTTGTGGTTTCTGCATCCATGTCCTCTGTGTGTAAGATACTTTTTGTCTGTCTTCTCCCATCGGAGAGGGTCTATTGAGCCAGGGAACTGATACAACCTAAGATTGTTTATGTTCCTTGTTATGTCAGATAAGAGAAAGGAGACCATGTCTACATAAATGTGTGTAAATACAACTATAGAACAAGAACCCCAGCCATCGCTTTGCCATCATGCAATAACAACACAATTACCACAAAGCTACCAAATGTCAATTAGTTCAGTCCTCAGATACTGAGGAAGTCAGAGAGGTAGAGAAGGCTGGTACCACCGAAGTAAAGACTACTCTTGCTAAGAATCCACAGCCCACCATTTATAGTACAGTTCTGACATTTCAAGTAATACTTCTACCACATGCTGTCAGAAGAAGACCATCAAAGAACTGCTGACATCATGCACTATTTCCTGGTCTTGAAAGTCCAAGCTATCAAGACAAAGAAGAGTGTTCACATGCATGTGCACATGTGAACTCAGGTACCTTTTTGTTCTGCCACTTGTCATTCTCCAGCATGCACCAAAAAACAATGAATTCAGATGGTCATTTCACTTCTACCCTGCTCGATTCAGGAGAATTAGAGACTTGGAGTGTGTTTTCAATGTCCTCATTTAGTTATTTTTTCTATACATTCCAACATTCAAAAATATGTCAGAAACAACTCTCTTGGTGAGGGTTCATACCTCTCAAGATTAGGTAACATTTTATCAGATCATCTTCAGCAAGACAAACATGCCTTTAACTCTGTAGTACCCTGGAGAAGGTTTGACATGAGCAGTTGTGGTAGTTTCCTGTGGACCAAATATTGCCTGTTATTTACCTTAAAAACAGTCTCAAGTTTATAATACTCTGGACCTAGATGATCTCTGTTTGGCTGCACATGCTCAGTCAAGTTTCCTTACATCATCATATCTAGTGCCAATGTTGCCCTAAGGAATTATTTTCTACCATGTGCACAGACAGCATTACATAGTCTTTACAGACTGCATGAATAAAGACTGCTACTCTGAGTTTTATCACAACAGGAACTGAGGAATTTCACTCAAGAAAACAAATTGATAGTGTTACCATGAGCCCTTTTGGAGTGGGAAAAGACCCAAGGAATAGTCTGGGGAGCAGATAAAACTGGTTTGGTTCCAGGATACCTCTTCCAAACTAATTCTGAAGCAAGTAACCTCAGAAAAGATCATATTCAAATGCTCAGAACATGAGAGGGTGGTAGGGTGTATGATTAGAACCTGTGTCTCAGCTGAAGGCAACAAAACCTTTTGCTTATGCCATGAAATGACCCAGGATAAAATAAGGATGCTCTTCAGAAGGAATTTCTTAAAGACTGTTATCCTCTTTGTGAGATACTGATCTGTTTTAAGAGGTACCTTGTACATATAGAAGTTTCTCTGTGACTAATATGACACGCTTATTTCAAATTATCTAGAAAATTAGGTATTATGGACCCTTCCAAACCCACCAATCTTAACATTACTATTCTGGATGTACATACTTCCCATGACAGGCTCTTCAAGGGAGAGCTTTTCCTTGATGTCTTGTTGACTGTTATACATCTGTCATATGAAGTCAGAATACTGCTGAGACAGCGAGGGTTAATACCACAGCATGCATTCTGACTAAATGGGAAAAAGGATGGGGGTAGAAAAGATGGGAAGAAATAAGAAGAAAAGAGGAGAATAGCAAAATTTGACAAATGCTTTTCTCAGCATTATGTCAAACGTGTTTACAGAACTGCACAATTAATAAAAAAAAAACTGCACTAGAGTCCCTAATTACTATTCTACACAGGGTGGAACACTTCTTCATTATCCCTTTTTGAATTGATTGTGTACATCAAACAGTCAAGATATAAATAAAATATGCCTGCATGCATAATACCCTCACATTAAAGCTGAAGGCAATTAACCTATGATTTTTCATTAATTAAATTAAAATAGCCCTCTGAAAATGTCTCAAATCAAAACAAGTTCCTTGCAGAGTTGGTTTGTTGGTTGTTTGAATTTTGTTTGTTTGTTTGTTTGTTTGTTTGTTTTTCTTTCCATGATGGAAGGAGACTGTTTGTAAAATTATTGGTACAATGAAACTACAATAAACCTCCTCAATTTTATTAAAGGCTACCAATTTTTATTTGTGACTCCAGTGTTCTAGGTGCTAAGCTCAATTACAATATTGGCTTTATTCTTCCATCGTTAAAATATTTACAAATGCTTGTCCACTAGTTAGCACATTATTTATATTCCACTTATTACTAATTATAGTGATGTGCTTCATAGAATTACAGTAGGTATTGATCTGGTCAGCAACTTGGCAAAAAAGATCTGGCCCTAAGAGTGGGACACCTTTTCCTCCTAAATTTATATAAATAATGACAAACTTGGTTAGTGTAAGGGTGTATTAGAGCTTTATGGTTATCTCCAGTTGACTGAATTTAGGCTGTGTTACCAGATAGAGGTAAGAGTAAGTCTGCTTGCCACCCCATAGCCAAACATTTGTTGTTAATCAGAATGTTCAAATAAATGGAGTTATGCTAAAGACACCTTCAGATGTCTATTTGCTTTGTGAGGATACACAATCAAAAATCAAAGGGAAGACATACTAGAGCCAAGAATACTCATTAGATGATAACAGAATATCTAACACAAAACTGCTGTTTGTAAGATACAACTGTTTGCCTTTATCAGATTTAAAGAATAGCTACCCTTATGGTCTATCAAGGTCACAGATCTAGATAGCAAATGTGATAGAGTTTGATTTTGTTGTTGTTGTTGTTCATTTTTGTGTGTGTTTGTTTGCTTATTTGATTTTTATTTTTTTAACCTGAGGATACAGAATTTTACATAGCTCCAGTTATTTAAATACCTTTGATAATAAGAAAACACAAAATAAAATACCTGCTTGTTACCTTCTAAAATTAAATATTCTCACTGTAGGAGTGTTGAATTAAGTATCTCCCTTACAAGAGGGAATTAAGATTTTCAAGTACAGAAGATGTGAACAGAGGTGGTAATTTTTTTAGGATGGGTCACACATGCCAAGGTGATAGCAAAAGAAGAACTAGGCCATGTTCTTGCGCCTAAGCATTGCTGAAAGTCCTGAGGCCATGTGCACAAAGGACCAGAGAGCATTTACTTCAGGGCAGGAACATGCTCTTTCATGCTTTATCATCCAAGGAAAATCCAGCACGGATTTCAGAAGGCACAACCAAACACTTGCAGTAAGTCTCACAGAAGCAGCAATGACAAAAAGAGAAGTACTGCATGTACTCACAAGAAGTGTAAGAAGTTGAATATTGAGACATGGAAGGATAAGGACAGATATTTTGTCCTTCTACTTTTTCAGACATCACTGGTTGGAATGTCTTGCCTCAGGGAAGAGAATCACCTTAGTTCTTATTTCTTTGTCCATAAAATGGGGATAATACTGACTTCACCCAAGTACTGTGAGAATAAGTACATTGAAGATTGCATGGATTGCATTGTTCAATGCATTTAACAATGAGTTAGTAGAGACCAACAGGTACTTCTGCTGTGTCACAAGTCTTCAGGTCAGATATGACCACAGCTTCTCATGTTTTTACAGACCATGCAAGCCTTAAGACTTTGACTTTCTATTAGGAAGAATCCCACATTTCTGATCACCTCAAAGCCTTCAGCACTGTTTTCTCTTCTTCCTCCTTTTTGCTGTTGGAAGGCAATGTGCAGCCATCACTTTTCTTGGCATCGGTGCAATTCCATTCACGCATTGAGAGCTCGATAGCTCATTTATACTAACACATGCTTTTATGTTCAAATATTCATTGTGTGTTTGCCTCTTCTCCAGAAGGAATTAATTTTAGATTGCCAAGGTCTCCTAATCTTGGTCAAGGTAGAGAAATAAACAGGTGAAATAAGTCAGCATTATCTTCGCTAACAACAATACAGAACATCATCACACATTACATTTTTTTCTATTTGAGATTTGGCAATTTAATGGGAAATAATGATCAGAAATTTCATGAGAAACTGCAGTTTCAGCTACCTATTTTCCCTCAGATAGTCTAACTGATTAACAATCTAATTAAACTCAGAATAATTGTTCTTAACCTGTGTTTAGCTTTGAAGGTAACTACTATTTCAGACCTGAAAAAGGGCTTATGTGCCTGAAATCTTGTTTGTTTCTTCCAACTGTATGACTTGCTCTAATAAAAGATCTTACTTGACCCACAAATCTTGCCTTGAATTTATTATTGCATACGAGCACAATTGACATACAGTTGAATATTCAACCCATTTCCTTCTCAGAGCAAAAAATAAATAACCTCTCATCCAGGTCATAGCAGAGGCTCAATCAGAAAACTAATTATAATACCCACATGTCTAAAAAAAGCTATACCAACACTTACTTTTAAGCTTGAATTCTTGCACCATTTATTTTTAAATTAAACGGGAAACAATCAATGGTTTTAAGAAGCATAAAGTGTTAGAAGCTGGACAGAAGACTCTATCAAGTACTGCCTTCCCAGTCTAGTTACCAGACATTTTCTCAAACTAACTTAACTGATTCTCCTCCTATAAAAGTACTACAAGATATTCATTCATCTTCTTCACGGAAGACAACTTTCAGCTCCTAAACTGTCATCCTAATTTCATTCATAACAAGTAAATTGAGTTATTTTCTTTATCCAAGGGTAGATAACTCCTAATGGACTCTGTTTCTGCTCTTCAAGCAGCAGAGCCCACAGTGCCAGAGAAGAGCTATTGGTCTGTTGCAGGTACTTAGCTGATGCTTTCATGCACTGTAACTGGCAATGCCCCTATTTCCTACGGAACATTAAAACTGGTTGTATATCTCTATACCTCAGTCAAAATACATGTATGATCAAAGTAGATTGCATTAGAGGTACTACCATTTGAGAAACAAGCAAACAAACAAAACAACAAAAAACACCAACAAAACCCATGAAGACTACAAGCTACTATTTTTTTTTTTCATCAGCTAGAGTCATTTTATAGGTTGAGCTACATCTCCGTACCTCTGATATAAAAATCATTAGGCCTAGAAAATAACCACAGTGAACCAAGTGCTGAGCTCATTGCACTTCTGAGGGATTTGTGACCAAAAATAATTTTGTGATTCTAAGCTCTGGAAGCTATTTTTTATCCTAGACGGGAAAAATTCAAATGAGGGAAGAATGGAAGGGCGCATATCTCTGTCACACTGTATCCTTAAATAAAAACACCACAACCACCACAAATAAATAAAATAAAATATAATAAAATAAAATAAATCATAATAAGAACTTATGTCCAGGACATGGACTGGGTCAGCATTTCTCTTCCAAAGTTACCTGGAATTTGCACGTCACTTCTTGTAACACTTTCTTCCTCCTATCAGTTGTTGTTGTTTTTTTTTTTTTTTACCTTCAACTACTGTTTTCCTAAAAGGCAAACAATCAGAGAAATTGTATTTGAACCAAGTTTGTGTTATGCAGACCAGTGTCTTAGACAGCAGAGGTGCTAATGCAAGCATCACATGTTTAAACAGAAATTGAGATTGTTATCTTTACTCCATGCATGTGAAGAGTTTTCTGGGGTTTATGCAACGTTAACCAAAAATAACTTTACATTACTAAAAAGTGGGATTTCCCCACTCTTCTCTCTACCCCTCAAAATTAAAGAGTTTGTGAAAAGATATAAAAATTTGTTTGCAAACAAATGAACATGGAGATTCCTTCTGGCAGCAAAATACTCCCTCACTAGAGTCTCAGGGGATTTGCATAAATACAAAAAAGTGGAACTTCAAACAGCTGCAGTGTCATAGGCTATCACATGGTTTCCTATGATTATCACCTAAACAGACAAACAAAAGAGGAAAAAGAGAAACTGTTATCATATTCAGGAGGGACAAGGGTGGGAGCACTCTGCATAATGTTTTGCCTTAATGGAGAGCCATAACAGCCAGCTTCACCTAGAAAATCTCCAATGTATGAAACAGCCAGGATAAGCAAACATATCACATACCAGGGCATTGGCCTGTGATTTTCTCTTTTATATCATGCTTAGGATACTTCAAGATGAACTAAATATTTTAACAAATTTAGGAGTCACAAATAGCTATACTGTCTTTCAAACATTACTTTTCTCATTTTCATAAAATGGAAAGAAACGGGGAATATAGACAAAGGATTTTGGTTACACAGAGCTTCAGCAAGCCAGAGTCTGAAAGTTTGCCATAAAACTCTTACTGTTTTTTTCAAGGCCAGCAGAAGCCAGGAGAATACACCTTAAATACCACCACCATGAATCATTTCAATAAACATGGTGGTAGGAGAAAGCAGGACCATGAACACCATATATTTTTAAATTGTAAATTTTACATGTTTTTAATTTTTAATTAAATTTTATTTTTTTTTAATTGTAAAAATTACATGAAACAATATGCTGGACCATCATGAATACATGCCCAAGAGGTCCTCAGATCAGAAAATGACCACAGTGTCTAAGAGAGCTCTGCATGATTTCAGTTCAGTGACATATTTCTGCTTGACGAGACAGTTATTCATGTAAAATTTCCATCTGTAAGTGCTGGGCAGGATCTACTATTGAAAAAAATAATAATAATGGATTTCTGGTATTTCTTCATGTTGCCTGCTTTGCCACGAGAGAGAAAAGAAAACATGACAAATAATAAAACTATTCTAGGATGAACAGCCTGAACACAAGTTCTTGTCATCTTCCTACCTGTCAGGAGAGTAGAAAAGAAATAAACACTCATTTAAGTTAGTCTAAACTGCCTAAATGAAGGAAAAAGTAGATATGATTCCAACAAACAATACATTTATTAGATCTGTCACTTGAAATCACTACACTATATGCCTCTATAATTCAATAAAAAAAGTGTAGTATTACAAGTTACAAATTCAACTCATGTAATGAAACAGTACATTGCAGTGTGTCTTTTCCTAAAAGAAGGATTGTCATGGAATTCAAAAGTGTTAAATAAGCTTAAGTCTTGTCTCACACTTTAAGGATGCACCCATAGTCTGAGCTCAGCACAGGTCTCTAACAGGGTTTATGAAATCTGGCTTCCATGACCCCTGTGTAGCTTCCAGTCTCCTGTTAGAGCACAGCTCCTGTTACAGCACAGCCAGGTCATACTGAAGGTATTTAAACTGATCTGAGAGATGTCCAAGCTCCATATATATATATATCAACTGGTGTTTTGTATAGTAATGCACCTGGTATTGTCACATCAGATTGCATAAATGAGAATTAAGACTAACAGTGAGTGGCTGACAGTGCTGAAATGTTCCACTATGAAAAGTTCTGCAGCTTATTCTAAACATACAAGCTGCACGTAAATGATGTGGGAATTAAATTAACCTGGTCTCAGACACACAAAGTCTTCTTTTGGTACCCAACAAGGAACCAAGGTGAGGAGCAGCTGAAGCAGGGAGAGGCTGTGAAGCTGGAAAACAGAAAGATCAGAAACTTGTGACCGATCTCCTTTAGGACATTTCTGATTTGTCTCCAGCTAGTCATTACGGCCTCCATTATTGCCCAAGGTTTCTGGACTTTGTATAACTGCAGCCTAACCAAGCACTGTGGTGGGTTTGGGGGCTTGGAGTGTTTTTTAGTTTAGCATTTTCTTTTTTGGTTTTGGTTGTTTTTTGTTGTTGTTTTGTTTTGTGTTTTTGTTTGTTTGTTTGTTTTGAGGGAGGGCTTATGTTTCACAATCATGTTTTTTTTTTTTTTTTAATAGCAGTTGAATAGTTGAATTGACACATGACTTACACCCAAAAACATCCACACAACAGCTGTTATAAGGATTATTTCTGTTTAAGCAGGAATGGAAGCAACTTTTATGAAAACACTCTTAGCAGAAAACTCTCCCACACTTGTCTTTTCTAGATTGTTCTGTACCGTCTCAGATGTAAATATAACAAATCATACTCCGAGACCCTGAAAATGGCATATAAAATGTAGTTATTGCTTGTGCCATGGAGGCAGTACAAGACAGCTGAACGCCCCACAGAGCCCCCTAGCACTGACGTGCTGATTCCCACAGGCTGTGGCAGGAAGGTTCAGGGCTTCGTTCCTGAGCTCCAGCCAGGCACAATCAATAACCTCATCTTCACATAATACCTGCTCCACTCTGCCCAGTGATAAAAAGAACAAATTCTTCCAAGAAAGAGAACTGAAGTGTTTCCCATGCAGTTGAAGGGTCCTTGGGCAAGAAGGTTGCCTCTAGCTCTTTTTTCTGGCACATTTGAGCTCGGGGTTTTTGTTGGGTGAGAATGAACACGTAATATGTTGTCTCCATATGCCCCACAGAAATTACCTTACAGGCTGACTGTGCCTGACATATTTAACAAAGGCAAGACATTTATGTTCCAGAAACAGCAGGGTTTCCATTTTGATCTAGGGCTTTTTGTCCTTTTTTTTTTCTTTTTTTTTCTTTCTTTTTTTTTTTTTTTTTAAGCTGAATTTTCAGAAAACATATGACTTATCTGCAAAGGTGTATGGGGGTCCCTATTAAAAAGGGCCTTGAGGTATTCTTCTTCACTCTCTTTTGAAGTCTGCACAGGTTATCTAGGGTTGGTGCTAACTTCCTGTGTGGAGAGAGGAAGTGAAGGGAACTCCAGAGAAACTCTGTAGAGGTAGGAACAGCTGGCCAGCAGAGGCAGGTGAGTAGAAATTCATGTAGAAAGTAGAAATGTTTAGGGCTTTCAGGAAAGCAAAACAAAACAAAATAGTAACAAATGACATTAGAACTGAAGGCCCAATCCTTTCAGACACAAGCAACCTTAGTTTAAGAATTCACTCACCAGAGAGAGAAAATGCCACAGGCTCAAGCTTCAGATGAAGTCAGCCCATGGGTGGTACATGTAAATTGCACTGCAGCCTAATCTTATGTAGAGAAGTAATGACCAGCATGAAGTAGCAAGTGGTAATGAAAAATGCATTGCTAATGCAGAGAAAAATATCCAGGTATCGGAAGATAATATTTTAGATGTAATCAGTAAATAAACTGGTTTTATCGTGTGTTGAAAGTGCCTGGTTAATGAAATTAAAGGATTGCTCACAAACCTCTCAGACTCCATTCAAAAATTAAGAGTCGGCAGGATTAAATCAATCAATCACACACACACGCTTCCTTAGCCCTGTTCCATTTAGTTCCTTATGACAAGGTCATACATAAAATGTCTAGATTGCTTGGACTCAGTTGACAATAATTACTTTACTCTTGGCTACCTTCCTTCCCAATTTATCCTTAATCTGGCATGTTCTCTTCATCAAGTCCTTCGTGACTGTTAGAGGAAATGCAAGAAAAGTATTTTTGAAGGATGGATATAATGCAGAAGCAAAAGTTAGTGTGTTAAGGTGCTAAATAATTGTAAAAAAAGAGAGAGACCCGAGAATGTGTGCATTAACTGCTGTAAGGGTTGTGACGACAGGTCTGATTCAGTCTGTAAAAGCAGATTTACAGGTGACAGGCAGGTGTGATGGCTGACAGGTAAGGTGCACAGCCAGGGCATGGCTCCTTAATGGCAGAGTGCAGGTATTACAAGGAACAGGGAAGAAAGTATTGCTGTTTTTTCTTTCCAGTGCCCGCTTTACAACATGGATAAGCCTCAGTCAAAACAATCTGTCAATTATTCTTTAACTTCTCTATCTCTCAATGCTCAATCGTCTAGCTGGAAAAGGAAACAACTCTGTGTTTTCATGCTGTATGTCATTTTGAAAATATTTACAATATTTAAAGGTATTCCGTGACTCAACATGTTGAATATATAAACTGATTTTTCAGCTACAACTCTCCTTCCACAGTTTTTTGATTAAGCTGACTTACCTCTCTTTCAGATGTGTTTAGAAAAACATGTTTTCCTGACAGATCCTCAGCAAGACAGGAAATTCAGAATTAAAGCAGTGTAAGGCAGACACACACTCTTATACTTGAAATTTATGCTCAACTAAGCAACTAACAGTGTTAAATTTCTACCAAATAGTTGGACATATTTAGCAGCTTCTTTTGTTTGAAAATAACTCACTGAAGGATTCAAAGCTTTGCAGATTTACTTGTCAATAAACATTAATCTGCAAATGGTTCATGGAAACATCCTGCAGCCAATGGGCGGCTCACAATCTGTTTATTGCTCCTATTGCCTGCTAGCTGTTAGCACTATAACTCTCAGCCACGCTAGTCACCTGGCTTGGTTTCTGTTTTCTCTCAGAACAACTCCTAAAGAGCTTCAAAAGGCCACCAAATGTTTTAATTCAAACCCTCATGTAAAGCCACATATGATGTTTGCTTCCCACAAACATCCTTCTGAACACAGATCTGCACAGCAAATATTGATGGAGACAGAGGGGGATGTTTTTGAAGCATTTGCCTAAGGCCAAAAATTTCAGCATTGATTAATTATTTTGGGTACCACAGTTTCAGTGCTTTTCAGACAGACATCTGCAAGAAATCTATGTACAGAGGGAAGTAATTCCACAATATCTCCAGATCAGGTTCTCCTCTGAGAACATCTCAGGCTGGACAGCCAAGAATTCAGGTGTTCAATATCCATAGGCATTTTTGAAATTTCTCATTCACTGCCTTTTTTTTTTTTTCCTAAAACAACCACAGTGGTTTTCTCTCAGACCCGCTCTCTCAACTAAGATTTTCATAACATAACATTTTGGGGTATCATCTTTCAGTTATAATTAAATTCAGATAACCTGTAGTTTGTTTTTTCCTTGGGGATAGCAAATTTACAGTAAAAAGAAAAGGAAAAAAAGCAGGAGAAAGGGGACCATGCATATTAAATGACAGGGTGAACTCTCAAATTACCATAGATACAACATTTACATTTTTCAAGGTCATGTGTCAAATACAAATGAAATAATGAACCTTTGTTACTCTGTGGTATCCCATGCCAGGCAGTTTATGCATCAGCATCAATACAGCAGCTTTGATGAACTGCACTCCTGTGCCCTGCTACTCTAACCTGGAAGTTAAAAAGGCAGCAATTAAGTTTTCTAAAAAGGAGGAAGAAAAACAGAAAAAAAATGTGATTATAAGCTGCCAGTATTTTAATTACAAAATTGTTACTTAACATAAAACTAAAGGAGCTAAACAAAATGTGCAGAAGAAGGGTAAATGGAATGAAACAGGGATGTTAATGAAAAGGTTGAGTAGACAGCAGCCAGGATATTCACATCTGACCCATGAGACACTTCAAGAAAACAGCAAGGTGGGAGTGGGGAGGGGAGGAAAGATAGAGAGAGGTGAAGGAACTGTTATTTATGCTGCTATGATGGAGTGCACAGCAAAAACATGCATCAAAGCTATTCCTTCAGAAGACACAGAACTGCATGGAAAAAGCTCTCCCCAACTTGTATGATTTATTTTAATCTAAACTATGTCACTGCAGTGATATCATGCAGTGCCTTCCAGAAAGGCAAGTTATAGTTAAATATATACAGCAAAGGAGGCTGGATATTATAATCCAATTTAGGATAGGTTATATTGTATCATTAGAGAACAATTTTCACTTGGTACAGCACAAAATGTCTTAATGGGTTTAAAACACATGCCTCTTTTACTTTTCTCTTCTCTTCTCTCAGCATGGCATAAAACGAAGCTATGGGTAGTATTTCTGTTCCACGTGACTTTCTGGGAAGTATATGTTACTGAAAATGTAATGGGTGACTCCAGAGATGTATATGTTAGTCATATTGTGAAACCAGTCATTTCAGGAAATGTTTAAAATTTTCAGCCATTTCACAAGAGGACGGTTTCATTCAGTCACTCTGTAAAATAAGAGAAAGCTTCACACCTTTAATGAAGTTAGTGAAACTAGTAAGGAGGCACCATGTAAAACATCTGATACCTTATTAATTGAATTAATTTAAAAAGACAACGTGGGATTTATTTATTTCTAAAGTCAAATGGGCTTCTGCATTTGTTTCTGAAATCATCCCATAAAATACAACACCTGCCAGAACAAAACTTGTCTTCCTAACTGAGCCAACTGTGACATTAGCTACTATGTCTGCCTTGCTTTTCAATGTTTTAATCCATCTGAATTTACATATGACTGCTTTGCTGGGAACTTTACCTGCAGAGCCTGTGCTGAGCAGGCTCCTTCCTGTTGCCACTGTGGGCAGCACCTGGGGCAGGATTTTGCAGGAGATGTGTGGGATGGTGCTCCAGAAGCAAAGGGCCAGGATATCAGTGGGTGGAGCATTTGGTGGGTCTGGATGAATCCTTTCTAACAGACCTTGAGATATAGGAAGAGATTGAAGCTTTACTTTAGCTATAGTTCCAGTTTGGCTGCCTACAGCTGTGTCACGGGGGGCCAGTGCGTCTTCTGGATATGTTGATGCAACAGAGTTAATAGAAAGACTGCTGAGCTCTGAGAGCAGATTGTGCACACTGTGGAGGTGGTTGATGATCCTTGGTCGTAGAAAGGTTGAACTAAGCCCACATTTGGTAACCATCAGAGCTGTAAACAACGTGCAGTTTATTCTATATTAGTGGGAGGTGCTTTTGAGAACGGGACTAAGAAAATTCCTACAGTTCAATTCTATAAATTACTGTCTACCATGCATGCTAGGACCATATGTTTAATATGACTTTTGGAAGAGCCCTAGCTCTGTGGACTCTTCCATGCGTCTTACTTTTCCATGCATCAGGCTAAGCAGAGGCCACAGAATCTTCAGTTCTTGGGTCAGCCTCTTATCACAGGTAACTAGTGATAGGACAAGAGGGAATGGCATCAAGCTGTGCCCGGGCAGGTTCAGGTTGGAAATTAGGAGACATTTCTTCTCAGAAAGAGTGGTCAGGCGTTGGAACAGGTTGCCCAGAGAAGTGGTGGAGTCACCATCCCTTGGGGTGTTCAAGGAAAGGTTGGACACAGTGCTAAGGAACATGTTTTAGTGGGTGACATTGGTAGTAGGGTGATAGTTGGACCAGATGACCCTGAAGGTCTTTTCCAACCTTAATGATTGTATGATTTTATGACTTCATCAGTGAATTCAGTCTTGCTATCACTCTGCAACACAGCAGGGGTACCACATAGGAGAAAAAATATTGAAAAGCTGAAAGACCACTTCTTGCACTCTCTGTGAGGTAAGGCCTCAGAAAACAAAATTTGGGCAGGTAGTCTTGGCACACCATTATCCCCTTGAGACAAAGCTTGCATATCAATGTGGTCAGCTTGCCTTCATGATGAGTATTCATTGCTGGTTTTATACCAACACCTTTAATCAAGGGTCTCTTTTTCTTCCTCTGGTACTAAAGACAGAAAGATCTGAAGAGCTCAACAGAGCTCTTGTGATGTTTGCATATTTAGACAATAAGTGATTTATAAAATGATCACAACCACCATAGCCTGTAGCGACATGTACTCTTCTGATGATATCACACATCTTCAATGCTCACACAATATAGGGGAAATGCTTCTTTAGTCCTACATTTCTTAATAAGTTTCTTGTTCTCACCAAATTACAGAATTTCATACCTATGAGCAGGGGAGGAAATATAAAAGAATTAACGGGCAAATCCATAACAAATGAAAAGACAAATAATAATAACAGCAGAAAGCAAAAAATAGAGTGTTCTTTAAAACTTGGCAAGCAGATAGTATTCATGACTGGACTTTGATTTGGGATCTTGGTTTGCCTTTTTGATCTCAGCAGTAGTCGCACAGTATTCTTCCGTGAGTATCAGGTAGTTGGGCACTTCCCATACTTTTTGTAAAGTTCTTTTCTGAAGCTACTTTCAAAATTCAGACCCATCTTCTGCAGTAACTGAGGAACAAGAAAAGGATCCTTCTCCAATAACCTCCCTCCTCCCCCCCCCTTCACAATATGCCTGTTACTGAGTGAAACAAACAGTCAAATAGTGTAGCAGAATATCCAGCACGTCAGTCATTTCATAAAACTTTTAGTCATTTTACCAAATGAGTGAGTGAAGGAGTCATTTTGCAAAATGACTGAAAATTTCAGTCATTTCATGAAATGACTGGTTTCATGATACATCTAACATATCATGTGCTAAGGGAGAAATTTCAAAACAGATCATGTTCTTCACACCCCCTCTTGTGGCTGTATGAAATAATGCCATAAAATACTGCATTCTACTTACCTCTTTTGTTTAAATACTGCAGTGATTGTTCAGGAAGGAAAGAAGGAGATGAGGGAGCTGTTATTTTTGTAGGAGGGTGCATCCTGATGCTCTATATTCTTCCTTGAAAAACTCTGGCAGAGAAGTTAATCTGTTTTCTTAAGTAACAATACATGGTGTTTGAGCTGGACACTTCTGCAGAGATCCAGCATAAAGCAGTGCCAAAAGGGGACCGTAAGGATAGATCCACTAGCTATTTTATGTCAGCTGTGACTACTTAGTATAACTCTATATGCCATATATCTAAGTACAACCTTCACTTTGTTTTCTGAAAACCATTTGAAAGCTTCATAGTCTTCAAGTATAGCTGGAACAAAATGAATGTGTCCAGAGAATACTTTTTTTAGCAGATAGCTAGCAAGGAAGGAGCTTTCACAAACACCGATGAGCAACTATTCAAATCTAAGCAGCTTTTGACATAAGCTGGCTATAAGGCAAAGCTCATGGGTTTCCTAAGTAGAAACCAAATAACTGATCCACTGATAAAGTTTAAATTTGACTGAAAAGATGAGTTAACACAGAACCCACTGTAAGAAGCGACAAGGATAAGTAGGGAGGCAGTCATGGTTTACTATGAAAATTATTGCTTAATTCCAAAGAGCTTTAAAATAACAAGGCAAATTATGGCAGAAATTTTGGTCAACTCCTTTCTGTAGAAAGAAATCAGCACCTTGACATTAGCAAATTGAATATTGAGGGCCTGGTGGCAGAAATGGTACCATACCTCTAGTCCCTGTCAAAAGGATAATGCCAGAAGGAGAATGAAGTCCATCATAAACATTATTTAGTTTGGAGCCTAATCAGAACAATATCAGCCCTGGTGTCCTTTGCAGGTCTTCAGCACAGAAGCCTTTGGACAGTATCCAGTACTGTGATAACTCACCTTGCCAATATTTCCCTCTTCCCAAATACCACACGCTTCCTCTTTTTTTTTTTTTTCCCATTATTGTTTCAGGGAATTCTTTTGAATTAAAAAAAAACTAATTTAAATAAACCGTATTCCTTCTTCATTGCTGGGGCTACTTATTTCTTAGCACAAAAAAAAAAAAAAGTAAAAAGGTGACATTGAGAGTCTGTGGACATTTGTCTTCTAAAACAGTAGCCTGAGATAACCTGGTAGAAGTCCATTTTATTGTACATTATTTTCTGGCACACTGAATAACTAGAGATCAGCTACAAAAGTATTTCATATACAGGAACCTGATCTGATACCAAAGGGTACAAATTAACTTCATAATTTATTAAAGTTTCATATTAGTTTGAAACACTAAACAGGGAATCAATTAAAATAATGTCTTTTTGGATTATATTTTTATCAACAGAAAAGAAAGAAAACAATGGTTGTGCTTTCCTTGCTGGTTTTTTTTTTTTTTTTTCCTGTATGAGGTGTCCAGAATTTCAGTAGATCCTGATGCACCTCAGTTTCATAAAAATAAAGATATTTTCCTGTAAGGGAAAATTCATTCATGCTTGTGAAGCACTCTCATATTATGACAGCAGGAAACTGGCTTGAGTACAATAATGGCAAATCGGGACTGGCCCAAAGCTCCTAGGTAGGACAGATCTGGATGAATTTTTCATTTTTTGACTTATCCTCACAAACAGCAGCAACGTGACTTCTCCAGGTAGACTTCTACCTAATGGATGTAGAGCAGATATTGGTGAGGGAGGGAGTGGGCAGCCATCCTGGGAAATGGTGCTGGGTGGAGGGGTGGCCTCCCCCTTACCGGCCCCTACAGGCATGGGAGCCTCAGCCCTGGCCTGATCCCCAAAGCCTCCTGCTGCCATCACTTTCCTCTATCGCTGTGGGAGGTTTTAGCCTCACAGTGGGTTGTGTGGGTCTTTGAAATGTTCACATGTTCCTTGCCTTGACTGGTTTCAGGGTTTTACAATGACCCACGCAGAATTCATAGAAGCTGCTGTAATCCTGAATAAAACATCACACAGCATTTAGCTTTTCCATCCCAGCAGTTTTAATTAAACCAGCCTGTTCGTACTACACATTTATCAACATTAAAACCAGCATTATTTGCTGAAGTGAATGTAGACATGCAGAGCAGTAAGGTATTAGTAATTACTCTTAAAATGCACTATACATATACAGCTATGCTATTGATTTCCAATATTTAATATTCCACAGTGACCAGCACAGAGCTAGCTACACTAATGAAAATACAAGTATATTATTCTCAGTCCCTTAGTCAACATTGAGACATTTATTTTTATTTATCTAATATAAGACTGCTGAAGAAAAGCTCTATCAATAATAAATTTGTCTGAGTGAGAAGTTACTTTCAAAGACCACAATACTTTGCAGATATATAATGGGGAAAAAATCTCTTTCTAAATATTATTTGTCTACTTCATTCAAGTGTTACTGTTAATACCTGTTGTTAAGTATTTTGCAACCATGTCTTGTATTTTGGGGTTTTGCACTATAAGCTTGCAGACTGGTCCATCCAATTCTGTAGTTGTGCTGTGCTGAGACAATGTCATTACTAACACCTTTCTGCTACAGAAGTTTGATAGGTTGACTTTTTTTTTTTTTTTGCTTACTCCATGAAGATGGTTTTAATGAGTCAAACTCATTTTCTTTCCTGAAGGTATAGTAGGTGGACTTCTAAACCATTTGACCTTTGAGCTGTGTTTCTAGAAATACTTTTCTAGGAAATGTGCATTGTTTCTAGCTCCATGTTCCCTAGATCTCCCCTGTGCTCTTGTTTTCAAGGTTTATTATTATATGACTGGACTTCAGGACAGCTGACTTCAAAGAGCAAACAATTTTGGTTGTCACAGACATTGACTTTTACTGAGAATTCTGCCATTGACTTCAGTGCAAGCAACTTCTGGTGAAGACTGACTACATTTGAAAGCCTCCTTTCAACTCAGATGCTTTTCAGATGGTCCCTGTGCTGAGAAGGAGAATGTGCAAGCTTCAGGATCAAGACCTGGTAACAATAGGTTGCTTGATCCCAGACTCCAGCAGTGGTAGTGATTAGATAGTTGACCATGAAAACTACAATATGGAATAGATTACAGGCAGCAGGAAAAATACAGTTGTTATGCATTTAAATATAAATGTGAATGTGAAGTAAATTGTCAACTCACAAAAAGATACAGTACTTGCTTTTCTTAACCTTTCCACAGCAATTGAGAACAGCCAGCTGAGAGGTTTTTTCCATCAGAACAGATTTAGGAAGTTAAGATTTCTCAACTGCAGATCTTCTAAAAAGCACATCAAACTGGTATTATTTGTCAATCTCATCCACTTACCAGGTAAGAGGATCTTGGCATTTTTTCTGTAGCAACTTGCAAAAACATTCAGTCAAGTCATCGTTTCTGTTTCTTTTCTTTTTAGTTTTGTCTCTGTCACTTCCACTTCTTAAGTTGTGACATTTTAAGACCCCGCACTTCCTCAGAAAATAATGCTTCAAGGTGCAAAGCACTTCTTGAAGATCAGTTTTGTTCAAAGCTCTGATGTTATTCCCAGTCGCACCACCCTTCTGTCCTGCCTGCTGCACTTTCAGTGGTAGACAATACATTGTCTTTGCAAAACACTAGAAAATTAATCATCGTGAACTGGATTTATCTGTCCATCTGAAAAATACTGAAGACATATGGTTTGACAAGAACTAACCTTTCTCAACAAAGAACAGTTGAAGTTGTCTTAAGGGGATCTATTTTAAAATCTAAGTATGCTTAAAATTCCCATTAAAATTAATGAGAATTTCTTGTTCTTACCTTTGACAATTGAGGAATCCAGTGCTTTTTAGTGTGAAAACAATTGAGTCTCAAGTAACAAGTGACCTCTCAGTGCTGCAAAATGAAGACTGGAGGATTTACAGTCTTCACAGTCTTCTCTCCTGGCAAAGATCAGGTGCTACAGATGGGATCAATTAAAGCAATGTGAAAAAGCTGATAATTTGGCTTTATGGCTAAATTTCAAATGGAAAAATAAATTGTTTTATTATTATGGAAAAAATAGTGAGGTTATTCCTGGGAAGTGAAAATATATTGAAAAAGGTGAAATACTATTTTTAAAGTTAAACTTATTTTTATTATTATTTCTCTGTATGCTTTTTGGTCAAATGAATTCAACAAGCTTATCAAAAACTTACTAAGAGTTTCAGCTGATCTGCACTTACATTTGCAGCAAACAAATCACTCAAGCAAAAGATATTCATCACCTTTGGGAACAATACACATCTTTTTTTTTTTTTTCCCACACGGCTTTCCTGAACACTAGTAAGCCATTAACCATATTTGCTGCTTCTTGCATTCAATTACCAAACACAGTGTGCTTGCCAGACCAGATTTTCCACATGAAAGTCTTCAACATACCTACATTTTTTGCAGTCTTTACCCTATTCCAACAACTGGTTTTGTTTTTATCTAAATAAGGCATGCTGTCCATAATCAAGCATGAGAAACTGTTTCTACGTGCTAAATATAAAAACTTGGAGGACCCAAGTTCTTCATTTATCTTAGATGGGATGAGGCATTGTCTAGTCTGCGTATCCAAATTACAGCACTCAGACTGATTCCCAAGAGAGCTGAAGCTCAGTTTCTTTCTCTATTTTTAATTTTAAAACAATACCCATATTGTATAATTGTGCTCTCATTTTCAGAGCAACCGCTTCAATAGCAGATGCACTCCAGCAATGACAGATACTTTAAAAAACAATAGGAAAGGTACTTTAATTAATTAATGCACTGTTAGAAGCAGTTTGGGATGCAGAACCTATGGGGGAAGATTATGAATATTTTGTCTGAATGCTTCTTCTGTTTCCCAACAATTCTGTAAATATTTTAATAGTGTAGCAAAAATGATGCATCCCTGATGAAAAGTTAAGAGACAGACAAAGGAAAAAAAAGTGATTTCAACCTTTGTACTATTTCCCCCCTAAAATAGGAGATGTTGCCTGGGGCCAGGCAACTTCAACCTTGTTAACTGAGCCATGAGCATCCTCCTAGGAATGACTAGAATTCATTGCAGGCTCACCAGAGCCCTGTAATGGATTCAGCATTAGGCTTCAAATGCAGGAGTTGAACTCGCATGGGCCTGCAAAAGGCCTGAGTTGCAAAACAGACAAGAACAAAAGCTCTGTGCACAAACCATTTTTTGTTGTTGGTGGTGGGTTTGCTGTTATTTTTGTTTGTTTGTTTGTTTGTTTTGCTTAAATGTTTCCTTTTTGTGGGAAAATCACCTTTTTCAGCATTTGTTTTCTTCCTAATTCTATTTCAATGTGAGATATTGTTTGGGGAAGGCTAACACATATGAAAATATATCTGGCAAAAAGTGATAACACATCACTACTCTCTTTCTTTAAGCTTTCTATTTCCAATATGAAAACAAAGGTTTCCATTCTGAACTCACTGCTTTGTGGAAATACAGACAGAAGGACCCCTGTGTATCTGTTTAGGAAATCTGAGCTTTCTGGAAGGCAACAGAATATATTCTCTGTTAACCTGCAGTGTATCAATGGCAAAAAGCCTTATTGCAGCTCTCCTCTTTCCATTTTCAATCTGCTCTTACTGGAAGGGATAATCTTCTTAGTCTCTGCTGGATAGGATGGGACCTTGGGAGTTCCCATATTACTTCTTGTACTGCAAGTTCTTGATATTCTCCCTGCCCCTCCAGACATTTTGCTGGATCCTGCTGAGAGGGTCAGAGCACCCTCCCCTAAATCTCATTTTTCACCTGATGTGACACAGCACTAAATCTTCCTTTTTACACAAATCTGATCTCTGGGACATCCGAGGATTGCCCTCCTCTCAGTTTGGCTCTATCTGCATGCAGTGTTTGCTTTTCCTTTTGTAAGGAACTACAGACAACCAAGGAATTTTCTTTGGGAGGCAAGTTGCCAAGCATGAATGTTGTAAACATGGGATTCCAAAATTCCTCTTATTTCTTCCGCACCATATTTTAAAGTGTGTGAGAGGCTGCTGGTCAGCTCTGTTTCAAGGTTATTTGAAGGTCTCCACTTTCCATAGTGTCAGCAACCAGCCATGAACCACGATGTTGAGCAAAGCAAAGGCTGCCTGTTGTTTAAAGCATTACTGAGGTACCCCTTTCAGGCTCACCCAAAACAAAGCCACAAAGTCTAACAGTAAGTTCCTGTGAGCAGGAGTTGAAATTAGACAATGTAGATGTCAAATTCTGTTGCATCTCTACAAAGGCAAAAATTCTGTGCTTTGGGAGACACTGGAACAGTAATACCAGGGGAAATCAGTGGGTAAGCTCTGACCTCTTTTTTTTCTTTTTTTTTTCTTTTCATTCCTCTGTTACTCTCTCTCTCCTCCATCTCCAAAAGAAGTTAAAGATGTTTTTATAATGTGGTTGATAGAGATGGCTGATCTGCATAATGAAGCTGAAAACAGCCTGCTTGTGTTGAAGCTCCTCCCCTGCATGTTACATGCCAGCAGAGCTTTGCTACGAAACAGAAGGAGAGCTGCAATGCAGCATTTTCCTCTGGAACTTTGCAGCTGTATTACAGTTCCAAGCGCACCACGAAAAGACTTGTGTTTACAGTATTTAAATTCAATTTGAATGGTAGCTGTTAAAAGTAGGCAGATGAATCACTGCACGTCCACTCACACTTTAGTGCTCACCCACCCTAAGGCTGTTATGATTAACTGAATTACTTCATGTTCTCTTACAATTAATGTTCTTATTGTTTTATGGTACTGCCTACCTCTAATACTTACAGGTCCTTAATGCTCAGCTTTTTAGAAACAAGGTAACTGGGTGAAAAAGTAGAGTCATAAAAGAACTCAAAATAAAAACAAAATCAGTAACAGGGGTGAGGGCAGAAACAAAGGGGAGAAACTTGAAGGAAAATTTCATATTAAAATCATCACCTCTCATTTTGCACAATGCTATTTTATGGTTGTTTGTGATTCTTCTGCATCCCAAAGTGTGCAATGTCATCAGAAGGTCAGTTAGGATGGCAGTATCTTTCCGTCAGAAGTCAAAGTTGGCAAGCATTTGGTAACTCCCATCCCAGACAATGAAGTAACTGACTTTTCTCCTTCAAGTCCATATTGCTTTAACGTTATCTGAGCTCAGCAAGGCAGGATGTTATGAGGTCATTTCCAGTATGCTATCCTGCATCCCAAGCCTCAGGGCAATGTTCCAATTTACTCATGAATCTGATCTCCAAATAACCTGGAAAAAGTTAATGTCTTGGTCCAGCTTCCCCCTCCTAGCCCCTCCACAGAGGTATTTAATGCACCAACATTTCCATTAGAGCTTCAAAACATACTGCAGTTGCAAGTGAGAAGAATGACAGTGCTATTAGATTAGCTCCCCATGGAAATAGTTACCAAACCAGTCAGCATAATTATCAGACTCTGGTAAAGAAAAATCCTGGATGAAAAATAGATCAGTGACAATGATAAAATTCAGCTGATGAAAAACTCTGACAGAGCTCTGGGGGAAACTATCCCAATATTCTCTTGCTTTAGACACATGAAGATAATTCATATACAAGAATTATATTTGCACAATTTTAGCAAGCAGAAATCTCAAACTGGACTTTTTTTCTCTGTTTTTAAAAAACAACTTCCTACATTCTGGATTTAACCACTGATTTCAATAAAGCCTGGATTTAACTCTCATTAACTGCAATGCAGCCATTTCTCCCTAAACCTGACAAATACTTAACTTCCCACACGTGTGCAAACAAACAGAACACGAGAGTGGAAAAGTATATATCCACGTATCTGCTATAATGTCCTATATCAATTGCACCTTACAGAATGATGTCTGCAAGAATGCTTTGCACCAAGCATTCTCTATACACTTAAAGCTATAGCACACAGCATTATAGCAATTGCAAAAGCCTATGACTATCACAAATGAAATGAGTCTCTCTCCTTCTTCTTTCTCCTGCCGTTTCACTAAAGAAGACAGTTTTATGATGGTTCCTTATTTGAATGATTATCCTCTGTTTTCCTGTAGCTTTTCTTGGGATTGACTGAAGACTGATCAGTTGTTGATGTGCATGCACCATGAATGTTAAACTAAACCTCACTGGAAATGGGGATAGATTTCTCCTTAGCTGTGTACATACACATAATATTGTACAGCCCAAAACAGAAGGCCCTTCCCCTTGAAGTACCTACACGTTACTGTATTGCAAATATAACACAGCAGTGAGTTATTTATGACCCAATCAAGCCCTCTTATTCCAAAGCATGACAAACCCTATTGCTTTGCCTGAACTGACCTCTGATGGAACAAAATTAATCACTCCATTTCCACAAAGACTGTACAGATGTCCAGTACATGGAATCTTCCTAGATTTTTTTATTCTTTCACTGAGCAGAGTGCTGTACTGCGTAATCCCTAAATTGCTGACTGCTGAGCAGGTTTAGCAGGGGAAGGATCACCCTTTATGTGCCTATATGCTTCCGTAAGCATCTGTTCTCACCCACTGCTAGAGACTGAATATTGGGCTGGAAAGACCCATAGCCTGACCTCCATTATGTGATTATAATCACAGTTGAAATTCACTGTACAGTTTCATGCCAAAATTTGCAACTAACTTGCAAATTAGCTGGTCCATACTGGGAAGAGACAGTACAGCAAGCACCTGCTTACCCCAACAGACCCTTCCTCCCTCTCCCCCTGTACTCACACCACCGGCACTTTCCCCTCAGCAACAGAGCTCACCTGAGCCCAAGAAACTTCTTCAGACCCACTGAGCACACCACTGTTTGGGGCAGGGGAGACATGAAGTTCCAGACGTGGACGAATTCTTTGGGTTTGAGGTAGCCAGTTGGACTTAGCTGCATAAACATGGCCACTGTTCAAACGCTGAGCAACTTCCATTCTCACAAGACTATATGTTACTTGAAACTATCCAACAAATCTATTCTGTAACCCTAATTCAGCCAACTGATTGATTGTTTATAATCTTTGCCTGTGACTGCTGCTTTTCATACACTGGGAATTCTCTTTTTCTGTAGCCATTTGCACCTGACAGTCAGCCTTGCAAACAAGGACATATTGTTTATGCACAGAAAAAAAAAAAAAAAGAGGGAAAAATCCATAGTTCTAAGTTACCTAAGAAAACGTATATTTGAAATCAACAGTAACCACTAATATTATCTAAAAAAAATATTTAAAACCCAGATAAACATCTACGAATGATTAATTTCATAAATACTAGAATAAATGTCAGCACTTCACATATTTAACACCTTGCATCATGCACTTCATTGTTCCACATGAAACGGCCTTGAACCTTGGCTTCAACAGCCTTGAACCTTGGTTTCTACAGAGATATGCAGGGAAATATTACCACCTTTGAATAACTATAAAGTGACACATTATCATTAGTGGAAAATGAAAAATCATATACTACAAAAATCCCCGTTTTACTGCTTTGGAACCATGTAAGATGTTCTGCTTTGCCAGCAGCATAGCTGCCTCAACACAAGCCTCAACAACTCATGCATCATTGAACTCTGAACTTGCAGAATACTGTGGGCACAAGCTGCACAGCATTGCTTTTTATTACACAGGCCTTCCACAGTTAGCTCTATTGATATAGATGGATCCCAGTGGCAAAAAAAAAAAAAAAGCGCGTTAGAGAAACTTTCTTCTCCAACCATCTCACTAACCTGACACCTGCATAACTGCATAGGCTAGTAAAGAATGCAAGAAAAGTAGGGACATGTGCAACCAAAATGCTGGATTTCTTAATGAGTATGATCACAAGAAAAAAAATAATTAATTAATTTAAAAAAAAAACAGTAATTATTGTATGCTCAAATTCTAATCTGTCTTTATTCCTTTATGTTGTTGCAATTAAATGGTAGATTATAATTTAATTTCCTTAAATGGGACAGTATTTCATAGAAAATGGATGTCCTCCTGGATCCATGAACTTCTCTCTGAGATGTAAGTCAGCGTTAATAAAACAGTATTAAATTATCCTGCAGTAGTAATTACTCAGCCTGAGAGCTAAGCTGTAAATGGCAATAAGGGAAAATTTTTTTCCCCCTATGGATATTAGTACCTACTTTTGATATCTGCATTGCTGATTGAATTCAGGTTTTGGCTGGCTTGTTACTACTCCTAATTTTGTAGGCTATAGTTTGATCAAGAATGGGAAGGATGAAGAATGCAAGGGGAGAACAGAATGTCCTGATCAAGAAAGAGGCAAATTCAAAAGGTCTTCATTCTATTCACAGAAAGTTCTGCCAATGAAAATGAATAAAAGCAAAATTTAATCAAGTTGATATGATCTAATATTCAGGTACCAAGTCCAGCTGTATAATTTCAGGAAGCAGCTTTCTCTGATTAAGTGGTCAACTGCCTGGAAAAAAGACTATCATTACCAGTAAAACTCTTTGACATGAAATAAGAGAAAGATGCCCATCTTTCTGAAATATAAATAAATAACCATAACTGAACACAGGCAAATATTGCATAACAGCAAGACAGTGTCAATGGAACCAGGTGCTTTGACAGGACAATGATACTTTTCTGACAACTTGAGTTTCTTTGTTTCCTTATGAATTTCTAATGCTCAGTTAAACCAAAGAAGACAACACTGTAAAAGCCTTCTGACTGCCTTAAAATTCTGTTTCATTAATCTGTGTTATGGCACAGATGTGCCAGACCTTTAATTCTTCACTCAGAAGGAATATAGATATACCTTGTACAGTATTGCTCCATCACTTAGCTGGGAACAGTGAGTTCTTAGCTGGGAACAGTGCCACACAGGCCAAATAATAATAATAAAAATTCACGCTTCTAATCCTTCAACAGTCACAAATTTCAGGATGTAAAAATAACACATTTGAGATGCATTAAATGCTCATTAAAATTAATGAGAATGATGTGATTCTTACAAAAAGTACAGCATTGTCTCGTGAAGGAACTGTTTAGTCTCACAAGTGAGCTGAGAGTGTTAAGAAGTCTGGTGGTACCAGATAAAATACATGACAAAGCTGTATAGAAAAATTCACGTGGCCACCTGGAAAAGAAAAATCACATTTCTGTCAGTTCTATTTTATCATAGATTTTTTTGCTGTTTCCACATATATTGAGAGCAGTTTTCACAAACCCAGGGCTTTGTGACTTTTTTTTTTCCTTTTGTCTTTTATGCAGCACAATCTTTCATTTATATTTCCTAGCCTGATTTTCACCTCTTTGCCCTTGAAAAACTGTATTCATTACTAAGCAAAATGATGACAGAGAGTAACAAAACCAGCACACTATGGTTCTCGTGCTTGGATGTAGATATTGATAACTTCCATACTGCTCCAATTAGGAATAGTATTTAAAGCTCCAGATCTAAGATCTGTTAAAGAGTAACATAGGAAAACGATTTTTTCAAGGGAAAGCAAATAAATAAATAAATAAATAAATAAATAAATAAATAGATAAATAAATGGGTGTTTCAGGACTCAGGGCAGTATCTAAAAGGTCTGAAGGGGGGTTGACCTAGTATTAAAAATGTGACTATAGTCAGAGATCTTTGGAAAGAAATCATGGGTACATCTCCTCATCCCTCTGCTGCCTCTCACAGCATTTGCTTTGCCTCTTCAGACTGTGAATTGGTGGAGGCGAAAACGGAGGACCATCCCTCACAGTGAGTTTGTAGATGAATTGGCACAAACGGCCCCATCGCGGGCAAGGTCTCAAGGTACTATTTAATATTAAAAGTACTTAATGGGCAAAGACTAACTCCATTCAAGTTAATCAGTGCTTAACAGGATGAGGATTTACCACAAAGAGTTGTCTTCTAATAAAACATAAAACATGCCGGTACAAGAAAGTCTGGCTGTTTACTGTAGCTCCTTAAAGGCAATAAAGCAATATTAAAACAGAAGCAACTCCTGTTAATCTGTGATGCAGTGAGACCAATAACAATTATTATAAAAAAATGTAAAAGAGCAATAATCAATTAAAAAGCAAAAAGCAAAAAAAATGTTAAAAATATAAAAGAAATATATTTCCTATTACAATATTTAGGCATTGCAGTGACACAACCTGTGTTTTACCTAAGGCAAGTCTGCAGTAATTGCAAAACCTCAGACTATACCCAGTTTAATGCCTTCTCTCCTTTGAGTCACTAAAATGTCACTAGAGACCTGCATTCTACAGAGATGCCCTGGGACAGTCCCACCATATAGCTGGTGTCAAGTACCCTATTGCCCAGCAAGAAAGAATTGTCAGTAATCAGATCTCCAAAACAGAGGTACAACATTGAATTGATCAAGCACAAAGGAACTTCAGGAACAATCATTCAGAACATCAGAAAGCCAGAGGAAAAAATAAATAAAAAAATAAATAAATACAAAAACAAACAAGCAAGCAAGAACAAACAAACAAACATCAAGTAAGACTTGTTCAAAGCCAAATGAAAAATTACTAGATCCAGCATTTGTCTTGCTGTAATATTATTTTTATACTAAATTTTCAAAGGCTGTATTATCTATCATTCACGCCCAGATTACAGTGTAATTAAAAAAAAAAAAAGAAAAAAAATCAAAATTTAAATAATACTTTATTATTAAATTTTATACAGGAAGAAAGAATGATATACAGTGTTTATTTTCAGTCTTCATGACATTTGAGTTCCCATTGTCTAGTATTCAGTTACCTTAACCAAAGACAAGAATTCAGCTACTTTAAAATGCTAAAATAAACTATACTAGCCAACTTTGTGTAGGGAAATGGGCCACAGAATGCAACCCCAGACCACTAAATTTGCTTAATGCAGACACATTCCTTTTCCACTTTGAATCAATACCAAGATTTTCAGGAGATATGCAATGTTCTGCTCTGAAATAAATGTCCTTGTGCCAGTAGTGCTGAGCTCCTATTGTTTCAAAAAAGTCATGAAAGATATGAAAGGAATGGCTTTGTAGGATCAGAGCCAAACTGCCTATATGTGTATAAAACATGAAGTCACATTTTATACATAATGAAGACAGATGTACACAACCATGAAGAAAAAAAAAATAAAAAAATAAATTAATTTATCTTATCCCTACAATTTTAGGACTGAAATTCCTGTCTTCACAGAAGAATGCAGATGACAGTGCTTTTTTACTTTCTCAGCTTTCCTTAAAATATGTTTTGGGTTTCCATTTCTTGAGGATGGAGGGGAGAAAGGATTGTGTTACAACTCATTTTAATTTTTTTATATTTCTTAATTGATAACTCATTTTTAAATTGAGAGTTTATTACAACATAAGTGAAATCAAAATTATCATGGGGACATTATTTTTCCTTTTTGAGAATCACACAGGGGCTTGAAACCATTCACTCTAAAATATGTTACTACCACGCAGAATCAAAGATTGCTCATTTTTTTCCAGAAGCCTGTACGCTTCTGTGTACCACATTTGTAGTCACACTGAGATTTAAACATCAGCATGGTTAACAGCCTCAGTGCCTAGGAATTATGGCCACAACTCTAGGGACTAGATTGACCAAAGTCAGCACACAGAGTAGAGGAACACCTAAACAAGCAATACTTCTTGCCTGTTCACCGATCTCCCCCAACGACTTTGCATATGCTTTTCCTTGAATTACCTGAATTGCTGACTTAAGTATATGGGAACACAGATGCTCTTGAAGAAGTGGGTGCTGATATTTCAGCTGTGTTAACACAGCACGTGCAGTGGGTGCCATTATTCTTAAAAGGCCGTAAAGGGTCCAACCACTTAGAGAAATTAGTTGACATAGCCTGGCTCTTGTTCAAGCACTGAATATGAGGAGCCTGTGGCCTTACATTTTGTATCTGTCCTGCCTAAACAATGGAGATGCTCAGAAATGTTGGATTTCAGTTCACTAAATAAATTAATATTTGCCTTTTTGATGCCAATAGAAAAGAAATACCACAAAACCATCTGCGGTTCTAACATCTTATTAGGACCACAAACGAAAGGAAAGACAATGATCACATTCTAAGTGTTTCTATGGTACGCAGCTTCATCTGATATCACTGAGCCGTTTATGCAGCAGTTGCTCTGTTGATGCCTGCCTTGTGAGTATCACTATGAACAAGTTAGTACTACCATGTAAATTCATTCTCTGCAAATTCTCCCTCAATCACTGATTGAGAATGTGCATCGTTTACCACGTGGTCCATGTGAGGTAAATTCACCTCAGTGAAAGAGTCAGTGACAGCTCACAGACAGGTAATAACCACATGGGATCTGACCCCCTGGGAGCCAATGTAACATCTGACTCTCAGTACATTGCTTTCACACCGTCATTTGATAAAGCGCCTCTCTGCAGTATTTCCTGATTGTACCATTAAAAAGAGGAATGGCAATAGCAGCAAATGAATGTGAAGACAAGAAAGGGCCAGTTTAAATATATATTAGTACCTCCTAGTTCCACTTAGAAACAAGTGACCATTTGATTTGCTGAGCACTGTCTATAGGGGATAGTGACAATCCCAGTACTGCTGCACAAAGCTTGACATTTTGCAGAATCAGAAACAAGAAACCATTCTCTTACTGTCTTCCCTTCCCAGTTCCTGAGGGGATCAAATGCAAATGAGAACAGGAGAGAGCAAATGCACAAGCTAAATACTTACTAAATATTTACTAAAGGGAAAGCAGAGCACATTTAGCGTCATCAGCCCAAACTTTTTTGTCTGCTGGAAAAAAGTCCATTGACCTGGGAATGGATTGAAAGAAGAATAATGACTTCCCTAAAAATAACAATTGACAGAATCTTTCCTTATTTTAGGGCAAGATACCCAAATCCCATCTAGATGAGATGCCTATCCTTAAAGGTACCCAACATCCCAAATTAGGAGCTCTCTGTCACAAAAAAATAGCAAGGTGGGAGAGCCTGGGTTCCAATACCCAGCTACATGCCCTACCAGAAGAGCCAAACGTGTGAGATGACAGGGTCCCTGCCTTTATATTACACCTGTTGGTACAGAGCATGCAGATTTTTCCTAATTAAATTTCCACAAAAGAGTACCTCTGTCTCTCAGAACTCTTCAACACAACCACCTTGACTGGACTCTAGTTTAAGGCGTGTGGCTGCTATGCTGTATGACTTTCCTTTCAGTTATGAAAAAGACTGTAGTAAGGAGTCATATCAGACTGTGGAAAAAAAAAAAAAAGTGTCTTTCTTGTACTATTTCCTGGGAGTAGTGGTATTATTAATAAGAATAAAAATGTTAATCATCATACAGCATATATATACTTCTATTTATCTCATCCAAATAATCTACTATACTTTTCTCAAGCTTGCCAATATAACATTCAAAGAGCCAGTTCAATTACTGAAGTATTTTCTATTAAATTAGAAGCAATGTACTTCTCCAAGAAATCATTTATTATTTATAACTAAAAGGCAAAGAAACATCTACCCCACAACATCTTTACAAAATCTTGCAGCTGAACTGTTAGGCTGTAAACAGAGCCATGTTAATGGGCTTATTCTATAACAAATTACTTAAAGATAGCACAGCAGCAGCAATGGTAGATGTTAAAAGTTTTTAATAAAATCACAAATCCAAAAGTGTTTATGAGAAAATGTTAGATCTGTAAGTGAAAATTCACCTACACTTGAGCATCACCCAAATGTCTTTTGTAGGATTAAAGTGCAGTTCATTGCCTCCCTCCCAAAAATTCTTACTGTGGCATGAGAGAGGAGAAGGTCTGATATTTATTGACTCCTGCTATAATATATTACATGTATAAGAGGCAACAATCAATACCTGCCTCAGAGTGAAGAGGGAGGAACTTCAGTCCTATTTTATAGGGGGGGAAAAAAAGTGGAAATCTATAAATCTTATCAGCACCAAAGCCCTGATGCTAAAGATTTTTGTCACTGATATTATCACTGATATTAGCCTAAGTTTGGGCCCACTATAACATATCCTGCTCAATAAAACCACAAGGTTAAAGTGGTTTATTGAAACTGTTTATTTTCATTAACAAGAAGAAATTGAACCAATTCTTTGGAATCTGGCCAAGTAAAATGATGACAGGACAAGGGTGGAAAGATCTGCCCCTAAGGCTCTCCTTTGGGTATAATTCTAAGTCTCTCCTTTGAGTATAAACATTTCATCCTTCAAACAGAAAGCATGAAAACTTAGAAAAGAAACCCTGGAAGAGTCCTCTAGGCCTTATCTGGTTCATCTCATATCCTACTGCTTCTTCACTGCTTCTGACAGACACTTCCCAATCTCTTACAGACTTCGTATGACAAGTTGCCCAGAGTTTTCAGGAAAGCTTTTTCCCAGGTTAGGCTATCCTTATTTACTTTCCTTGAGTCCTAATAGCAGTCTCCCTCATTGTAATTTAAAATCGTTACTTCCTGCTTTATCCATATAGGAGAAACCAATCGGAAACCCAACCTCTCTTATGAAGCTTTTCTTTTTCTTTTCATATGGGAAGATATAAATGAATCCCAAATTATTCCAGAGAGCATATTTTCTTGATTTCAGTATAGACATTTCTTGTACCTTGTCAGTTAGTGCCTTCTCCAAATATAGTGACCAAAACTAACACTATGCTGTTTTTTTTTGTAAGACCACAGACCACATCTAGCAGATATGATTTATACAACCCAGCAGATCTACATTTGTTTGCAAAAACAGGTAATTTTTTGACTCATGCAATTTACACCGGCTATATCCTGCGGACCCTTTTCTACAGATGATCTTATTCTTCACTTTGTCTTTATGCAGCTGATTATAGATGCCTAAAAGCATAATTTTCAGTATTGAATTGTATCTTACTTCTTCACCTAGTTCATTTCAAATTTTAATGCTGTCCTCCAGGATAGTTCCAGGTCTTCCCACCTTGATGTCATCCATAAATTTAATAAACATATTTTTCATTTCATTAGCCATAAAACAAATCAAAACATTCAGCAAGTTGAAGCTCAGGACAAGAACAAAACAACTTCTTGAGCCAATACAAAACATAATGTTCTACCTTGAAAACAAACTCAGCATAATTTTTCAGTGTTTACACCTGCATTATAGTAGTTTTGTCCAGAATTTAAATCTGTAGCTTACTTTTAAATATCATGTGTCAACTTGAGAAGCCTTCGTAAAAGTTAGAATACCTGTTACACACTCTCTCCCCAGAAGTTGTGTTACGTTGATAGAAAGATATCAGATTGATTTGATGCCCTTTGTTTCCAACAACCCTCCATGATGACTGTCTTGCATCTCATTAACTTCTAGGTACTTGCAAATAGCTGTTATAATAGACTTTTCTGTTTGTTTGTTTGTTTTTTCCCTGGGAATTGAAATTACATTGGTTTCTAATTCACAAGCTCCTTCTTTCCTCCTTTTAAAAACAAAAATCTTGTTTGTCTTTTTCCAGATTTATAAAACCTCAGCTACTGTTCATAAGACTTCAGAGGAAGCCTTTCACTTTTCAGAAATTATTTCATGTTGCTTTTTAATGAACTTTGGATATTTTCAAAATTGATAGATTGAAGTCTTCTGGACACTCTCTAACCTGTACGTTCTTTATGTATGAAAAGTCTTTATTGTTTATAATCCTTTTTGTTGTTGATTACATTAATAACCTGAGCACGGACTTTTTTTGTTGAGAACAAGAACAGGGAAGTCCAAATTTTTCAGACTCCATCACATTTGATATCTTTCTCTCTGTTTTCAGAAATGGACCAATTTTTCCTTGATTGTCTTCTTGCTAACAACATAAGATCATTTCTCATTATCCTTTACACCCCACGTAACATTCATCTTGATTCATATCTTGCCCTTTTGACTTTGTTCTTGCTGGCAAATCTAATTGTTTTATACTTATGTTTGGGAACTTGATCAGGTTTCCTTTTTTGAACAGGTTCTTCTTTTGCTCAAGGTCATATAAGTAGTTACGAGTTGTCCACATGTGATTTTTTTATTCTACTGTCTACCCTCCGCCTACACTGGACAGTTTTTACCTGTGGCCTCAGTGTAACTTCTTTATAAGGTCTCCTGTCTCTCTTGAGCAACATTTTCCTAAGACTTATTTTCTATGAAATCTCATCACTTAGCTTTCCAAGTTGACAGTGTTCTCCTTGCCTTACCTCTGTAAGTTGCTTCAGGTTGTTTGTACAGGAGAGTATCATAAATCACCAGGAAATATTGACTTAATGATTTTTTTAAGGCTTTGTTATAATATTTTGCCAGTGACAAATGTTAGGTGGTTTGTTTGTTTGTTTGCTTGGGAGGTAGGGTTCAGTTTGGAATATTACTGCTTTACTCACAATAGACAAAAAAATAAGTTTTTCCCAGTTTTCAAAAAAAAAAATCTATTATTTGTGCTGTATCAAGACTATGTTAAATATTTACAACCATTGTGTTACAGAAATGATTATGAACAGGGAAATGGTGAAACAATGAATCATTTTACTGGACAGAACCAAGTGTGCTCTTTCTCCCTCTTTCTTTGCCCACCTTCACTGCATCTTTAGTAGGTTCAGGGACAGATACTGAGAGGCATAAAAGCAGCTTTGAGATACTGAGAGGCATAAAAGCAGCTTTGAGCACAGCGAAGAAAAGATGTCACATGAACAGCCACAGCTAAGAAAGGACTCATGCAATCAAATATATTCCTTAGACAAGAGAAAGATAAATACAGGAGTGCTCAGGTAGACAGCAACAGTCCATTTCGGTAACAAACACACAGCATCATCTACGCAGCTACCGGGCAGAACAAACACCTCCAACAAAGTCAGGCTGTTGGGCACAGGCGCACGGAAATCCACACAAGGAGTTCTGCAGTGTTTCAAGGTCAGTCTCTGTGGCAAGGGCATGAGATTTCTGCAGCAAGCGTTCGTCAATCCTGCGGCTGTAATAACGCGCTGCCATCTGCAGCCCCACACCCCCGAATCCCCTGTCGGCTGCCGAGTTGCCAGAGCCAGGGCTTTTCGTAATTCCACAGTCACATGCGCGCACGCTGCCCAATTTATTTAACTCTTTCTCAGCACTTTGCTAACAAAACAGGGACTGAAAGCAAAACCACAGAGTTCAAGAGGAAACATAAAGAGAGCCGAGCAGCAGAGCTGAGCTCTGGTTAATCCAGCCAAGTGCCTGCAGGAGGAAGAGGGTGAGCCCGGAGGAGAGAGCAAAGGGTAGCAGTGCCCTGTGCCCACCACGCAGAGCAGGCAGCTATGAGGATGGGAGAGGCTGCTTGGTCCCGGGGTCTGCTGAAGCCAGCAGCAGACACGAGCATGTGAGTCATTACCCAGGCAATCCAAGTCCAGGCTCTGCTGACATACCACAACAGAAAGACAGGAAAGAAAACCAGCACTAGAGTAATATTTGCTGGTTCTCTTCCCAACTTCCAGGCATTTCTATTAAAAAGAAAAAGGTATTTCTCTCTGATCAGATCTCACTTGCACATACAAGCCATTAAGCAGGCACACACCATCTCAGGTTTGTTTCTAGTGCAATGTGCCATGCTGAAACCTGGAGATGGACAGTTTGCCCGCCTCCCTGCAGACTCTGCAGAGAGCTTAAGCAGCAGCATGTAGGCTTTGCATTAGCTCAACCCACAGCACTTTCACTCCAAGCTCAGGAAGATCATAGCTAACCTGCTGGGGGGCAAAACTAGCACAAAACCAGCATTCAAAACCCCAGCCATGCTCAACTTGGGTGGGTGCAGAGAGGGATGTTGATGATGGGTGGAAAGTTTGTCACCTAGACATGCACGGGACTCAAAGAAATTATCCACGCATGACTGCAGTCAGCAAAGGGCCCAAGATCTGCCCATTCTCGTGACATTATCCAAAGCCAGCAAGTCTGTCCAGCTGGCTGGGAGAAGCTCACTGCATCATTCATCGTGCACTGCGTTTTCCAGTGCTTTTCACTTGCATCAGTCCAGCAACATTCAGAACAAAACCTCTGGCAGGGCTGGTGAAACTTCTTCTCTTCTTGAGACAGAAAGCTTCTTGACCAAGCTTTCATCATGTTTGGCTCTGATAGACAATACCTGAGCTAAATGGACACATTTTCATATATCTCTAGGTTTTCTTCAGTTACTGAAATTCTTTTCTTTTCTTCTTCCTTCTTCGTCTTCTTTTTTTTTCTTTTTTCTTTTTTTTTCTTAACTGGATGACAGTTCCTGAAATAGCATATGCTGGTAGAAAATTCTCCTGAATTATCATACCAGCTATCGCAACTGATCAATTTAATTTTGACTGATATGTTAAAACCATTATAGAGGGACTAGGCTCCCAAATGTAATTGAATTTCAATAGAATTTTGGCACTTAGTTCTCTTAGAAATGTAGAATATTCCAGACCTTAAGACTAAATATTAAAGCTGCTTAAAAAAAAAAAAAAAAAAGAGATTGCTACAAAATAAAAAAGAAAAAACTGAACTAGCCCCCTTTTGACTTCAGAAAGTTCATTCAAATTTACATCTTTTTCAACATATAAAAAGAAGATGAAATTCAAAAAAGAAAATCCTATGGAACAAGGGAAAAAAGTATTGAATATGACCCTTGAAATTTTTGTTTATACAGCCATAAGATTTCCCATTTTTATTAGAAATTCTGACCAGCTAATGAAAAATTAACAGATACCTGATCTTAAATGAATTTAAAGTTAATAATAAAAATTTAATGATTATCATAATATACCTTTCTAGGATTTCAGATGGTTCAGATCTTTCCTTTTCCATCATGTGACCTGATGCAGATTAACACACTTTTTTGGCACTTAAGAAAATTGAAAATAATTAATCTGTAATGGCATTGATGGAAAAAATGTTCAAAATGTCAATAAAAGTGCTACTTTAACAGTACTTCAAATATTCTACTTACGCAACTTAAGAGACACATTATCTGCCAGACTACACACTTTTCCATTAAGACCTATGAAATTCTGCAGGTGTTTAATTACCTGCTCTCCCATTGTTCCCTGGCTGCAGCAGGAGTATTTTGAACACTACCATGTATAACTTAATGTGCAGTTTAACATAACGGTTATGCAGATGAAATGAAAACTTTCCCTACTTTCTGTGTTGTGTGAAAAGTCTCATACAAATAAACTGTAAGTTGCTTTTTCACCAGAAACGCTTGTTTATATATTTTCATTAATTTCAAAACATTTCTGACATAAAGAAGTTAAGTATCACTATTGCAATCATCAACAAAATACCATAAAAAAACTGCATCTTGTGAGAATAGCTTAAATACACATTCTTTTTTTCCCCAAAATTAGGAGAGAGTTTGTTTAATAAACTCTTATTTCAACAGATCATCTCAGTTTTCTGTTGTAGTTTCACCAGTGTCAGAAGGACTCAGACAACTCAGTTGGATGTTTTTTGCTAAGGACATTTAGTGTCCTAGGCCTGAACAAAATGCAAAGAAAATCAAGACTTTTGCCATTTCTTCTGGCATTGGTTCAAGGCCCTACCAGCTTGTTTGGCAAGCTTCTAATTTTTCTGTTTCATGCCTAGTCCTTTAAGGCAAAGCCGCCAAAGAGGAGCAGTATTTGACTGCCTCATTCATGAACCCTGAATGAATGTCTTCACACACACACAAGGACCCAGAAGGGGTTCCCACTAGATCCTCAGTAGTTCCACCCATTGGCTGATCTTTGATACCATACTTCACCCAAGACCAACAGTCCAGACCCACTTCTGGAGCTGGCACTTGCACCCTTTCCTTCCTTACGGAGGAGAGCTCTCCTTTATTTCTGAAGCACTGTATAGTAGGAAAGAAGACTTCCTGTCTTTTGTGGAACAACTCATTGATGCATAGTTGTATCAATTCCTCAGGTTTAGAGTGTCATCTCCACACTCAACGTGGGCTGTAGCCCACCCTCTACCCTGGCCATAGAGACTATCCTACATGATAAAAGAAGAATTAAAAATTAATGGGACTAGGGAAAGAGGGAGTAAGAATGGAATAATCTCCAGGACATACCTGGACGTTTTCAAGGGAAGGAGTTTCATTTGTGTTCCATTTTAAACACTTTACTTGGTCTTCTGAAGGAAAATCTTAGCTAATCAAAGCACCCTGAGGTTTACCAGTTTCCCATGTGTGTCAGGCCCAGATCCTCCATGAAATGAAGAAGGACTACATTGCACTTGCCATGTTGCAAATTGCTGGTCCCATAGCATCTTTTAACCTCAACCTCAAATCACATATTACTCCTGAACCTATCAAGGTATCTCTGCTTGTCACGTTGCTGCATCAGCATTACAGACAGACAGATACGTACCCTGAGAATCTGTATCATTTATGATCCTTTCAATAGAGAAATTTGCAAAAGAGTTTGTTGCTCCCAAAGATATCCTGGAATATATTTTTACATTAGTGTTTCCTCTATAGATAAAGGGGCACAATTAAACCTTTCGCTTTCCAGATATGTCCCTTATATGGAAATTACCACCCAGCGCCCAAGATAGCTATTGCGTTCAGAGGCACATTGTTCCCAAACCTACTGCAAATATGTGAGGTAGATGAGATTAACTGCTTTCCTAACCTCTTAGGCTTTCTAATCGAGGTACTTCCTTCACTGCATAAAGAACACAGTGTTGTTAACTTTAGTTTTGTGGAAGTAATGTACAGGTTTCCACATTACCACTTGGGAACGTTAGAAACCCTCCTTGACTTGTTTCAAAGTAAACTTAGGTTTGTTCTATCTGTGCTCCAGACAAACCAAATCAAATTACTGGAAATCATATAGTCCTGTTGACACAGGACCACACCTAGATTAGTAATCTCTGTAACAAATTGCAAAAGACAACCCAGATATTTCCCAATTTAGGTTACTACTAGATTGTTATTAAGCTCCTTGACCTGGACGTAGCATATTTAGGGGTGAATATCACTTTCAGTCCTGAAGAGTGCAAACCCCAGGCTTCCCCATAATAAGTTTGACAACACTCAGATACTGCATGAGGCAGTAGTAAAAATCTCACATTAGGAATTTCCTCTCTTTTTATACCTGCTGCTGTTCACCACCAACCCTGGCCAGCTGAAAAGATGTTATTTCATAGGAGGTTGCCAAATTTTGCTGATTTTGCTGAAGCTACTGAAATTGGCTTATGTAATTTTGATCTGTTTGCAAAGCTAAAAATACTAAAAGGGAGGGGAAGGGAGGTGATGAGGGAATTATGTTGAGAGCTTTAAATATATGGAATAGAACCGAGAGAGCAATACTTGTATTTAGTAGCTGGAGGAACCTTTCGGAGCATGGGGGGGAAAGAGAGAGACAAAGATTTAAATTCAATTCTTTTCTTTCCCTATTATGCAGTACTGCAGCATCAACAACCAGCAATTGAGAGAAGAGATACATCATTAAACTTATTTATAGCATTAACTACTTTGCATTCATCCACACAAGTGAAACTGTAAAAAGAAGAAAAAATTATAAAGGGAGTGTGTGGTTCTTTCATTAGCTTGTCTGTAATGTTGGATTGGTCCATAAATTAATGTGTAAAAGAGGACAGAAAAAAAAAAAGAATTCAAAGCTTTGCCATTGTAATTACAGCTCTTTAAATATCAAAAGACACAAAGAAAGATTCCTTTTGAAAAGAGTACCGATTCTCTTGGCAAGCCACTATTAAATACTTGCATAAATCTACAGTCTGTATCCTGCAAGTTGAGGTGACATTACTATCATGGCTTACAGGTTTTTGCATGTGACTATTGGTGCACTTCAGGATTATTTATTCATTTTATTAGGACACCTTGATGGGATAAGACACCTTTTGTCTGTTGAGGGTGAAGGGCTAGGAAGCAGCAACTGAAAAAGTTAACAAGAAAAAGGACCTTGATCAAAGCTCAGCTAATTGACTTGAGCTGTTCCAGGTGCAGACTCTGAAGGAGTCTTTGGTACAACTCAGACATCCAGGTGCAGTTTGATCAGATTTACCAGCAGCTCCTTCATAGCATGGTCTATGTACTGGTACCCTGTCCTAGCAGCAGATATGTAGCTGCATCCCTCTGTGTTTTTTCGTTTGTTTGTTTGGTTTGGTTGCATCTGGCTCCAGAAAGTCAGCAAAGCTTCCAGACAAAATGTACTAGTTACACACCCTGTAACATGCACAGCAGAGTGGATCACTAGCCATTGCCTTGTCTAAATGAAAGCAAAGCTCAGCTCTCAGCCCCGGTTCACTCACACACTCCCAGGCAACCATTCCACAGTGTCCCATAGAGAGAAGCTCTGCCTTCCAAAAGGTGCCATGGAGAACAGATCTCATACTTGACACCTGTCAGGAGAAAACAATGCCCTTCAGTCCTATACATTTCTCAGACTGCAAACTTACCTAGGTTCAGTCCCATATGAGAACAGCAGCTTGAGGTATTCCTTTTAAAAGGACAAATCCTACACTGTACAATGATTCTTAGATGAAAATGGAATCATAGAATGGTTTGGATTGGAAGGGACCTTAAAGATCATCTAGTTCTGACCACACTGCCTTGGGCAGGGATGACACCCACTAGGCCAAGTTACCCAGGGCCCCATCCAACTTGGCCTTGAACACCCGAACACCCCCAAGGATGGGGCATCCACAGCTTCTCTGGGCAACCTGTGCCAGTGCCTCACCACCCTCTGAGTGAATAATTTCTTCCTGATGTCTAATCTAAATCTACCCTCCTTTAGTTTAAGATCATTCCCCTTTGTCCTATCATTATCTGCATGAGTAAAGAGTCCTTTTCCATCCTTTTTATAAGCCTTCTTTAGGTAGTGAAAGGCCACCATAAGATCTCCCCAGAGCCTTCTCTCCTCCAGGCTGAAAATCTCCAGCTCTCAGCCTTTCTTCACAGGTGCTCCAGCCCTCTGATCATCTTTGCGACCCTCCTCTGGACTCGCTCTAACAGCCCCACATCCTTCTTGTGCTGGGGGCCCCAGGCCTGGACACAGCACTTAAGCTGGGGCCTCACGAGGGCAGAGCAGAGGGGGACAGTCACCTCCCTCACCCTGCTGGCCACTCCTCTGGTGATGCAGCCCAGGACGCAGATGGCCTTCCGGGCCGCAAGCACGCACTGCTGGCTCATGTCAAGCTTTTCATCCACCAGCACCCCCAAGTCTCTCTCCGCAGAGCTGCTCTCAGTGAGTTCTTCTCCCAGTCTGTGCTCATGTCTGGGCTTTCCCCAACCCAGATGCAGCACCTTGCACTTGGACTTGTTGAAGCTCCTTAGGTTCACATGGGCCTACTTCTCAAGCTTGTCCAGGTCCCTTTGAACAGCATCTCTCATCCTTCTGTTGTATCAACCTCAATACTCAGCTTGTTGTCATCTGCAAACTTGCTGAGGGTGCACTCAATCCTATAATCATGCATTGCACATGAAATAATTCAGAAGCAGGATTTTTTTTTTCTTTTTATGAAGCTAAACAAGTGTTTCCTCAAGGCTGAGGTCAATATCTGTGTGAGCAGCTGCAGCTTTTAAAGGTTTTTCAAGGGGCCGGTTGTTTCCCCACAGCTCTCAGGCTGTCAAGCAGAACTTGCCTTATTGATGCTCAACAGCCACAGCTAGACCCATGTGGAGCATGGCACCATTAAGCCCTGGTAATAGCACAGCCTGTCCTCTGACTTGACACTTTCAAGCAAAATGCAGGGCACAGCTCATCAAATACGCAATGGAAGGCAAGAGTGCTTTCGTGAAACTCAGCATCTTTTCCCCAGCTGCTACAAATGTAAGCCAACTCTGAGAAGTAGAAGTTTGCAGGACAATTTTCATGAAGTCGGTGGAACTGTTTGCCTAAGTGCTCTCCTCATCTTCATCCTCAAACATGCAGTTTGAGTAAAACAGTTGAGGCACTACCCCTCCTAACACCCAGGTATGTTTTAAAGGTAATCCAGCTGCAGGGAGAGAAGCGCAGAGTGCCTCAGCTGGTCTTCGAATGGGAATGACCTGGACAGCAGGATGGAAGCAAGGTCAATATTCACTGCTGGGACATTGCTGAAATTGAGAACCCATAAGGAGCATGGGACACACCACAGAGGACTTCTTCACATAACTTGTTCTCAGACACTGTGGGTGAGCCAGCTGGTTACTAATTGCAATAAATTTACAAACTCTGCTGCACAGCTTTGGCAGTATCTCTTTCAATGTTTCTTATTTGAAGCAAACTGGCTTTCAGATTCAGTAGAAAGTAGAGAAGCTCTTGTTGCATATTCTCTAAAAATCATACAAAATACAGAACTTTTTTTTTTTTTTTTTTTGCTTGCTAGCGACAAAGAAAAGGTTTAAGAGGAGATCCTTGAGGTACTCTGTACTGGCTGCTTCTAAGATTGACTTGACACCATTTAGTACAACCTATGTGCATTCTTCTTTGCAAGCTAACAAGCCAATTAATTATGAAAGGCAACAGGTTTTGGCCTACAGCCAAATTACAATGGTGTCATTAGTCTCTGTTCTGTAACAAAGTGAAGAGTCCTGCCTGGATTACATTCTCTGAACTCTTCACTTCAATGATACTGTTCTGTAGGACTCCAAGTAGGTGCTGATGCTTACACACATCCTTATAGTAGGCACAATGATATAATAACAATGCCACATTTGTAAAGGCCTTTTCACATTTAAATATTTAGAATTTCTCTGTAAGAAAATGACCTAAAACTTGCAAGCCTCTCCTGTTCATCTACCTACCCAAAGGGACAAAGGGACCTCACCTAGGGTAATACATAAATTTAAGCCTGGAGGCTCCTCACCCTCCAGCAATGCTCCTATCCCCACCCACCCACCCCCCCAGAGCCTATTACTGCTCTCAATATAGCTCCCATCTCTGAAAGCCCTTGCCTCTGATTTTGCATGGATTAACCCTGAAGATTGATTGCTCTCAGGTTTAATTTCAAGAATGGCACTTTTAGAAAACTGATAGAGGCTGTACACGCACACACACACACAAAAAAATAATAAAGATACTTATATTTAAATAAGAATATTATTCACACTAAAAAGCGAATCTGATTGATGTACATATGTAAACTATACACAATAAGGAGAAAAAAATCAGTAAACTCTGAAGCATAGACACAATTTCAGACAAGATGGTGGTCCCCTGAAGATTTTGTCCAACTTGGCTGCACCTCTACCACAATACTTTTAGGTCTCCCTCCTGGGACATCTTCTCTTTCCACCCCATTTCATCCCCCAGCACCACTGTGCCCCCCCGCCCCAGAGCTGCTGGCTGAATTGCTGAGCAGGCTGGAGAAGCTGCCATGAGCCTCCCAGCCAACTGAGACACAATGCATGGCCCACTGATGTGAGCGAACTGGCTGCAGCAAGCCAAGCAAATTGCTTTATTCATAAATTGTGAAAGCTGCACCTAGATTTCATTCAGTATTATTATAAAGTGCCATAGTTTAAGCCGGTAGGATCAATGGCTCATCTAGTCTGATTTCTGTATAATGGGAAACAATGGGAATTCACCCCGTGACTTCTATGTTGCTATTGCTACTTCTGATAAAATATTATACAAACATATTAAGGAAACCGATAGAAAACACCTGAGATGTCTATCTATGTTAAAGCTTTATTACTTCTGGGATCTCAAAAGGCTTAGGAAACATCACTGAACATTGTTTCATACATACTTGTGAAAGGGTAACATAATAAAAACAGGTCAAACAACACTGAACATTAAATTTAATGTAAAGTATGTAAGAGAAAGAAATACAGGAAGTGTCAAAAGAATTATTAAAAGAGGGAAGAACAAATAATTGTACCTGTGATTGTGTGCATATTTTTACTGGCAGACAAAACCATTTTACCTCCAAGGAAATATACAATTAATTTTCCTCTTTTTTTTTTTTTCCTAACTAAATTTGGAGCAGCTGAGAATATGGCTATTTCTAACCATCTTTAAAAATGGACTTATAATGTTGCCATCTGTTGGCATATGACAGATATAGCATCCCTCGATTCCAGACAGAGTCACAAAGACACAGAAAATTAAAGGGACAGATGTGAGGAATGCATGCTCTCATTTGGTTTCAGTGTTCACATCTGTTCTCCTCAAAGATTTTTAAATCATATAAATCAATCCTCAGAAGCTAGTACCTTGAAATGTTATGGCATTTCTGGTAATCATAAAAAGCATATTCTAGTAGAGTTTACTACATTCCCAAACATCACTGCATTCATAAAAACTGGTTTCCATCAACAAGATACAAAATACATAGCAACATTATCTGTCTGCTTAACTTCCCTCTCTTTCACAAATCACTAGCAAAAAGGTGGGTGATCGATGCTACTGTAACAAAATTACAAGCACACAATTTCAGTGGTTAACTGCAGATAATTTATTTTTACACAACACCTCGAAATGAAATTGGTATCCCTTTCTAATGGTCACTGCACACTAGACTGTCCCTGTGAGGCTCATACAGAGCGCTACTCCTGTTCTGCTGGTGTAATGGTGTTTCTTTTCACTGAATTGGTTGCCTGCTGTTGCAAGCACATCTGTCTTCATTTGCAAAGTCACTCATTTCGTTTCACCGTGCTTCTGCCCCTCTACTCCCACAGCACCAGCTCTCTGTGGCCCTGTAAGACCCTCACTGTGTTGGATGGCCTGACGTCCCACCAGTTCTCACAGATGAAGTAACCCCATAATCAGACATACTTTTTTTTTTTTTTTTACTCTTCCTTTTCTTACCTTCATTTTCTTTTCCTGTTATTCCTCGACTCCCTTTGGAATTGAACTTTGCATATCATTTTCATCCAACAGGAATTAGAAAGCACATTTTTTCACCATTATTCTGTCGGTTGGAGTGGTTGCTGAGGGTCACTGCATATTTGTGAGACGTTCATGTGTGCTTCTATGGGCAAACGTGTACCACCACTTTCTATTCATCATTAAAACTTATGTAAATAAGTAGAGTCTGTGAATGACAAATATTTTTATTTTTCCTTGCATGCAGTGAACTCTTTTTCACCTAAAGCATAGCATAACTCCTTCTTTGTAACACACTGCACAAACTCTCTCACAAAATGGCACTGCCATCAAAAATTAAAAGGCATAGAACAAAGCAAACAATATTGGAGCTACATAATCATGCTGATAATTCACATGAACAGTTTTCAGTATTTACAGAAAGCATTGACTGATACAGTTCACTGGCCCCATGAGCACTATGTTAAATCATTAAAGCGTGAGCAGTCTTTATTTGTATTGCAATAATATTCTGTATCCCCAGCCCAGAACCCTGGTGTGTTCACTGCTGTACAAACAACCACCAGATCATGATCTGTATTTGTGTATGATTTTTGTCTTTTAAGAACTGGTTTCATCTTTGACAACTCTTCATTTTTCCACACAATTTCAATTATTTTGAAGCAGAAAATGACCTGCGGGCTACCAAGTGCAAGTCATAATTCCTCCACACAGCTCCTACATTAAACACTGAATTAAGCTGAAGAGCCTAACTATTGCATGTTTCAGAAAGACCAGTGGCCTATATAAATTTTAAAACATGCGAACGTGTAGTTCAGAATACATGCTTGGCTTTAGCTGATAGGAGGTGCTTGGTAACATGACTGTTCGGTGCCACTTGCTCCCCAGGAAAATGAATATGAAAACGTAATGGAAAAATCTCTCCCCCAGAGTTTCTGGTTATAAGATCTTTTATTTTATTTTATTTTCAGAAGCTGGTACTTATCTCTGCCTTTTTAAACATGCTAGAAGCTTAAAAAAACAGCAGAAGTAACCATAGTTTCTTAAGTTTCAAGTGTCAGTAAGCAATAGGACCAGTGATTCAATATATTGCTTCTGTGGGTTGGCCTCATCTGTGACCACATCTTGTGGCCACACAGCAATACCATAATTTGTATTTCCTTGAGAAGCAAATCCAGGGGATAAAGAAAAGACAGTAAAATTAGGGCTGTTATGTCTAATGTGGAGTCTCTCAGAAGTATTTTGTCTCATATCTAATTGCATTTAAAAATATATTTACATGCTTAGTGCAATTCAGTCAGAAAATGGGTGTAGCGTAGGATTTATTACAGAGAAATGTTACTGTGAACGATGTGGCATGAAATTTTCAAATGCCTTTTCCTTGTAGATAAAGTCAAGGTATTTTTTGGCAAATTAAAAGAAGAATATGTAGGAAGAATGTATTTTCAGGATATTAAAGGAAGAATATCTCACCTATGTCTACTTCTACAGAAGGGAAAAAAAGAATACTCATTAGCACAACTACCTCCTACTTGACTTCCTTAATGACATCACTCGCTGTTTCCCTCCCAGTATATCCAGTCATTTTTTCCAGTTCCTAAAAAGATTCTTCTTGCAGATATTTTGACCATGCTCACTCAGTCTTTGCCCCATCACCTCTCTGCAGAACTTCTGGTCCCTTAATTTAAATATCTTCCCTACTTTCTCTCACCTATTGATTTAGTCTCTTCTTTTCTTGTATTCTTGGTGATAACTTCACAAGTTGTTCTCTGTTTAGCCATTTCTCATCCATTTTCATGTTTTCGTCCATGCTGATAATTTTCTGCAAAACTTTCCACTTGAGCCAATTACTTTTACTACCGTCAGTCCTTGCGGGAGGTGTTTGCACATTCCTGAGACCTGAGCCATGACTAGAGACAACCTTCCTCTTTCCCTCCATTGACAAAAGAGCGAGCTCCTATCACAGGTATGGTGATGCTCAGCTGATATTTTCAAGAGCTTTTGAAAAATGCTTAATGTAATTCAAGAGTAAGGTATTAAATAGAGTCATCATGACATCAGACTTCAGCTGCGTTAAAAAGAAAAGCAGAAGCAACAACTGAATTTATGAGGCACCATTTTCTGTCAGCGTGTGTTAGTCTCACATCTCACCTGCTGTATCAGGGACGTAAGCAGAGAAACACTCAATTTTCTGAATCCTGAAAGGGCTTAAGCACAAGTAAGATACTGGGCTGCTCAGAACATCCTGAACTAAGACAATTCTGGCCTTACACTGCATGCAATTTTATCATTTTTAACTAACATCCAAAAATCAATAAACTTTTAGAGCTCAGGTATCTTCAGTTTTGGAAAGCAGTTGAGTAGGGGGGTTCAATGTAGGGCCAAACTACTTTTTGGTACATATATGTTGACAGGCATGACTCATCAGTCGAGTGTATTGGTAAACAGGCACCCCCCAGCCCTGATCCGAGTGTGAGGAGTCAGGATCACATCACAGGAGATGGAAGCAAGACCCAATTCTGGTTGAGCGAACAAGGGGTTAATAGCTCATTATATCCTCCTCCAATAGAGCCATTTCTAATAAATGCAGAGTGATGCATCATTAGAGATGAAAAATTATTTTTAAAAAGGTCAAATTCAAATCCTGCATCATGGCACAAATGGATAATTCAAAGAACAACTTACAAACCAGAAAGCTGTCACCTGGCTATTTACAAAAGTAAAAATGCTTAAAGATGCTTCAATGCTCCTGTGTCACTAGGGAAAGGCTGTGTAAAAATTACTTCTGTTTATGATATTAGCATCCATTTTCATTAATACCCAATATGGTATCATTTCATACACTAGAAAAAGTAATTACTAAAAATGTGATTTCAAAAATGTATCAATTGATCGAAAAGTCCTAACAGGATTAGTCAACTTATGCAGACCAAGGAAAATTGTTTTCATAATCCTCTTGCATGTCTAAGAGAGAGTACAAACAGTTGTAGCAAAGACCCTTTCTTTTTTTTCTTTCCTTTTTTTTTTCTTAAACTATGTTCAAACACTCCTACACCACTGCCATCTGCTGGCAAACAGGAAATACAAGTTTTGCTTTTAAAAAATAATTAAAAATTTAGTAGTGTTTAACCATGATGTTATAAGGCTAGAACAGGAAGCATGGCTGGAAGTAAGGCACCTGCAAGGTCCAGGTCTGCAGCAAGGCACCTGCTGTCACCACACTGCTGGAGATTCCCCAAGCTTGAAAGCACATGAGCTTCTTCTGCCAGTGACATCATCAGCATTGACGAATATTGCTGCTTCCTCTTCAAAAGTATTTTCCTTCCCATGAGAAAATCAAGTCTTAAAAATGTCCCTTCATGAAATACAACAAAAGCCCCAGTTGACTACTATGGGAGCTATAGGAAACATTTTAAAATACTGACTTTTTGGACAGCTTTTTTTTCTTTTTAACTGTGAAGTTGTATGATCAGAAGAAGCAAAAAAGAAAGATGAAGTACAATACAAAGCAGTTACATCCCAACATTTTCTTCCTCTTGCTAGTCAGTTTAGGTTTGCCATGAAATGCAGAGGAATATCTTGTGACAGGCACAGCAATACATGACAGAGCGCTCAACAGGCTTTTCTGCTACCTTCCTGAGCACCATGTAGCAAGCGCTACAGCAAGCGCTACATGAATTACAACAAATATTTGCAGCATAAGTGCCTTGTGATTTGCCCTGGCCAAAGGGTGGGTCAGCTGATCAATACAAATTGGAACAAGAGCAGCGAGCTTTTCTAAGCATTTAATTGGGATTAACTGATGAGGAAGACAAACATTTGGTTCTGAAAATTCATCTACCAGCAACCATTCCCATGTCCCAAGAATCAACATCCATCACAGCTCTAGTACTAGTTAAGACTTTTCAATAAATGAAAAAATATTGAGTTTTTGCATAAGTTATTTAAAAAAGGTTATTAGTATTAGTGTAAATTTAAGATAAATTCTGGGACTGTTTTGAGAAAGAATGTAGATTTTGTGATTTAAAGAGTTTTCAGGATTTTAAAAAGAGTGAGATTGTACCTTAGAAACAAACAACACCCTCAATTTTAATCTGTACATTGATATATTTATATTATTGATATTATGAAAGCATCCAGGAGACTTGGCCTTGGACCAGGACTCCTTTTAGCATTAGGGCACTGTAGAAACCCAGACCAAAAAAAAATGTATCCTTGCCTTACCATGCAAGGTTTCTAAGGTAAGAGAAGCAGAAATACAAGGAAGTCACAAATGGTGGAATTCATCCATCAGTTGGCCAGCAAGTTATCCTGGTAGCTACATCAAGAAGTTTCTCTGGGATGTCTTGAGTTCACATCTCAAAATGAGGTGAGTCATCCTCATAAGGAGATGGTAGAGAGGTGGGCTGGCAAGAATCTCACAAATTTCAACAAGTCCTGCACCTGAGGAGGAACAACCTCAATCACCAGCACATGCTGGAGGCCACCCAGATGGAAAGCAGCTTTGCAGAAAAGGACATAGGAATCCTGGTGGACATCAAATTGAACATGAGTCAACAGTGTGACCTTCCTGCTAAGAAGGCTAACAGTAATCTTGGCTGCATTAGGCAAAGTATTTCTAGCAGGTTGAGGAAGTTGATCCTTCCCCTCTATTCAGCAGTGGTGAGGCCACACCTGGAGTGTTACATCCAGTTCTGGCCTCCCACCCCCAGTACAAGAGAAACCTGGGCATTCTGGGGAGAGATCAACATAGGGCCACCAAGATGATGAAGGGACTGGAGCACCTCTCCTACAAGGAAAGGCTGAGAGCTGGGACTGCTCAGCCTGGAGAACAGAAGGCTCAGGGGGTATGTTATCAATGTCTACAAATACCTGAAGGGAGGGTGCAAAGAAGACTGAGCCAGGCTGTGTTCAGTGGTGCCCAGCACCAGGACAAGAGGCAATGGACACAAACTGGAACACAGGAGGATCTATCTGAACATCAGGAATCACTTCTGTGCTGTGCAGGTGATGGAGCACTGGCACAGGTTGCCCAGAGCTCCTCCTTGGAGATCTTCAAAAGTCACCTGGATGTGGTCCTGGGAAGCCTGTTCTGGGTTACCCTGCTTGAGCAGGGGGGTTGGACAAGATGGCTTCCAGAGATCCCCTTCCAACCTCAGCCATTCTGTGATTCTGTGATGTCATGCCATAGATAGTAGGCACTAATTACAGACAACCTTAAACTAGGCAATCAAAAAAAAAAATCCAGTTGAGCCTCATCTCAGTCAGAGGAAGTACAAGGAAGCAAGATGCTGCTGTGCATCATCAACTTTACTGGTCATAGCATGTAACAACCCCACATAAGGGCATAGAGGAGATGGAAGTTTTGAAGGAGAGTATGAAGGTTAATTGGTAACATGAGAAAGCACAAGGGTGTTTACCTGAAAAATTAAAAGAAAGAGAAATTGGCATCTTAGGCTACTTCAGAAGTAGTTGGCATATTCGCAGTAAAAGTAAGAAGGTGGGTAGGCTGGGAAGGAACTGTGAAATGAAGCTTGAGTGTGATGTGCTAAAGAAGTGATAAAGTCTAAGCAATGGCCTGGAAAAAAAAAAATCTTTTCAGATGTGTTCTGCAGAGTTGAATGGAGCAAAATTGCATTTCCCATGGCCAGATAGATGTTATAATAACTGACACAGAAAATTAAAAAATGCTACTTACCTAAAATGGACTGAAAAGATGATCTATCTTGAAAAAACCTGCAACAATTGGCTCTAACATGCAAGAGAGGGGAAACATGATATCCAAAGATATACTTTTATAGGTCTGAATGAAATAAGAAAGCAAGGTTGTCTTCAGAGACAAAAATAGGATGTGAATATGTGAAATGGAGGACTGTCTCCTTTGTATATATGTATGCTTTGTATATATGTATGTATAAAAATAAAATGTGTATCCCTCTATATGAAGTGTATATATAAATAGCCCTTTTGGTGACATGAGTTATTGGTTGGACATTCTTGAAGAGATATCACGAAAGTGGAATGAGAGTGGATTTTTTGGAGGGTGGAGGTAGCTTGACAACAGAGAATAGGATTGCAAGTGTAGAAATAATAGTCACCCAACAAATACAATTCATCTAAGATACAGAAAGAGAGAGAGAAGAAGCAAAAAGAAAAGGAGAGAGGTAATAATAACCCAAAAGATACAATAATGAGGGAGAGAACCAGCAATTGACAGAGGTATAAAAGTTAAACCAGGTTGGGTTTCCAAATGACATGTAGTCAAAGTCAGTCTTAACACTTCTAAAAACAGACCTAGTAAGGAATAATTAGGAGCTTGTGAGAGTCACATTTGAGAGGTTGAAGGAAAAGACACAGAATAGGAAATAGCTTAGTGCAGAACTGGAAAATAAAAGCAAAAGGAGTAGCAGGCAGGACTTTTGGTGATCTTGGAGAAGCCAAAGCAAGGATGAGATAAAAACACGAGAACGGAGAGCAGATGAGGAAATCAAAGCGGATTAATTGACAGAGAACAAGCAAGGGAGACGTACCCAACAAGCAGTACTAGGGAAGACACCATGATGGCTGGAAAGAGAAAATGAGGATGTGAGATAGAGGGGACAAGGGACAGGCTGCTAAAGAATAAGATAGGTAAATGGTCTTCTGAGAAAATTTTGAAACAAGATTGTAGGTCAAACTAAAATGTAAGAGAAAGGAAGCACGTAACTAACAGAGTAGGTACTCGATACTGGAGTTAAATCTGAAGTATTAATTCCCATTTAAATCAAAGGAAAGCATATCTATGGATTAGCTTTTTGGCCTATGATCTAGGCAATCTCGAGAGATCATCTCAATAGATCAAGCCTTCTCTTTGCCCAGGAGCCCAGCTCCCATGATCAAATATTAAAGCATATATGTTATGGAACATAACTAGATAAGTGGAGCATCATAGAGAAGTAAACAAGCAATATGGCATTGAGCAGAGATCTTGCAAATGAAGGAGGAAAAATACCAGCACTTCCTTTCAGTTTGGGTCTGGAGTCTATCCTGCATTTGAATTAAGTGTCAAGATCAAATGTGAGTGTTATTAATTATTTAAACATATGACGCTTTGGGGGAAAGCCTTGTTTTTGATAATTTGTGACTAACTTTTAATCTTCACTTTTTTTTTTATTACAGTGTCTTTTGAATAATATTTTAAGTACTGCATCCTGTGAAGTTCCCATGAGCTCCAATTTGAGTGTGGTAAATAATATGTTTTGGAACTCAATCTTCCATATTCCAAATATTGTAATCTTTAAAATGTTTTAGCCCATTTTTTTTTCTCCTTTGTGCAGTTTCTTATTCTTTTAACCATGCAAGATTCTTTTTGGTGTTTGTTCTTTTTTTTTCCCCTTATTAGTGTCAAAGCAAGTATGGATTTTTGGCTGATTATTTATTTCTAACACTGCTCATTCAGAGGGTTTAGCTCACTCCCCAAACTGTGAAGCATTGCTATTTCCATTCAGAAAGTGGCTAATCTAAAGCCTAAAACTGTTAAGTAATAACATGATGGCAAAACTAGGGTATAAACTGCATCTGCTGACTCTTCAGCTTCTAGTCTGTCCATAACCTGACATCCAATGGGATGAAACTGTAGCTTTTTCACCCCACTTTTCAAGAAGTGGTGCTTTACTATTCTAATAAAAGGTTCCTGGATCAAGTATTTAGGAAGCAGTTGTCCTGACTGTATATTATCAGAATCCTTTTTCAGGCAAGTAGCATAAGATAACTAATAGTATGTATGATAGCAATAGTAAGTACAATAACAATAAATAACATCAGATGCATAATAAACTCTTTAACAGTAACTGGTTTATACCTATTATTTGTAGTTATTCCGAGAAAGGTGAAAGTCTTATACTGTGTGTGACTGTACTGGGTCTGGCTGGGATGGAGTTAACTTTCCCTGCAGCAGCCCATGCAAGTGCTCTGCACTTGTAGCTAGAACAGCCTTGGTATCACACCAATGTTTTGTCTATTGCTGAGCAATACTGGTGCAACATCAGGACTCTCTCCAAATCCCCCGGTCCCCAACAGCCAGCAGGCTGGGGGTAGGCAAACTTCTAACAGCCTCTGGGAGAAGTAACCAGGCCCAAACTTCAACTGCATCTGGAATTGAAGTAGCTTTCAGCCTTCTTTATTATTAAAGTCAAAAGACATGAAAGATCATATGGCCAAAGCTGAAGCCCCTGAGAAATTTAATCATCAACATTCTTTGATACCACTAGCCCAGGCAAGAACTCAGCCTTCCTGAGGAGCAACACAAGGCTCCAGGCATCAGAACAAAACTCTGAAAGAGATCATGTCTGAAGTAAACAGGAAACAACAGCTCAGTATCTATGGATAGGGAACTATTGTTTCTGGACCACAGACTACTTCCATGAGGGACTAGACACCGCAGTGGACTGACACTTTCAGTACTTAACACCAGTCAATGTTACACCAAATACAAAATCCAGCTGGGTTGTTCAATTCTTCATTGCTTTTTAATTATATATTATATATTAACACTTTGCTTATAAGCAGCTAAGTTGTCAGAGTTCTACAAACTTCCAACCTGATGGTCTCATGAGTGTACATCTACCCACTGGAATAAAAATGCCAACAGGTATGGAGAATAGTCAGACTTGTTAGTGTCACTGGTAAGCACTGGCCTTGGGCAAGGACGGAATTGAGCAGCTTGCTTCCACTTATTTCTTATACAAACTTTGTGGATGGAGGTCTGCAAGCTTGGTGTGAGAGCCTGTCAAAGGAGGGAGCTTTGCAGTGGCAGGATGGCCCTGTTTTGGTTGCAGAACAGAAGGTCACGGTGCCTGGAGTGAAACTTTTTTCTTTATTATTTATAAAATGAATATTAAAGTTAAGACCCCTATAAAGAGCTTAAAATTAACACACCTAGAAAGAGCTTAATGAATTAAATGCTAAACATATATGACTGTAGTACTTGATACTTCACACCCAAATCATGCCAAACATCACTCCAGGGGGAGAAGGTCAGGATATAAAGGAAGTGTGGAGAGTGTTAATGCTAGGAAAAAGAGTTAGTGTTACCATTAGTTAGATAAGTTTAGAGAGAAAAGTTAGAAAAGAGGAAGAGGGAGGGACAGGAGAGATTGGAGACCTAGAAGAGGCTGTGCTCCTTTTGATGGGCTGTGCTCCTTCTCCACCAAGACAGGAACAGTCTTGGAAAGCTCTGCACCTTCAACTTTTGGTGAGGAATACCCCAGATAAGATTGCTGGCAACCTTATATGAGCACTACTGCAGTAAGTGTATTTATCAATGCCAACTCCTGATCTGTTATATCTGTACTTGGGAAGGCTCCGAAACATGCAAACATTTGACTCAACTTTGTGAAACTGTCTCAGCAAAAGTTCTTAGCAGGGCTCCAGAGCAGACAAGCATTTGACTACCCTTTAACATGACAACCAGTTAAGTTGTTTATCTCTGGGCCCCAACGGCAGAACACAGCTATGAAGGTCAGACATTACATTTTCAAGAAGTGACAGAGTTTCAGCATCAACTTCATAATTTTAGAAGCCATAACTGAAAACTATCCAGACATCTGAAAGGCAATAAGGAAGGACAATTAAACATGGGAAGATCAAGGTCATTGCAGTGTATAATACTACACTGTAGTGCATATTACTACATGACAGTTGGAACCTAACAAGGTCAACCTGTCACCAAAAAAATTTAAGAAAGTAATTACAATGGACAGAGATGCCAGAGTGCCCCAGCTTTCATTTGATGCTCAGTCTAGGAATTAAGAATGGCATTGTAAGTTTGCAGAGAGAAAAAAAAAGTATCAACTAAATACAAAAGTCAAAGGAAAGGTTAGTTATACCGTTCTATACTGGAAATCTATGTATTAACCCAAATGTTGTTTAGAACAGTCACCAGAATTACTCATCATTCTTTTTTTCTCATTTATAACCCAAAAGATTGTTTATTTAATTTTGGAACTTATTAATTAGGTTTAAATTAATTCCAAGTTCTTAGAAATTCAGATTAGATTTTTGCATTTTTAGCTAAGCAGACATTTTAAATCAATAATAAAAAACTGTAGACAATAAACAATTGCCATAATTCAAAGAGGAAGATAACAAAATACCCAGCCATCCAAAAAGATAATTTAAATGAATGAAAGAGTGGGTGCAAGAGTGAAAACAAACCATAAAAAAAAGTATGAAGTGTGTTTTACTTGAGGACAGTTTTGCATGGTGTAAACCTACATTAACCTAAGATTAGAGAAAAAAGGATTTCTCTTTGTGTAAATCTCATTTTATTTGCACTAGTAAAATAAATAAAGGCATCAAGAAGATCACAAGTATCTGCAGCTTGACTTGTAAAAGGTCTTGATTACCTTGTGAAATAAATACACTTCCTAAATAATACTCTAAGTTCAGGTGTTATACATTTAAGTCATATACATCAATAATCTTAATAAAAGAATTAGCTGGTGTATAATATAATTACTATAAAGAATGTACATTTTAATTTTTATTCCAACAGCGTCTTAGATTGCAGCTAAAAAATCATAAAAAATAAAAATCCTTAACCTGAAAACTGAGTTCCCCAAACCTCTGCATATCCATTTATATGAACAGCAGTAGACAATCAAAAATCTGTCAATCACAGAATGGCTGGGGTTGGAAGAGACTTCTGGAGGTCATCTGATCTAACCTCCCTACTGAAGCAGGGACACCTACAGCCAGTTGCCCGGGACCACGTCGTGACAATTTCTGAAGATCTCCAAAGAGAGAGGCTCCATAACCAGACCCCCCTCCTTAGAATAAAGTCTGGTTACCACCTCCTTACAGTCCTTTTATCCAACTGCTAATGTGGGCCTTCTCACAGATGCAAGTGAGACACATCACAACAACATGTAACAGCAACCCAGGTACAAGTACAGTCTGAGAAAATGCAGACACCAGAAAGCAAAGAGGATTAAAACAAATGCTATTTTAAAATCTCCTTTTTTTGCACTAAAAACAAAAAAATCTGCACTACAAGACTTGAGGGCACAAACATTTCATCTACAGCACAAAGGTTTTGCATAGATCTGGAAGCTGCAGACAGTAGATTTGGTTATACTATGCACTCCAAGAAGCTTGTAGTGTATATAAACCCTTTGGCAGCTTGATTTCCCATCTAACTTTGTATGGTGTAAAACTTCTGCCAGAACAAACATACAGGGATTTGATCGCTGGACAGAAGTGAGAGGATCAGCAAATCTGCCCCTCCCTTACATTTAGCTCTATAGGTTGCACTGAAGCAGAAATGCTAGCATGAAAGCAACACTGGGCTGTCATGTTTGTCATCAAATGATTGGTAGCTCTAGAAGGTACACAAGAACACCTGCCAAGGTAGGATGGCAAGAAAAGCAAGAAATTTAAATTTCCCTTCGCAAAGATGCAATTAGTGTTGAAATACTGAATTTGTATTGTACCTTAGGTATTTTCATAACAACAACAGAAAGGAAAAAAACACCTAGTGAACTGAAGAAAAATACCTGCTTTTTGAGGCTGATATGTATTCAGCGTATAACTAAGCAGGAATCACCAGGAAGAAGGTAACATGTTACTCCTCCTCCTACTATTCAAAACTAGAGAACAGGCACCCTGTGATAATGAAGTCCTGCTGCAAACAAAATGCAATAAGCTTGCAGAACACTGTTTTTAAGACAGACGACATAATCTAGTTCTAGTTTATGGGAACAAAGATGCCTGAGGTAAAATCGCAGTTGGCATCAGCCTGCTCTAGGCAGCTGATTTAATCTTCCCACCTCTGCTTTCTCACCCCACATCACTGTTTGTGCTCTCCTGTTTGATTCAGAGAGCACATGCCTCCATGTGTTTGTGGATACAGCGTGTACCACCATGAGCTGGCATTTTTGCTGGCATTTCTAGCAGGTAATAAGAAGAGTGAACAATAAAAAATAAATGCCCTTTTCTTCTCACCCATTTGCCACAGTCTATTTGTTAATACAGTTTTGAAAATATGGAAACACATTTTGTGCACATATATTTTGCTTTTGGAAGCTTCTGATAATGTTCCTGCAAAGCCCACACAGCTCCAGGCGCTGTGCAAACATATGGGAATACATAGACTAAAGTAAATACAGAATGGTAGAAAGAAATATAGCCAGATATAAAAATGAGGCCACTAATAGCACAGACTAAAAATAGCTCAGGTTTATAGTATGGATTTTAATAAACAATGTTTCACATTCTAGTAGGGAGTGCATACATGTAATGAATTAACATCATTCATTGCTCCACAAAGTTGTGTTCTCAGAATTTATTTAGAAAGCTGCCCAAAACACTAATATAATCAAATCTCTGAAGCACATCAATGCTGCCAGTGATCATACTGTAAAACGTATTGAACTATCATGGATTTTTTTCTTATATTCCCATATTGAAGGGCAATCAACTTGAATTTTATTTGTTTTTATTTAAGAGAAGCAAACATACCAAATCTCAATGGCTCCCTCTGCTGTCTTGTCTCAGAAGTTTCCGGTTCTTTTTTCCAGTCAGCAAATACCCGTTTTCACACATCGTAGAGTGCTCCATCTCTGGAGAGCCAAAGAGACCTTTATTCAAAAGCAACTTCCTCAAAGTGCAGTGAAACCTCTGCTTATCAAGGCTGGAGCAGCAGCATCCCTTCAAGTTTGCACACCAGTATCAGGAAGCAATATTTATGAATATTTTATCTTTGCTGTCAGCTTTGGGGTCGAGCTGGATTTAACTGCTAACAGAGATATGGATTTTGCCACTAGTGATGCCAGACCACTTTGCATGATTCAGCTGTACCAGAGAGTAACAAAAATATTTCAGAGCTATGGAAACAGTCCTAGAGGCAGAACAGAAAACAGTCCCCAGCCTTGCCAAGCAGCTTACGACGACCGGCCTGCCTCTCAGCATCACTAAAGGAAGCTTAGTGACACGTGCTCCATCACGGACCTAACTCCAAGCCTCAAAAATCAACAGGTCCCTCAGAAGAACCAGTACTTCACCCAAATATATGCCAGTTTTCTGCAGCACTCAGTCAAAACCTGGCAGTGTAAAATGAAGAGGGAAGCAAAATAGAGTGCTTCACTTTCTGACCACCTCTGAAAACCTTCCCAGGCACATCTCATGCATACAGAGCCAGCGGAGGGGGGACTCATCCACTTCTCCCCCCCCAGCAGTGCTCCCCTGATCTCGACAGCCCAGCAGGAATAGGTGCTGCTGAGAGGCACATCCTGCTGTTGTTTCCCCAAAGCATATTTGGCACATGAGGTTAATGGAGCGACTGCAGGGAATATTTCCATGCTAGAATTTGCCCCAATTGCTTCTGTCTCCCCTTCACTCAGAATCTGATACCTCCAAAACCAGGAGCTATATTTACCCATCACACACTGCAGCATCTGATGGTCTCATGGTTCTAAATTAAGCAGCTTCTGTCATGCCCAAGACCAGCCATAGCTCTTCTCTATCGACTCTCAGCATCTGCATTCTTGGTGCATTTGTCTAAATCATACTTAGATGCATGTACTTAAATAGCCGGAGGGCATCTCACTCATCTGATCATGAAACTGAGATTGCTGGGTGTTGTACTTACACCCCTTTTTATTTGGTATGCATTTAAACTAGTGGAAGGCAGTCTTTTTCTCCTCAAATAGCGTTAACACAGCTACAGTCTAATTTTGCCTAAAACTTATTCCCAGACTCATCTTTCCATCACTTTCTCCAGGAAACACGACAAAAATCATTGTTTCTGCTCTTCACACATCTTTGGCGTAGCAAAACTTCACTGTAGATTTCAACTTTTGTTTTGTTCTATTTTTACTTTTTCCCAGAACATTTTTATCATCATGGCAGGCTAGTTCTCTTCCAGGAAAACAAGTTTATATATATATATATTTTTTTTGTAAAGCTATACAAGCACTCTTATTTATTACTACCTCTGAGCATGAAAAGGCCATACTCTTTAGTTTCACCAAGCTAGACTAACACATTAAATTCTACCTATACAATTTTACATATCTTTAACATGCCAAATTTAGCTTGGAGGTGGAGCATCCTAATCTGAGAAGAAAAAATGAAAAGAAGTTTTGAAATGTTTCAAGTGAAGGATGCCCAAATAATATTGATATATTTGATCCGCATTTAAAATAAAATCTTTCCAGATATCTCCCCAATGCTTTCAGTTTACAGTCATGGTTCTCTGCAATCCAAAGCCTATATCCAGTGAACTTAAGTTTGGTCTTATTTGCCCAGACTGTAATAAACTTATGAAGTCATTTTTATTTGCAGAACTAGATACTATATAAACATATAGTGAAAATATATATATAGTGGCATATAGATATATAGGCATCGGGGGAAAAGCTAACTTAGAATATTCAAAAGTAAGAACAATATTCCTCATAAGGCGCCTTGTAGTGTTGTTGAATACGCAAACACAACAGAGTGGCCCACCTTTACTTACCCTCCAGATTAAAACTTTTGACATTCATGTTTGTAGGAAGTTGCAACTTTATTTCCTCCGGTTCAGTTTGAATGCTGCACACTACCAGTAGACTTTCCTGACTGGCAGGGTTGGGAAGACCAATTTTCATGCAAGAACTGCTGATATTACAGCAGTTATTACAGATTTTTACAAAGGCAAAGGAAAAAAAAGTGTCACACTTATACCCTGACACTTCAACATACTGGATGGTGGAAAGCAAGGGGGTAGAAGAGGAGTACAATTAGTTAATGCAAGCAGTTAGCAAGACCATCCTCCGTGTTTTTTTTTAGAAAGGAGTTGAGAATGCAGCCTCCAAAAGCTCCTCTTGCATCTATTCCAAACTCTGCCTACAGAGCTGTAATAATTATCCTGACTCGGGATCAAGTGAGCATCAGAAAGACTGAAACAATAGAAGTTCTTGAAACTTATCTTTAAAGAATTTGCATGCATGATTAATTTATTTCCTAACCCCTGCTAGGTCAAGAAGCCTCCACGTTACTGACATGAAACCAAGGCATGAAGATTAAAGGATGGTGCCTCAGACACTGACCAGCAAACAATTTTATTATTTCTATAATGCTCTCCACCAGTGAATTAAGCCATGAAGTTGTGGATACCAAGTCTTCTGATTTAATCACACTGCAGATACATCTGCTCATCCTGCATAGTTATCAGCTGCAGTGGTCGCTTTGTTGGCTTGCATGGTGGAGGTGGACTTGTGCACATTTGAGCTACCATGCTCCAGACTTGCCAGATGTGATCCAGCTGCAAGTCAGCAGCTTGCAGCAGGCTGGGGGGTGCTGCTGAGCTAGCCAGTCTTGTTGAAAGCAAGCTGAGTAGCAAAGAACATTGCTGTGGCCCAGAACCATGCTGATCCTTCTTCAACAGCAGGTAACTCTCATGGGGATGGCTTCTGGCCAGGAGAAGCAGGCATGCGTGCAGCAGAGATGCACGATGAAGTTTATGACCAGATGATCATGTGCACAGATGATAACCTATGACAACAATGTCTATAAACAACTTTTTCCACACTAGCCCTCACTCTTTCACAAGTAGTTAACTCGGATAAAGATATCTTTATAGACATTAGAATAACCTGAGCTCCGTGTAAATTCTGGCACAGCTATCACTTGTAATTCAATCTCTTCCAAAAAGGCTCTACCTCTGTAAAGAAGGCTGAATACTCAGGTTAAAATCTGCAGCACAGAATAAGTAACATCCAACAGCATCTCAGCCCTTTTCTGGAAACAGACATTGCTGGAAGGAAGCATGGAATTCAAAGCATGGTTTCCATATTTCAGAAAGTATCTCCTTCAGCAGCTACAGTTCAGCTAAAAGCAAAGGATCTCACTTTCACCTGGGAAGAGGTTTTCCACACTAATTTCCACATGCACTGCCACGAGCACGAGGGAAGAAGTGAATAGGAAAGAACCTAAACCAGTAACTAACCCAACATCGAGCACATTCTGTCTCTGTACAGGGACAGGAGCACTTGATTCAGTGGGAGTGCAGCACCTGCCCCCATCTAACTGCTAAATTAAGTCCTCCTGGAGGTTGCTTTAGCATGCTTCCTCTGGAACACCAAACATTTCAAGCTGGAAACTTCAACCCAATTCTCACCCAAGGTAACTCATTGCATGAGTGCTGAGGTATTTTTCCAGGGGGAAAGTCTGTGGAAATTCTGAGGACAGTCCTTTTAGACACATCTATTAATTGAAACTTTCTAAACAAAATTGTCATATACAGTACAGATTTAATTTTGCAAAGCAAATGCCACTTTGCCTGGAGACTAACCTTCCATTTATCATCTTGATATATTTCCTATTTGTTTAAAATTTCTTTTAATGGAGGAAAATCACACTTAATGCTCTACTTAATCCTTTTGAGAAAGTTCTCAATGGACTTTTTTGTTCTTAGCTGTCAAATGAGTCATGCTCCTACTGCAGATATATTAATAATAAAAAGCGAAGTATAGAATTTTCCTTTTAAAGGTTTTCTGAGTCTATTCAAGCTGCATTGAACTATTTATATAACTTGCAAATCATAAAGCAACTGAACTAATTCACTGAAACAAAATTCCAGAAGAGGTCCTGATTTAGAAAGTCCCAGCCAGCTGGAGGCTAGGAGAGCAAGCAAGAGGCAATTTATTCTGTCCTTGCTCTTACACTGGTTTTCAGATGTTCACAACCAGTTGTGGTCAGAGGCAGGATATCAGATTAGCTAGGTCTTTGGTCTCTCATATGCATTCTTGTATGAGGCAATTTGCAGGAAGCTTTTCATTGTAAAATATCTGCAAAAAGGGATGGATGTAAATTCTAAAAATATTTTTGCATCAAACATCTTGAACTTCTTAACACAAAACAAAATTATCTTTTCATACTTTCTGGCTACCAGCTCAGGCAATATTTATTTACATGTTTCATGCATTTGCTTGTAGGATCTTTTTTTTTTAGCACATTATGAACACTAAGATGCGTAAGTGTTGAAAGAACTTTGAATTTTGCGCAGTTCATTATTTTTCCTGGTTTCTTTTTAAATCAGTCTTCTTACATGCCACATTTTGATTCATGTATTTAGTTAATGGGGTAGAAGACTCCTACACAATTTTTTAGGATTATATTGTGGTAAGATTTGATATGACCTGTATTGGGTACTAGCATTGGTGACATTACTGACCAGGGACTTTAGGCTAGAACTAAGCCTATAAAGCTTTTTGCTTGGAAAGAACATGGCCCCACAACTTTCTGCAATATTGGTTCTTCCAGTACAGACTGTTAAGAATCACAAAATTGGAGCCCAATCAGCCAACAATTTTTTCTTTAGTGATGTGAGCTAGCTGACAGGAGGTGGCTGAAACTGTGTTAACCTCTCCTGCAGAATGTCATACCGAGGTGTAGTCTCCCTTGAGGGTCAGCACTCGTTCTTGTGTTTGAAAAGCTGCAGAGTTCCACCTTCTTTACATTTTGCTAGCAGATTAGTGGGTAAATTACTTACCAGCCTGAATGTTTCCCTTTTGACTTCCCTCCTCAGGTAGGGATTCAAGGTCAAACTCTTACCTTTGTGCAAATTTGCAACCATCGAACAAGAGCAGCCATCCTGTGAGCAGGGATCTGTGCTTTCAACTCTTCCCTCCTACCTGCACGATGCAATGCCTACATTGGTTCCTTTCCCCCAGTTCACTCAGTCTTAACACTGAAAAATCCCCAGTTACTATCAACAAGTTTACTTCTAAATCCTGTGTTCATTTTCACACCCTCTTTATCCATGGTTCATCCTGTACCGCTGCCACTAAACACTTCTCAGTCCCTAATACTCTTTTACTGTGTCCCTCTCTTAGAAGGTCCATGTACCATAGCGCGACTGGTTCCTATTTAACCCTCCTCCCACCACCCCCCAAAAAACAGAGTAAAATATTTGCAGACAACACATTCCTTCTTCAACCGTCTGTTTCCTTAGCTTGTCTAAATTACAAGTTTTCAAGTCCAGGGACATGTATTTATGAAGTGTATGTTGCAGGTGTCTCACCCTTTGCACGTTTTTCAACTCTACTAGTAGAAAATTACTAGTAGAAAATGTGATTTAGTGTAATAGGACTATTACTTCAGTTAAATATAGATGAGTTGATGCCTGCTAATGGTTAGCTAGGTATAAATGGGAAAATTACCGCATTATATTTGTGCATTTTAGCTGAAGATGTTTCTCTAGAAGTATACACAGAACTTTCTGTATACCAATGTTTGCAGAAATGCTTTAAACATCATAATCAGGATTGGCTTTTGAGTGCAAAATGAATGACAATCTTAAATTGTTTGATACCAGAATTAAGAAAGAAATAACCACTAGCTAATATTTTTAAATAGATCTTACCACACTGACTTACAAGTACAGCACAATGAGTAGCTATTCTGATCTACCCACCTTATCACACAATTGTCCCAGCACTGTCAAATCAAATTTAGGCTAAATGTTGAGTAAACACAATTTTCTGTAGCTCATTGTATTAGATGTACAGAATATTCCAGAGCAGCTGAGAACAGACTCAGCTCTCTCAATTTTCCCACTTCTACTCCACTACAGTTATTAGCAAACTACCTTCCCTGAGGTGAGAATAACAAAATCCTGAAGAGAACGAATTTTGCAGTCAGTACTGATCCCTAATAAGAAGAAAGAAGAGCACAAAGGATAAGGTAGTAAGTCAAAACTCAGAAGCTGACTTTGATTTGTCTCTAACACCTACACAAGGTGTTCAACTATGAGTAGGTGAGGTTTGTTAATTCCCAATCTGTATGAACAGGCTATTTTTCTCTCCTGCGTATATCATTTCTCACAAATAATATCTGAAGGACAAATACTCTGCTACAGAGTGTGTGTCTCATTTAGGGTCTCTGGAAAGTCTTAGGGTCTCTGGAAAGTCTCTGCCTCAGTGTTACCTTACCTTCTGAGAAGCACGGTTCTAAAAAAAATAGCAGCTCATTCGATCTGCTATCTGATACAGCAAGTAGCTCTCTTTGAAGTCTCTTTTCCTGTATGCACCTCAAGAAGCAAGCTGCATTATTTTTTAGGGCAGCCAGGCAGCAGCACCTCATACTGATGCTTCTCTTTGTACATTGTTTCATGGGTTGGTAGATGGCCCCTAAGCTGCCGCACTTCCAAACTAATTTGTTCAAATACCTGCATAGCACAAACTTTTTCCTTCAATGCTTATACCTTTTTATTTTCAGGGGATTTGAGAATGTGGAAAGATGTAAGGACTCAGAAGTACCTTCTAACTTTGAAAAGAAAAAAAATGAACCACTTTGAATTTCTCCCAACTGAGCAACAGCGTTTTTTCTTTGTAATCTTTAGAACTGTAGACTTGAGTTTAACAAACTCCTTCAATTAAAAAGAAAAAACAAAAGAACTCCAAACCGAACCAGCCTACAAACATAGCAAAACATCACAGGGTACATCTGGAGAGTTTGTCCTCAGTTTCCTTTTACCTCAGACGTTGTCGGTGTGTTTGCTCCCTGCAGGTGCAAGCATCACACAATTCCATCTGTTTCACATTTTCTTGAAATATTTCCCGTTATCCCTCCCACTTGCTGCAACTGAATAAACCAACAGCTCATTGTTCTTTTACACGCCATAGGTATGATTATCATAACTATGAGGAAAATATCACAAGAAAAAGGTAGAAACTTAGTGTCCTTTCAAGTGCATTTTCTTGCAGAGAAAGCAGGCTCCCTGAATGCAATTCACGTTGCAAGCTTACTCTTTGACCTAAAGACACTAAGTGACAAGCTCCATCACAGTGTAACACTGCAGAAGCATTTAGACAGTTTTCAGCCTACTGAACAAGTCCTGAGTGACATTAAGACAGATTTGAGACACAGAAAGCTAGTTAGGATTTTGAATATAAGTGGTGAAAGTGTTTGAAATACAGGTTTAGGAAACCTTCAGTATTTTAATATACCTACCATAGAAATCACTTCACCATATTTCATTATCCTGTTGTTTAATGAGTATGAGGTTAAAAAATGATGCAACTTATCAATATAACCTGCTCCAAAGACTAGTAATTATCCATAGAAATAAACTAGCAATTGAATAGCTTGTTCAGATAAGCAACTCAAAATAAACAAGGCTAGAAAAATCACTGGCCATGAAATTAGCTGAGGAAGTCTAGAAAACATCAATGACTGCTCCTTGCAGGAAGGGGCAGAGAGGTAGAATGGGGACAGGGCCTGACCTATGCTGAACACAATTAACCTTCAAAGCCTCAGTAGAAATATGATTTAAGGAAAACGTGAAGTAGGGAATTTTACACCGGAGTGCAAATTAACTCTAATATAGTAAACTGATGTAAAACCAACAGCAAAATTCACGTTAAGAGAAAAGTTGAAGCGCTTTAAGAAAGAAATGAAAAAGGCCAGCAGACCAAATTGGGAGCTCAACTGGAATAAGGTGTTCTATGTACATATAATACATTTTATTCTTTGCTCAAAAATTCTTCTGGCATCTGAGAAGTTAAGACTGAAGAACAAGTGAAAAAAATCAATCTCACAACATTATCTTAGCTAACATCCTTGTCTTGAACAGAAATCAGTTCTCTTTGGTACTCCAGTGCTTCATCTACTTCCTAGGACAAGCCTCCATCCTTGGCCTTTAGGTTTTCTGAGAAATCATCAAGTCACTAGAAACCCAAGGGGCAGATAGGATAGGTATTTATTAACATTCAAAATAAGCATAAATTTCAGGAACTAAGAAGTTCTGAATTGATCTGCATGTGGTATTGTTGAAATTAAAGACGAAGATCAATACAACTGAAAGACCAAGCATTATAATGAAATATGACGTTGAATGGAATACAGCTCAAGTTAATAGTAATTATTTTACATTAACTTGATGAAATTAAATAGTTCTACACATTTTCTGATGAAGCACCACACTCACAAGACCCAGTGAAGCATCTCATGAGAGCTAAGCTGCAAACCTGTTGTAAAACAAATTGGCAGCCAATTTAAGTTAAAAAACTAAGGAAATTGTAAAAATTTAGTAGCAACATTTTCTGGAGGACTAGCTGAAGTGGGATAGATTCAACATCCAATATATTCCAGTCACACAGCACAAACATCTTAATTTTAACCAATTTAACAGTTCTGTATTCTTGTAAAAAAGATCTCAGTCCTTTCATCCTCTACTTTACATAGCTGCTACACTGAACTGATGCAAATACTTGAGATTCTTGGGTATTATTGAACAGCAGCTGCAGACATTAATGCCTGCAAAATAATGTTTGTGTTTTTTTTACAGTAGATATACAATTACAGTAGATAATGAAAGACCAATAACCTATCTTACCATTTTGTTGAAATGCATTAGATTATCTCAAACTGAAGCTAAACCTCCATTTAGCTTGCTCAAATGCTTAGTTTGAAAATTTTTATTCCTGTTCTAAGCATAAAACAAGGATTTCTGGTTTTTAACATCTGAGGTTCTTTCAGATGTTTGCAGAAAATGAAAAGATACATAAATTCAGAGTTCAAGATTAACATGTAATGCTTCACATATGAGGGCACAAATAAAGACAGCTCGTTCATTTGAAAGCCCACAAGCTCCACTTGAAGTACAATCATCAATCTAGAGCATCTTGTTTCACATTACATGAACATCCACTTCATTTTCAAGATGCACATAAACTTCTGCAGGCAGTTGAAATGTTAATAGTCTGAGTGGATGAAACTAAAGAAAAGTTTCTCAAGTGTTATGAGCTAATCTTACAGGCAAAGGAAGTTAAGTCAGTACTAAGGTGACAAGTGTATATATAGGATATGCAAACAGCTTATAAACTCTCACTGTTACCACATCAGTTATCACCACCAACAAATATCAGAGGAACACCTAGAGCAGATCCTTGTATGTAAATAGCTATGCCCATTAAAATTCCAAAGGAACGGTGCGCCTCCACATTCTGAAAGAAAACACTGTAGAGTTATGTTAAAAAGATTGGCCTAAACAACGTGGGAGACTCAATACGTCGAGTTGTTAAAGCCATGCTGCTCTATTTACATTGCCAATTTCTGTGGCCAACAGGCTGAAACAGACCAAGACAAATTAAACCATCACAAATTAAACCATCAGCAAATTTCCTCTGTCCAGAGAGGGAAATCAGTGGCATCAGAAGACCAACCCATTTGTGCTCTACTTGCACCATGGCAAAATAGTTTCTTGTGAAATACAGAGGTAAACTGATTGGAGGAAAAATCCTACTCATGTCTGACTTTGTCAGATACCCACTTCTGGGGAAGGGCACAGTCAGGTAAGAGCAGGTAATAGAAACATTATGCATAGAAGGGTATCTTAATAAAGAAGTGTTATATGCATATTAGGCTTACAGATCCCCACACACTGAGCATATGTTTCAGGATTACTATGGGAAGAAAAATATGGTCAAAAGCCTGGACTAGGTACAAATTTAACTTCCTGTACCAAAAGACCCATATTCATAATATTAAAATGCACTTTATTCAAGTATATAAAATAGAATAGACAGTACAGATTCTTTGTTGATAACGTGCCAGCTGTACACTAATATTGTAGTTTTAAGTGTAGCCAAACTTACTTAAAACTCCTACAACACAAAGAAACTCTCCTCTCCCACACCAAACTATGGTGGACATACTAGACTGAAAATAGAATAAATAAGGATATAAACAGGTTACTTTCACTGAAGCTTTCGAAGAGATTAAGATTGATTTGTCAATTCTCATGCCAAAAACTCATTTGTTACTGTACTCTAATGTACATAAAAACAGTTTAAAACAGATTTTGCCACAACTGAATAGAAAAAAACACTCTTAATTTTATGAGTAAATTATTTGTATTTTTACCTGTCAAAAAAATACACAAGACACTGAAAATAGGTGCATATTTCTGTAACACAAAATGGCAGCAAAAATTAGGTTAAATGACTGAAAGTCACATGAAGGCCACTTCTTCATAAAGCACTATTTGTATATGAATACCTTGAATTATTAATTTAAAAATTAGTGCAGCAGAAAATTCAGCCAGTCCACAGAGGATTCCAACACCGTGCTGAATCATCTGAAGTATTTAGATATCTCCTGGTGAAAGAACTACCAACAATATTGAAAACATAGCTGCAATAGGGCCAAAATGAAGATAACTGTTACTTACAGAATTCAAAATGTTGCTTCATTGTTTTCACTTAAATTGCCAGTTTCAGATAGGATTGGAGGGCTGGAGCACCTCTCCTATGAAGGAAGGCTGAGAGAGCTGGGGTTGTTCAGTCTGGAGAAGAGAAGGCTCTGGGAAGACCTCATTGCAGCCTACAGGAAGCCTACAGGAAAGCTGGGCAGGGGCTCTTTGTCAGGGAATGTAGTGATAGGACAAGGAGTAATGGTTTTAAACTAAAGGAGGATAGATTTAATTAGATATTAGGAAGAAATTCTTTACTGTGAGGGTGGTGAGGCCCTGGAACAGGTTGCCCAGAGAAGCTGTGGATGCCCCATCCCTGGAGTCATTCAAGGGCCAGGCTGGATGGGGTCTTGGGCAACCTGGTCTAGCAGGAGGTGTCCCCTCCCTGCAGGGGGGTTGGAATTAAATGATCTTTAAGGTTCCTTCCAACCCAATCTGTTCTATGATTCTATGAAGTGTGCTGACAGTTGTGTATCAAAACAATTAAAATTTTTTTAAAGAACATTTTACAGGTGTAGAAACCCTTGTACACTACAGAACAGTTCAAAACAGAACTTTGACTAAGCAATGAAAAATATTTAATATGCTTCCTCCTAAATATCCAGTTTTTTGCACCTGACCAAAAGCTTACCATGTTCGGTGTGACAGATTTGTCTGTGATGGAAATCATTTCGGCAAGGGGCTTTTGCACCTCAACTTTGCAGACAGTGTTATGAAACTGCTGGAGTGTCAAAGAAATAGAAAAAAGAGCAAGATGATATATAGGAAAAAGTATTTGATAAATTAAGCCTGGTAAAGCAAAAGACATGAAACAGGAAGTTTTACCTAGTTGTAAATATTGAAGTTTTCCCAATCCAAATCTCCCACAAATAAAGTAGCACCCATGTTTTGCATCAGCCAGCAACCCAAGCATTCAACTGACAGGAGCTATTTCTTGTTAAATACCAAAAATATCCTGTGTTAAAGTCGCTGATATTACAAAATCAAGACACTCAAAGATTAGCAAAGCTCAAACTTTAATTTGTCCCACTCAATTGCTGAAAGGCTTGGCCTGTCCATACGTTTGACTTCTCAAATCTGTAAAACAAAGTACTCAAAATGGAAAATACTCAGCATTTCTTCCCTCCTCCTGCTATCACTAAACATGTGATAAGTTATTTTACCGTACGCTACCAAAACCTTACACTGAAAAAGACATCTGATTGTCTTTTTTCCTTGGTGTGTCCTCTCTTGTGCAGTTTTCACAATACTACTGCATATATGGTTCACCAACTTGTAAGCACATAGTTGTAACGCAGCTAAGCCTGTGCAACGGTGCTCCTGAAAGAACTTACATCCTTCCCTCCTCCCACCATCTCCCTTGTAAACATTCAACCTCACAGAACTGCCCGGTTTGAGAAGTTTTCTGCTGGTTTAACTGGCTCAGGATTGATCACAGGAAAACCAATGCTGACACAAAGGAGGTGGCATCATGAACAGAAAAAGGGTTCTAGCAACTCCTTCTTTAGCAAGCAGCCATTATGACAGCTTCGCTGTGTGGAAAAAAACAGACCCAAAAAAAGTATTTCTACATTTATTTGAGATATTAAGCACCATTCCTTTTCTTTCTGGAGGAAAATAACTCGTGCATAAGAAAGCTGAAGGCTAGAAGTGTCATGTGTCCATTAACCAGTACAGGACTCCATAGCTGATTTTACAACATTATACACTATTTTTACAGCACTTTATATGCACATAAAACTCCTTTTCATTTCAGCTGCACATACTAAACTCTCAGCAGTCTGCAAGTCGGTCACAACATGACTAATACCACCAGCAATGAAACTCTTCTATTTGTAGAATTGCTAACAATTCTGGAACAGCATAAGAACTGTCACAGCTTTCTAAATGTGATCACCTCCTTCTCTTACAATCCTCTCTCATTTTGCAAGCTTTCCAAGTCTGCAATGTGACAAACCCATTTTATACTAAACCTGATTCAATCAAAGAGCAACGCTTATGCTATAGAGTAAAAGAGGCAAGGGGTAAAGCAGGGAATACTTTAAGTCTGCAAAAATATGAATACTGCAGTGGAAGCAAACTAAGGTTGTACATGCAATCAATTCCTGAATACCTGACTAACAGCAGCTTTCTTAACTGGAAATGTCTGTGCATTTTCTTAAGGTATTTTTGCAACAAAGAAGTAGAAACATGCTGATCTCTCGAAAGATCATCAGAAGGACTACATTCTTTGAACTTACAACATTGTTTTTTGCCACTTCAAACAATTAGTTACAGTTAGAATAACAGGCAGTAATCCATAGGTCAACCAATAGAGGGAAACAAATACCTACAAAATCTGTTAGCAAGAAAAAGACATGGAAGTAGAAATTTTGGGGCTCAAGCCAAGTTTCATAGGGTTTGGGGCTTGCAACCTTTCTCTCCTAGATCTCCTAGACTCCTCAGATAATAAGCATGTAGTTTTCCCTTCCTTACCCTATCTGCATTTAAGTGTGATTGCTTCTTTTCTCCAAAACATGGGAGTGGCTTCCACTTTGGGCTTCCAGAAACCAGGCAGTAAACATTAAGATTCATATCTGCTACTCCTTGTTATAAAATAGTATTTTAAATAACAAGGAAGAAATGGCATGTACTGAAGATTTTCTGTATGCAAGGTCAGAAGAGAGCTAGGGGCTTAAGAAGAGAGAAAGTAAAATCCAGCAAAATAGCCAATATTCAAAACAAAGCTATAGAACTTAAGCTTCAGAACTTTGATTGCCAGAATCTATAAATGAAAGGCTCGAAACACAATATAAACATCTGTGTTGGACATTAAGACATGAAACATGTTCAAATAATATGTGGTATTGCTATTTTAAGCTATAACATATCTGACTTCTACAGTGCCGTTCTAAAAAGAGAAAGCTATCCCTGGAGTTTGGTACAAGCTGTTCAGTATTTTGTACAGTCAATACACCTGCTTAACATTTTTCTAATACTCCCTTCCAGCAGACAATGTGCTTGGCTATATAAACTGAAACAAAAGACATAATTTTGAGAAGTTAAAAGCTAGTATAGCATTAATCACTTTAATATGTATTCTAAAACTCTTATCGAATGTTCTAACAAAAAATCTTGCTAAAATGGCTACAAATGTCATCCCCATGGATCAAAGTACTTCTTTAAAAATGTTTTCAATATGTGGGAAAAAATAGCTGAACATTGGGACAATGAAACAAAAGATTTGAGAAACAGTATATGCTTGCTAAACAAGAATTATGTTTATTTAGCTAGTGAATCACCTAGAGGAGTAAATTTTCACTTTCATGATAGCAATCTGTCAGGCTTGCAAACACCCAGAAATAGGAATTAAAGATTATTTTAAATGTAGTTATAAAGGTCATAAAAAGTCTGATTTAGACTGAGGTACATTTACTCAAAACTGAGATTCATTGAGTGGTAGCAAACAAACAGTTCCTCAGACAAATGCACTTTTTCAGTATACATGTTACAGAAAAAAAGAAATGTGCATTAACTGGTGGCGTCCACCAAGCTGCATATTAATATTCTCTTACACCAAACAGTTTGAAACAAGGGAAATGTCATTCTAATATAATTTTATGTTACGTTTCATTTGGCTAAACTGCAGCTTAAAGTTGCTTTGCCATATTAAAAGATTACTACAATAATTTCACATGAACATTTAGACTTGAGTTTTACTCCAGGACTAAATATGGCATGATTTGCTTTTAATCTGTTGAATAGCTAAAAACTGACAATTAAAAAAAACTACAACAAAGAAAAAAATTAAGTTGAAGCAATGTGAATCTCACATCATTGAACCACTTCTAATGGTTAAATGTTAGTATTTAACAAATTCAAAGAGTTAATGAATCCTTGCATTCGTTCGGTCTCCTGTGCCTTAGCTAGGATGCATAAATACAAAAGACAGCAGATACTGGTAAAAGCTTCAGGACAGAAAGTGCTTGACGAAGGTACAGTTCTCAAGTGTGTTTGGTGAGAGAGTATAAGGGCAGATGCACTGATGAGAACCATTACAAGAAGAGTCAATTTTGTGTTAAAGTGTTCAAAGATGTCACCTTAAGCAGAAAAAAGCTTTAATAACGTCTTCTTAGACATATTAGGCATTTCCAGAGTCTACATCATTAGTGTTGTAATTCTAGCAGGACATCTCCATATAGTTATTGTTTGTTTCTATTCCTCTCCTGAAAGAAAACAAAAACAAAGAAAAATAATGTTAATACACATACATAAACTTTGTTTTCTTCTCACTAGAGCAATAGCATTGCTTGTCATTTCTCTTAAATCAAGCAACTAGCTTTCAAAGAAAAAGCTTTTTCAGAAATCTGAAATACGTAGTTGAAGACAACTTTTTGAAAATAAGGCACTGAAGAAACACAACTATAGGTCAAATTAAAAGGCAAAGATGCTCAAAAAACAGCTGTCAAAAACCAAAGGTTTTGTAACATTACTTTTAAAAGGCTGCCAATAAAATATATTGCACAAAGTGAACTGATTAAGGAATCCAGAGAACCTACAAACAATACAAGAGGTAAATCTGCTACTTAATTTGTCAAAAATGCTCTAAATTGATTTAAATATTCGATCTGTCCACTAAATACCTGAAAAGGTGAGGATCGTATTCCCAGGTACCTTATTCAAAGCCCACTATAGTAAATGTTTCCATGCGCCTAAGATCAAAAGGTAAAGGAACGAGTTGCACCAATACCACCACCTCCATGCATCATGGTGTTGAGAGGGCAAGTAAAAGATATTTAAAAAGCCATTCATACATTTTTTAAAAAGTTACTTTTACCAATGAAATGCAAAAACATTAGGAATAGGCTGGGGAAAAAAATGCAAAAACAATACTTAAATGCATGCCTGAGTTGGAATCAGGCTCATATTCAGTACCAAGCTGCCACAGCATTTTGAGATGTAGCCTTTAATGTAAAGGAAGACAATACGCAACATGTGTAATAAAAGAAACAACGAACATCTTTCTATGGTTAAAGGCTAAAATACTAACTGCATCTCTAACAGGGACTAACAAAACATTCCTCTATATTACAAGACTAACAGAGGAGTAACTTTTTCAATGCTTTATCACAGATTCTTTATCACCAATTTTCTCTACTTCATTAAACATACAATTACATATGACTTCTAGGAAAAAAAAACATCAACGAACTATTTCTTCTTGTCTTCATTATGTATCTTTCTAACCAGACTGCAGGAAGACACTATTGTTTGACTTCAGGAAACTAAGAACTTTTCTTCCAATAGCATTTCCTTTTTTAAAAAACGTGTAAAACTGAGAAGGTTACATAAATGTTTTAAAATGCCTTCATGGAAGATGTGGTTCCCTCCCCCATTTAAAGGAGAACAGAAGTAATTTGCAGTGTTTTTTATTATTATTGCATTACACAGTATGTTATAAATGGAACAAACATAGCAAGGAAAACCAAAATAAACCAGGAGGTATTTGAACCATTTCAAAGCCACTATCTCATATCATATTGAAACTTTATTATGCTAGAAACTATTTAGAAAAAGTGAAAATTAGCATAGGATCACAAATAAATTCTCCCCAGAAGACATTATAATGAAAAGTGTATGTGACACTTAAATTGGTTATTAGCATACAGCTAATGCTCTAGTCTTCTCCAAGAGAGACTCCTGCCTCAAGAACAGTTGCTTCAAGATGAACACAAAAAAAGTAAGACTTGCACAAAGTTCTTAGTCACAGTAATAATCCCACTGTCTCAGTAGCTGCATAACTGAACTTGTACAATCTACAGAAATTCAGTATATTTTAGGAACAACATTCACATTATTCTGCAGTATTTTTCCTAGTTCAGAGTTAAGTGACCAATATTTGCATAGTGTTTTTAAAGTGAGATTGATACTATCAGTCATTAATATAAATTGGTATGTTAAGAGTATCTCCAGGCTAAAAAGCACATGATCACTGGCCTCATGCCTCACTATACATGTAAGGCATGCAAAAATAGCCTGCTCATGTACATCTTAGATTATTGCTGTACTATTAGCAGACATAACCGAAAGGACTGCACAAAGTGCTGAAAACCACTCCTGCAGTACTGTGGTAGCCTATGAAACTGCTATGTTAAATAACAAAGCAGTATTTAAAATATTGGTATCTATACACAGGTAATACCATCAGTTGCCATCCATTTGCAGGTATTACAGATGTAAACACTTCAAGCTGTCTACAAAGCTTCTCTGCATCCTGAACTGCTGCACAGTAAGCTGACCAGCCTTGTATTTCATGCACCCTTGAGCCAAATGCACTTCAGTTCAAAAAAATTCACTATAGAAAGGGAATATCCCAAATACCTGCTTCCAGTGGACTAAATAAGGGAGGTTTTACAATTTTCAAGTCCATTTCGAACTCCAGAGAGGAAAAAAAGGTTTTAAGAAAAATCAATGCACCTTTCCTGTCGTCTCGAGGTTACATATTACTACATGTATATTTAAGCACTTAAAGCAGACCAACAAACCTGACATTTTTCAACATGTGCAAACACTGTTCTTCAGATATATCGGTATCAGTGACATTTGGCACTGTATACAGCAAAATGAACTGAGGCAAAACCTGATTTCTTCAAAACACAAGGACAAGACTATGCTCAGAAGCAAACTAGAACCCTCCCCAGCCTTAAGTCAGATCACTCACTAACAACTTCACTTCCTATCTCAAAAAGTATTCCTTTTTTTGTATAACCAGTGATTATTGACAGAATATCAGAAGACTATATCCCAAGCAGCTTTCCACCATCAGCACAGAGGAAATTTCCAGTGTACTGTCTGGATTGTACCATGTTTCCCATTTAAAAAAGGATCTTAGTTATTCCTTACATTCAGATGAGCAACATCTTTGCCAAATCTCTCCTCAGCATCCTAGGGTAAAAAGCTTCTCTAGTCAATTCAAGTTGCCTGCCAAAGGCCAGCACAGCCTGCTTCACTTTACAATTTGCCAAAGTGAGGTTATCCAGCTTTAGATGGAGTTTATGAGCAGGAGTGGAAAGTAATTAGCCATTTGAATTAGAACTATGTGGGAATGCAACAGCTGGTTAGCAGTAACTGTTAGCTATAGACCATGTGGTGAGCAGATTGCACACACGCAAACAACTTGCTACACAAACAGAAAAACCAAACAAAGGTGAACCTAAAGAGGCTCAGGCATTAGAAAGATGTCTCAATCTAGAGAGAATGAAGGTATGAAATGAGCAATGCAGCAACCTGGTCTGAACTGTTAGGCTGACTTATTTCAAAATTTCAGTTCTCTAAATTCAGTGCATTAATAGAATGACCCCAGGCTGAAAAGCAACTGCAGGGTAATTTATCCTCAGATTTAACAATCACTGTGCCAACAAAATTTCAGCCTTCTAACTAACAAAAATGTTTTCTGATCTGAGGGAAACTGCCAAGAAGCATAATGCTGGTTTCTGGATTTTTATTTTTTTTCCCCAAAAGGGAAATGAAAGACTGATTTTTAGCAGCAAAAATTTAAGTGGTGACCTAACAAAAAGAGCTGCTACAGTCCTCAGCTGATTTTTTTCCTCCATGGTCCCATAAACTGAAGCTTAAAGGTGAGAGGAAGTAAACCTGAAGGAAGGGCTTGTGCTTTTTTATAGTAGTTGGAGGTACAAGCATTTCAAAGTGTCCATTTTGAAATCTATTGAGGATTGCAAACTTACCCAAGCAAATTGCAGATAGCTTCCCCACACGCTCACCTCCAGCACAATCAGCTATACTTGCAAAACAAAATTTTGCTGAACTCGTGTATCTTGCTGCAACATTTAAAACGTTCATGCCTGAAGATGTCTGCTTTGCCCCTCTGTCACAAGAGGTAGTATGCTTAGAGCAGCTTCAGAAGCCAGCATGTGGCATATCTCAGTTGCTTCGATGCAAACTTTGGTTTAATCTTCATGTTCATCTGCAAAGTAAGCTAACATGTCAGACTGCATTTCTGAAGTGAGGTGCTCTGCCAGCTCTGCTGCGTGGGCAGAAACACCTGGCAGAGGCAGCTGTAGAGGTGGTGAGGAGAAGCCACAGCAAAGTTCATGAAATCTCATTTACTGATGGCATCAGCCATAATCTGCAGTTTATTGCACCCCAGTCTGTCATTATAGCTGTAACAGCATAAAAATTGACCTTAGTGCTTCAGAACCACAACGAAGAACTGATTACTGAGAAAACTGAAAAAATGCTAAAAATAGTTTACCCCATTTACAGCAAGAATGTCATCAGCTGTTAACTAAGTACTTTACCAAAATTTTAAAAATTTGCCAAGCAAGAGTCCCTTTTGACTTCTCACTCATCTCTTAAGACATTTATTACCTCACAACTAGATAAAATACATTTTTCTGAGTAGTACTTCTAGTGAATTCTAGGAATCTGTGAAAAGGTCAAATGAGAAGGATTTCCAGAAGCCTTACATGGACCCAGAAGTTTCTTCTGTGGCAGATATCTTCTCCTTTTTATTTCTTACTACAACATTCAAACTAAAAGCCACAAATTAAAAATCAACAAAGTCAAAGGAAGTCAAATGAAGCTTTAAAACTCCAGAGCAGTTCCTTCTCCTGGTAAGCCCTATGAATTAGTAATCATGAGATCTCGCTGTTGCAGATCATTTCATGTCCAGATAATAAGTAAGGCTTTCTAGCATGTAAATGTTAAGAAAATCTACCAAACTTATTTATCTACTCTTCATATCATTTTTGATGGCATCTTACTTTATTTCAACCTCTGCAACACTTAGCAACAGCAAAACTGAAAAATTACAATGGAAGTGGTAAATAAATTTAAACTTGAGCAGAGCATTGTTAGTGGAACAGACAGATCACATCATTTTGTTATACTTTTAAAAAAATTGAATCCATATCTGAATTTCTACAACATACTAAAGAGCAGGGTATGAACACTCAAGACAGAGGTGGGGAAAGAAACCTAACTAGTTTGAAGATACCATGTGATGAAAACACAAAGAAAGGCTCTGCAGAAATCATGCTTGTACTAGAGCTAGGAAAGTCTTTCCAGTCTTGTTTTCCCAGACAGATATTTTCAGTGATGGATTGGTCAATTCTAACAGCAGTAGCAAATGCTTCCCTCCAGTGCTGTACACATCAAAATATCAGATGTTAGTTAGCTACAATACAGCCATTTTCAGCAAGCTCATTAAAAAGTTTTTAAAAAATCAAGTTTCTAGCTCCTCATTACTAATTGTTAACAATGTAAGCAGTGCAATATTGACTTTAGAAGACTGACAATTGATAGCTTTCAAAACTGCATCCACAGAAACTGCATCCACTGATGATCACTGTCACAGTGAAAGGAGCAGAAAGATGACCGACACCTTTGTTACTTCTACTCAGAAGCCCACAGACAAGATCTTTACTGCTCTGCTAGGGAATCTAGAGTAGCCCTGGAAGGGTTATGACATTCAATGCAGGGTCTACAAAATATACTGGGGAAGAATTTCTCAGACTTTCCTTAAGCCTCACCAATCTTTGCAGATGTGTAACTCAAATTACAGTCTGCCTCGAGGAACCGTGAACGTTTTTATCTTGCTTTCTCATTATATTCCATATGAAACCGGAATTAACATACAAGTTTACATTTTCACAACCAACCATAAGCCTAAGTAGAGAAGCATACAATAATAATTACCACTTTTTATTAAGAACACTATCAGACCCCTGAAAAGGTGTTTAAACAGAACTTGGCTCAAACAGCTCATCATTCAATAAAAAAACTTTGTAATACTTAATTTCAAATAGATGACTCTAGAGGTTAAAGCCAATCAATTTTCATACAAAACCTCAACAATCCTAGTTCAATTGAATGTACAGAAACAGCTTTGCTAGATATATAAACTTTGTATGGTTTTAAGCTGACATGGTTTTCCAGCAAAGCACCACTATCAATCTCTCCTTGATTTTCTCCTAACTAGTCCATCCATGACATGAAATAATGAAATACAGCTGAAATAGTTTAGAAAGTCATGTGGGCTGTGACTACCTTATACAGACACATTTCTTCCCACTTCCTGCAAACAGCAGGAAAAAGCACTACTGTTCTAGTCAATTTGTTTTCAGAGTCATCTGAGGAGATGCAGCAGGAAGCAAAAGGCTGCTGCATGGTTTTTTAACAGCTACTAACATACACTCAGGGCTCTGCTTTTGCTCTGGAAGAAGGGATTTAGAATTGCTCCTTTATCCTATAAAAGACTACTTGGACACGGCATTTAGAAATAGCAAAGTTATCACAGATAACACTCAATTCAAGTTTGATGTTTTAAGGATCTACCTTCATATTCAAGAACATCAAAGAATTAGATTCCAAAAATACCTGGTCTCTGAACAGTAAGGTAAACCAGTTGGTTGATATTCCTAGCTTTTCCAATAGGGGTCCCTATCTTACAGGAGAAATTGGTCATTCCAGTCCTAGAGTCAGAGAATTTAATTCCCCTCAGTAAAAAGGACTCTGCAGTCTTCATTCTGCAGGCAGCAACTTCAAGGCAAAAAGGAAGATCCATCTAAGTCTCTTTCTAAACTAAGACCACCTGTGAGTTTAATTACATTCCAGCTCTTTCATTCAACAGTCCCATACTGGACCTTCTCTGCTGCAGCACCTTTTTCCTTCCTACAGGAAGGCAGGCCGCACCACTACCTAAACCCTTACATAGTCACTCTGACACCATTTTTTAATACTCAGACCACTCTAAACCATCGCCATCCTGTAAAAAATTCTAAGCACAAGCAACTATCTCAGCCACATGCAAAGAAAACACGTACATTTGAAATCTGTATGCCTCTAAGAGAATTTGTAGGTCATTTTTAGGTATTTCCAAATGACTTAAGATGCTGAAGCAAATGAAGATACGGAAACTATGCATGGCATCACAGGACAAAACTTCTGGATCAATATCTAAATTAACCTTGCTTCAAACAATCCTCTTCTCCCAAGACCAGGGGGTAACACATTAATCTTATGAATATCAAGGGAGCAAAAAGTCTTCTGATAATACTTTCTGACCATTTTTCTTTCTTAAAAAAGACTTGAGAACTGCAATATCACTGCATTTACAAAGAAGAAACTGTAGATACGCAAGTTCAAGCAAATCGTAAGATAACAACCTTTAAAACCTCAACAAAAGCATACGGTAAATGCACAAGTTTCTCACAAGGTATTAGAAACCCTGTTTTATTTACTGTTTTGGTTGTCCTTTAGACATATCTACACAAACTTAAAGCAGTACTACAGAATAGTACAAATATTTAGCTACATTTAAAATGTCCATTAACTACCTGTTTTCCTTGACTTGTGCAAGGATTGTGTGTCTATATCAGAATTTGACATTACAAAAATAGTAGTTGAATGGGTTGGCGGAGGAGGGAAGAGTCAGTTTACTCTTAATGGATGTTTTTTCACTTCCCTCCCTCAAGATATTTTTAAGAAATATCTAATCAAGCATAAAGACATCAATGTCCTAGAGTGGAACTATATATAACACTATATAACACTATAGTCTGAAATGACCCAACTTATCAGAGAAACAGAAGTTGCATTAGTATCATAATAAAGGAGAAAGTAGTAAATTACTCCACTTAAATCAAGTGCAGCTATATCAGCATCCCTCTTACAAGATATGTAGTACAACAGGAAAAAGCTAACATTTTAAATGTTTATTGACCTGCCATTTAAGGGTTTCCTGAAAAGTTATCTAATTTGCATTTGGATTTTTAAACATGAATACATACTGCATTTCCTTTATCGTTCCCTATGGATAACAATTAACTATTTTTCAGGACTATCACATTAACATGACAATTACATGTTACAGTTACTATGTCAGCATTCCACAGTTATGTGGGACCATGACCTTTTTTACATTATATTCTACAAACAGCAGAATTCAAGAGGTCCTCAGACAACAGATAGTTATAGTTTAATAAGCCACCACCTGTGGGTGAAGTTGGAGTATTAACAGCCTTTTTTTAGTCAAAACCATGTTAGTTTCATCTACATAGTTATGCACCTGAAATACTGATTTTTTTGCAACTTATTTTTCTACTGTAATTATGCACTCCTAAATTGTGTTTTTTTCTGCTCCTTTTTAAAAAACACCTTTTTCTAACTGCTTTCTGTTTAAAGACAATCCAACAGTTTCAAACAATCTGAATGCAATTATGCACACTTACACCCCAAAGCAGTAGTTCAAACTAAGGACTAACAATTTTAGATTTCAACATACTACTGACAAACCTAATGAAAGATGGGCAAGATTTCTTTGCTCCTTAGGACTACACCATTTGCACACTTAAAACAGGACACTAACCTGAGCCATAAGAAAACTGAATGATTACTGCACAAATTTGTTTCCAATCCCACTTTTGGGGACATCACCCAGAACAGGGTCACATCAAACAACAGTACAAACTGCAGCTCTAGTATTTACACTTGAAGTGACTATTCACAATCATTTGGAAGTAACCTTTATCAAATGGCAAAGTTAAGAAACTTTCATGTTCATCAGACTATTCACTGCACTTTTACAAGTATACTGCCCTATTTTAATAAAATATACTGATAGGTCATATTGGAAATTAATTATTGATCCCCCTGAGCTGTTAAGATTAAATTTTTACAACCAATTACTTTAAAATAAGTTAGCTGGAATGATGAACAGTTATAAAGTAAATTAAATCCATAAATCACATGCTGTTATGTTTAGATCACTGGCTGTATGAAAGTTTGTTACCACCTCTGTAACAACAAAATATTAACTGAATTTGAAGGAACACGCAAGTGACTCCTGCTGTCTGATGCACTTAATATTTTATTAACAGCCATTAACACATTTTTCATAACAAACACTAGAAACAAAATGATCCCCGCAGCTGCCACAGAAAACGGGCATTTTATACATAGAATATACAGTTTTACTGGCAGTAGAAAGTGCACTAATTTATATATAGCTCCATAAAAACCTAGACAGCACTAGGGAAAGGATTACTCAATTAACCATAAAACAGAGCTTACAATAGTAATTATTTCTGAGCTATGCCTGAATCACGAAGGAGTTAACTGTATGTTTACAGGCTGAGGATAGGTTGTTTATATACTGTGTCATAACAGAAGAAGAAACCTAGACATTTTAAATCAACACAAGTGTAAGAGAATAAAAATCATCTCAGTACCTGGCATTAGTTTAATTTGGACTTCCTACATTTTAAGTACATATTAATTTGCTCAAGGCATATCTTAAACCCATCGACAAAAGAAGTCTCACTAGATATCCAGCACTAAAGTCATTATTTGTTTAAGAATTTGTCACAAAAACAAGTTGTACAATGCTGGAGAAGAATCAATGCCTTCTGTGCAAGTATGTTTGTTCCCGTTAGTGCTGGGAAAGGTAGCTGTTTCAGCAGAGAAATGCAGAGCTCACTGCTTGAGTCATATGGAGAACATGTGCTTCACCAAGAATATTACAGGAAATAGCAATGTTCCTTTACTACACAAAATATATATAACCTCTTTGTCATCTAGAGACCCAATAAATGCTGAGTTTAGTAATTTGATTTTTAAGTTTAGCATACACAGAAACACTACTAAAGCCATGCTCCCTTCCCCCATTACATTTCATGGCTTTTAGCTACTACAGAGGAAGCAAAACCACAAATAAACACACTAGGGCATGTCTGAATTATGACTCCTTTGACAAGTTCTTTCACAAAAGTATCAGCTTTTGAAGCAACCAAGGTTATTTGTGAAAGTGTCTTAAATAATCAGAAATTTAAGAAACTTCTGAAACACGAAGGCCATACAGAAACACTATAATCCTTCTGAAACATTATCAAAACAACAATGAAGTTGTATTAAAGCCTGAAAACATCAGTTTTCCCCTTATGTAGAATATTAGATATGAATGCGGCCCGATCTCCTATCATCAAGATGGCACAGAAGTAACAATACTGATTTAGGGCAACTCTGTTTTTAAAAAGGGAAAAAGATAAGTATATTCAAAAGGCATTATACACACATATTCATTCTGCCTCCAAATAAAAACCTTCCAACATAATTTATTGCAGAGTTGTGCAATAAAACTACAAACTTGATTTTGGGTATACACGACACGGGTCTACAGGAGATGCCAAACATATGTTGACGGATTAGGTATGTTCAAGGGCTAGAATCACTAGACACTATCAGAAACCTAACAGAAGTAAGGAGACAGTGGAGCAGGTGAAATTCTTACACAGCCAGAATGGTGGCAGCTTCAAATAAAAACAAATTCAGCACTTTACAGCCCACAAGTTTCCTAATTAGCATAAACCCTAAAGTTTTGGGGTTTTGTTCAGTAGGTGGTGAGACTGATGAACAGAAAGTACTACCACCAAACCCCAGTGATGAAAATTCTTACTTCTGAATACTTGCACATCAACAAACTAGTACAATAGTTCCAGACCCCTGAAATGCTTCTCACCATGAGACAAACCATCTATTTACTGTTACTAGCAAGCCTGGAAAGAAAAAAATACAGCAAAAGTGAATATTGAGGCCAATGGTGAATAGAAGTTTTTTAGGAGAGGGGTACACAAAACAAACAGAAGTACTAAAAAATACTTTTAATTAAATGCTTTTTTTGCCTTTCCCATTTTTCTGAAATACTGACCCCTCCGGAACTAGTTTTCTCTACAGATTTATCATTGGTATAATTTTCATCACAGAAATTAACTTTTTAATTGCACTATCACAATTGTCCAAAAAATAATTTTGACACTGTACAAAGTCATCAGTGTATATCACTCGTACATTTCACAAACTTAAATACAAATTGAATCAAGAGGAAAACCTACTTTTCACAGTAATCTTGCTGTTAAAATTTTGTTAAAACAATTTGAATTGAAATGTTTTGTTAAATAACCGAAGTTTCTTCTGAAATTTCATGTCTTTCTAATGACATACAGAGAAACGTAAAAAAATCTAAACTAGAAGACTTCAGTTAATGCACTCAATTCAGGTTTTGTTTACTTTGAAAAGTAAAACACATCAGAAGTCAGCTTATGCACGCCCACATTAGTATTGTGGTTAAACATGTAACTGTTGTTTTGTTAACACAGGTAAAAGAACTTAAATCTTTTCATTAAGAGCTAGTTGTATCAAGTACATACACCTTGGGAAAAAAGCATCACTTTCTGATTCAACCCTCACACCCAGAGATTTCAGTCATATGAAATAAGCTTACCAAAAGTAGAAAAAACAGGAGAGCTACTATAATACTGATTTCTTACCCTACGCATGGCTTCCTCCTCCTCTTGACGCTTTTCATAATGTGCAAAGTCATCAAAGATTGAGGTGGTATGCTTGAAAGTAGCAATTATTTTAAGCACTTGCTTGGCTTTTTCTAGGGGTACTTCTTGAGTGTCCCTCGAATTGGTAACTGGTTTGTTGTCATTGTTTTCCAAGCGAATATGCCGCAGTTGGTTATTGGGAACGTCTTTGACAAAGATCCATTTGACATCAAACTTGCCCTTCCACTTATCCTGAGACCAGACACCAGCATATGCATTGTAGTCCACAACAGACTTCATCTCAGCCACTCCACAAAAGTGTCCACTGCCATTCACACTGAAGAGTAAATAGAGCGGGCCTTTTCCATTCAAGGAACGGTAAGCAGCATCCAAGCGCTTATTACCATGTTCAGTACTACACCAGATAGAGTACTTAATGGAACGATGAATATCGTCCTCTGAATAACTTTTGATTATAAACACACGTCCATTCTTCAGGTTCCAATCGAAGTCTTTGGGATTGTAGTTGTTTATGGCCTTTAGTTTCTCCAGCACTGGGTGCACTTCCACACCAGAAGGTGAGGAGCTGACGGATACAACACCTAAACCAAAGTTTTCAGTACCAGCTCCGTTGTTCTGGCTGAAGCCCACCCCCCTATTACGAGGCGCTACCCAGCGGTTTTGCAGCTGTTGCTGCTGCAACTGGTGAGGCTGGGCCTGCTGCTGAGGTCCTTGTTGCTGTTGTGGTTGCTGTGGCTGAGGCTGCTGTTGAGGCAGTTGGCTTTGCACCAGTGGTGGTGGTTGAATTAATGGCTGAGGCTGCTGGATTATAGTCTGAGGAGGCAGTACTGGTTGGGCTGGGGGTGCTTTTACCACTGACCCTTTGTCATCCCAAGTTCCAATATTCATGTTGTGTTTTATAGGTGGGGGTGGTACAGCAGGGCCCCCAATGCCCACGTTACCTTTAGGCTTGAGTTTTGGCTGAGGTTTAGCAGGCTTCCTTGCAATGGCAGCCCATGAGGTTGGTTTAGGTGCTGAACTGCTAACTGGGGGCACACTGTTGGCTGCAATGCTTGTCATACCTGTACTGCTCAGAGCTGAACCTACAGTTTTTGTTACAGCAGCCGTCATATCTCCACCGATTTTCAGTCCAGTCATGCCTTGCTCGATGCTGCTAATACCAGGCACCTTGCTCAGAGTATCACTGCCAAATCCAGCCTGTCCATCTGCTATGGCTCTCCCAAGAGAACTAGGTGGATAGCCATAGCTGCTGCTGTAAGCAGAGCTTTGCGTTGATTGTCCCTGAGATCCACTCGTCCCCCATGTAGAGAAGTCTGCATTCCCAGGAAAAAAATTAAATCCATGCTGCCCAAGAAACGGAGGGGTATTTCCTAATGCCCCAGGTTGACTAAATACACCATCAGGTATGTAATGATGTTCACCATTACTCATCTGTCCATAAGTTGTCAAGTATGGCATTGGAGGGTCACCTGCAGTTGACCATGCTGCTTCGCCTAAAGAGTACGGAAATCCAATGGATGGAGCATAATAACTAGGCATATATGGGTCTGACATTGGTGGATAGCTGTTACTCTGCAAGAGAATAAAACAAAAGATCAGCAATACAGACTACATCCACAAGACAAAGAAATCTCTAATACCATCCAAAATGTTTTTAAGGATTATACAAATCAAATTGCACTTTCACCGCTCCTCACAGGCAACATGAATAAAATACCTGTTAGAAGTTGCCATTTTTTCCACAAAACATCTTAAAAAACAAGTCATAACAACAGTAGTTTCATAAGCGGAGAGGCATATCTGCAACTAGGATTTAAAGTTTTGCTATTTTGTTGTGGTGTTTTTTTTTTTTGTCAGATTTCTCACTTTTAATAGGAGACAACTGCAGGAACATGATGGCAGAAAGGATGCAAGGATGTCTATTTGTTTTGGGAGGAACAATACTCAAACCATAACATTTCCATTAAGTATTATTTGTGGTCTAGAAGAACAAAGTTTACTGGCTAAATACAAATACCAAGATTCCCTGGAAATCACAACAGCTATTTCTTTATGTGAGAAAGCACCAAGACACTTGAAAGAATACCCCCCCCCCATGTAACTTCTGATGTTGTTTTGGAAAAAATATGGCACCATCATCATCCAGCTGACACCTCCTTAATATCACACTACTTGATGAAATGGGAAAGCCGGAAAAATTCTCAAAAGCCTTTTAATAATTTGCCCTTTCCCCATCTCTCAAGGCAGTCACAACATATAAAGTTAACTTAATGAATATTAACTTCTGACTACAGAGACAACTCACAGCTCTGAAAACAAATCATTACCTTTCTGGCAGAAGTGTTATACCAAGCCATAGTAATATTAAACTTCAATCTATTATGCCATCAGCTATGAGATACTCCTACCAATGTCGAAGGAAATCACATCCATACAGTTAATATTTCCTCAGAGCCAATGAAACTGTTGTTTTGAACTTAATCTAAAATACGATTAATTCATTGTAAATTTACAGTGTGGGCTTTTGCTTTGGTTTTTGAGTTTGTTTTATTTTAAGCTTCTTGTAACTGGATCTTTCTGAAGTAAGAACACAAGATCAGGAGATATCAGAACATGCTTTTCAACTGAATCTTTTCCAGAATTTAAGACAACTTTACCTGTTTAAGATATGATAAGATATAAAATTGTATTTCAACAGGTACTCAGACAAGTAAGCAATGCTAAGGAGCATCAAATTAGGCCTGGGAGTCCACTGAATTGCAAAGTTAAATTCAAGAAAGTAATGTTCACTTACCTGATTTGTCTGACTACTTAGATATGGCTCAAAATCATCATCATTTACTGCATCCTTTTGATGAATCGAACCGTTTTGTACTGAAACTAAAAGTAAATCTGTATTAGGTATACTCTCTGGAAATCTATCACACACTTTCAATCTAGGTAACACTTCTTTATCACCTGTGCACTGAAATACCTCTCCTTATGCTTTGAGACTGAATATATTATCATTAAGCACCACATTGCCAATTTAAAGAAAATAGTTCATTTTGTCTTTAAGTCCCCCGATTACATCTCAGGAGAGGCCTGGAAAGACTGCAACCAGAACAGACTATTCCTGTCTGTGGAGTTTCCTCCTTCCTGAAAGAGGAATTTTCCTGAACTCCACAGACAAAAAACTACAGTCACACCTTATTTGCATGGGCAATAAATCCAGCGTTTCCAGAAGTACCAGACCAAGTGCATATGTACAGACCAACCAGACCACACATTCAACAGGTTGAGGGAAAGCTGCAACATGTATTTTTCTCTTGCTGAGAGTAAAGTCAATAACCCACCAAGACAACGGGGAAGAGCTATTCCAGCTGTTTAATTTTGTAATTGCTACATAACTATTACACTATACTAAATTAGCAGCATCTCCAAAGTTCAGAGGGGACAAGACAAGACATAAGCAGGAACTAAAGTCCCCAAGGGTGATTACAATCCTTTCCCAGCATATGTGCCACTTCACACTGGAATCTCTACCTACCTGCTCTTCTTAGCCTATTACTTTTAATTTCATCTAAGGCATTACACCTACCTGGGATTTTGCAGCTCCCAAATTATTTGAAGCATCTCTCAACTCCCCCTCCCAAGCTATTATTTAAACAAAGTCAAATTGCACAAATTTCTACTAAACTCCACTGCTTCCCATGGTGCAAAGCAGAACAGGCATTTAAATGAGGAGGCTGTTGATTTGAAATTATACAACTTCAATCTGAGACTAACTTCTCAAAAAGAAATTACTTTTTCTGAATACCTTTTCTGTTGTTTTTATTAGTAGGTTCAGTGAAAACAAGTTTTAGAGTAATCAATAAGGTGCACTACAAATTCATGACAGCAGAAGTTCCAGTAGATTTTCTGACAGATGGAAAATCTGAGTTATGAGTTGACTCCTGTTTCCCTCTTTTAGCAAATGCTTCTGAAAAGTATATACAACCACGTAACTAAACTTTCACCTTTGTCGTAGCCAGTTTTTAAGAGCAGATTTTGTTGCTTGGTTGTGTTCTTCCCTCCCCCAAAGTTCACACTGCAAACCAAGCAGTACTTGGACCATGTCACTTCCTAGTTTTTTCACATTTGATTTCAGTAATTCAAACTATCTTCAGGGAATTAAACTAGATGAAAAAATAACAATGGAATAGACAATCATAAGAAATAACCAAAATTCTGGAAAAATACATTAGTGTCAGACAGCAGTAACAAGAGCTGAAAAATCATAATTTAACACAGAACAATAAAAGATTTGTTCCAAAGCAAATACCTGGGGAGGAGGGAAGCAACTTGCATCTTGTATATCTCCCAGGGGTTTTAAAAGTCAGAACACTTGACACTTCAATTGCTACATATTGGCACAGTATGTTTGCATACTAGCTACAGCCAACTATGACCAGAAATGGTGAGCATTATTAAAACAAGATATAAAAATACTTATAAATTAAGTAACAACTGAAGTTAATATTAGTGCTTTATTTTGTTTTCCCCATAAATAAGGAGTTTCAGTTCTGGCCATTAATCATCCTGAATTTAAACACAATGGAAACACACTAATGAGCTGGAACACTATATTCCTTTTTATGTTTGGCCCAGTCACACCAGAGGATGATCCTCAAAGTCTTTTCTCCATGCCACATCCATTGCTTATTCTTAACCAAATAGTATGGACAGCAAAATTTTCAAATACAATTTTCTTCTAATAGAAAAGTAAATGGAGGGATAAGTGTCTTAAAAGCATGCAGCCACAAAAAAAGGAATATACAAGCATGTCGAGACTGGAACCCTACCAAAATTAATCTCTTTATACTAATAAACATCTGCCATGTTTGTTTCCGAGGTATCTAAAGATAACTTAGATTTATTTTTGGTCAGCTATGACACAGAATGCTATTGTAAATGGATTTCCTTTCTTATTCATTCTGTATTGAGATCTTAAGTCAGTGACACAAAGTAGTTCCACGCTGCCATCTTTACTATTAAATGTATACATTCCCCAGTGAAATGGCATGACTAGAAGTGTTCCTTTGGCTTTCCATTTTGACTTTACATAACATGTTAATCATGAAGAATGTAGCCCACACACAGATTTAACAAGAGCAAACAGATTAAGATGCATGCCTTATACCCCAAACCTCACATTAAGTGTTCCAACTGAACAGGGCAGTGATGAAAAACACTAATGGAAACTAATCTACAGTTACTAAAAATATCTGTATCAATCCAACCCTGAAAATACTGTATGCTTCCGCAAACAGTGAAAACATACAATGTAATTAAATGTTGTGAAGAAACAACTCATCAAATAAAGGAACTTAAAGCTTATGCTCTTTTAACTGCCACTATCCTTTGAATAACCACTTGCAAAATGCACAAATGATGGCCAAAGGCATAAGAATAAACTTTTCCTTAGAAGAAGCCATTATACCTTGATTAATGTGGAAAATGAGTCCTAAAATAAACAAGTAACATTTCATTCTTGCTTTAAAATAATCTTATGTTTAAGCCTCCTACAAAACCAAAAAGATATATACATACATATGTAAACAAAAGTCAGCACTTTCCTATCGTAGGTGTGATACACTGGCATGAACAAAAGAAAGGCAAAGAGGGAGCTTGGGGAACACCAGGTCCCTATCACCCTCATCTCAAGACATCACTTGATTGTTATCAATTCTGATGTTTCATGTCAACAGTACAGCATTTGACAAACAGAATAAGAAAACTTTCAAGATAAGATAATTTACTGGTTTAAGTCTCTGAATACTGGAATTAACATCCAGCAGATTGATAGTACTGTTCTACGCCCTACAACTTCAATCCCACACATTCTGGTCAAAGGAAAAAAGCACATTACACCAACTTATAATTAACTAGAACAAAGCATTAACAACATTTTACTAGACAATACAAATCAGCTACTTCTATCATTTGCAGGCTTAGTATTTTTATTTCAATATAAATACTTTCTATTTACATGCATACACCCATTCAACTGCCTATTCTTAATCTCTCATATGCTCTATCAGCCCATGCAAACAGTAACCTTTTCACCATCCTTTTCAGCATCATCATTCTTATGCACAGAATCAAATTTAGATTAGTCTGTTGACTCAGACTAATCACATCTTCCCTTAAAGTCCCTTTAAGCTGGGACTATATCATGACACCTGAAAAAGATTAGTCTGCTAACATGTGGACAGTAAGGATTTCTGCTACTGACATATCCTCTTGAATGAGTCTGATACAAAGATGACTATTTGTGCTACCCTATGCCACCATCTTCAACCTCCTACCCCTTTAATCTAAGGCTAAATTATAAGTCAGATTCATAAATTATTTGCTTTAATGTATATTTCAACAAAATTGAGCTGATTATTGGTTTGTTTCACTACAATTTTCATTGAGATCATATTCCCACCAGCAGCCTACATATATATATACACATTTAATAGGATGCACTCCACAAAAATCCAAATTAAAAAAAATGTAAAAACCTTTTTATTTAGAAATTTATGAGCTGCATTTTGATCCACACATTCTGAAGTATTTACAAATTACAGCACAAAAAAATGCTAACATAAGTCAGTAAAGTTGACTTGTTTTCCTTATTGAACAAACTGCAAAACAGCATCCAAAACAGAGATGCTTAATACTTTCACTCTCAATTCATATATATGGAGTACAGTTCCAAAAACTACTTGTAAGATTCTCTAGTAGATGCATCTTAATAACCTCAGAAAAAAGCTTACTGTAATTCAAAGAACAGGAAGCCACAAACTACTTGCTAACATGGAACTGACTTTTCTTCTCATTTAAGAGCAACATGAAAGACAAACAACTGTTTTAAAGAGACAGAAAGAGTTAAAAGCTCCATAAGTATTAGAATATGAGAGAACATGAGAGTATGACCAAACTGAGAAGGTCTGAGGAAGCAAACAGGCTCATTTTTCTCTGAATGCATGTCACAATTAAAAGGGAACAGGCCAAATTCAACAAGATTCAGGAACCACATGTCAACACATAAGTGACATATACAATGAGAAGCAGATAATCTGCACAGACAGGACAACTGAATAAGTAAACTGTGGATAACTTTAAATGACAGTTCACAGAGAACAATTAGATTAGTTCAGGTAATGAACAGCATTGGCAAGAAGTACACAAGTTCCAAAAAATGGTTCTTTACTGCATACAGAAATAACAAGCATATTGAATACATCATGCAGGTAGCTGTTTGCATATTATTCTACAGCCCAGCTTACTGAGCAGGTAAAAAAATAAATGGGCAAAAGTGTACTGATTAAATAAAAATAAATCCCAGATAAATTATTTTGAGATCAAAGATAAATCCCAGACCAGAAATAAATTGTAAGATATAACCTTAGATGCTGTCTAAGACAGACTTGCCAAGTATTTTTGAGGGAAGAATATTAAGTAGTTAGTTGTTTGTTTCTGTGGGAGGGAAGAAACCCCGATTAGTATGGTATTTAAAAACTAAGATGTGGACAGAAATATGAAAAAGAAAAACAAAGGGCCTAGAAAAACTAAGAAAACAGTCTTGACTGACTAATACTAAAGTGAAAAGCCAAGAAATTTTCTGAAAATAAGGAGGGTGATCTGTTTTGCTCACAGATATGAGTAACTAAATAGTCACGTGGCTGTTATCTCTCAAGCTGAGGAAGCTGTTCAAAGACTCTTCCTGATGATTCTAGTAAACTGATTCTATTCACTCTACAGAAAGACCCAAGGTATACTGTTAAAGAGATTATACAAACATATCACAGAACATCAGCTAAAGATAAATAGCTATGTTATCTGCTTACTCCTGACATTAATCTTCATCTGCAAAATAAAACATTTTAAATTGATGTGCCATTGTGCAATAGAAAAAATGCTGGGAAATAATATTTGGCACACCATTTCCTGTCATCTTGCTCTGAAATAAGACATCCTATAGCTGCATTCTCTTCCCATAATTGTCTCAGAACACATTAACCTCCACAAACAACAAGATCAGAGATTTACACAAAATTACAAGGAATCAACTTACCTTTATTTCCCTGTCCTTTAGGTCTCTGTATATAGGAAAGGGGGGAGGGAAGCAAAAAAGAAAAGTTCAGTTAGAATCCTCAGATGTTTACTTCAGGATATCTCCATTTATTTGCTAGTTCTGTTCTTTTCAATTTAAATATAAATTCAAACTCTTATAAAAACATGCTGATATACAAACCCAACAAAATCGTTTTAAAATTGAAAGAACTTCACAGAAAACCATTAAAGTATTCTACAGTCTTTTACAGCATGTGAAGTTTAACTGGTGGTGAAAGTGTGAAGAAATGAATTTTGATTGCCCCTCCTTGAGAAACATAAGCAATAAACATAGCATAAACTGAAACAGAGGAAGTTAGCTTAAGATCACTGCCAGTGCTAGAACCTTATTATGATACGTCATCTTTAGAATTGACTTAAGATTATTTATCAGAGAAAAAACCTACCATGTCTTGCCTTTTAGATATACAAAAGTATATAAATACACAGTAATATTGCAAGCTGAACTACAAGCTGTACATTCTTCATTTAGGCAATTACATTAAGTCTCTACACTTTCACACACGGAAATACCTTAAGGAGAATTTTTTTTCAGGATTAGTCATTACAAAACACTGTTAATCTGTCATGCACTAAGAATCACTGTAACAGTACAAATCACAGTATCCTTAATTCCTCTACAGCAAAATAAAACAGCTTAAAGACAGAAACAACTACTAATCCTGAGAACTTAATTCATCTCCTCATATATGTACAATTAAGCATGACTGGGTCCCCTGGCTCCATCACTCTAGCAATTTTTAGTCCTGAAAGACTGGGTTATTTACTGGTTTGAAAGTTTAGTGTAGGTTAGAGATAACCACCTCCATCTTGCTTTCACACGCATCTGTCTCAGAGTTAGGTGTCTGTTTAACACAGCTCCATCTAAAGCTGCATTGGTTAGTCACTCCGCTCTCCTCAAACCAGAAAAAATATCTGTAATATTAAAAGCCCCAGCTATATCTTCTTTTGTGATATATCTCATCCAGGCACGCACGGATCAACAAGAGACATAAAACTAAAAGAAAGTCGAGAAGCAGCAGGCCCCCACAGAAGAGAGGGCAGCAGTGAAAAGCTAAGAGATCACTGAGCTAGAAATAAGTGCATAAAAGGAAACCGGAGAGCATGCAGAGGAACAAAAGAAGCAAAACACTAAAGGCATACAGGGAAAATAAAAGAGGGAAGGAGGCTGCAGAGAGAAAACTTTTGGGGAGTGGCAGAGGCCCGAGGAGGAAGCGGAGAGCGAGGCAGAAAAGCACGCACCGAGAAAAGAAGAGCAGCAGAGGCCTAGCAAAGATTAGTTAAAAATAAAAAACAACCTCGCAGGCCCGGGAAGGATCGCAGCACAGCGACAGGGAAGAAACGGAGGAGAGCGGGTGGAAAGAGCGGAGGCCGCGGGGAAGGAAGAGAAAGCAACGAGGCCCGAAGGGAGGAAAGGTGGGTGAGGAGAGAGAAAGAGAGGCGTGGAGAGCGAGGATGCGCCAGCTGCAGCCCCAAAACGCTAGGAGGGCGGCACGGAGGCGCCTGGGGAGCGGGGCGAGGAGCCCGGGAGGGCCCGGGCACACAAAGCCGCCGGGCAGGGGGGCCCCGCGGGCCTGGGGAGGCGGAGCGGGGCGGATGGGCGGCTATAAATAGGGGCTGCGGAGGGGCCCGCCAGCCCGGCCCCGGCCGCCCGCACAAGCCCATGGCGGCCGGGGAGAGCGGGGAGGGAGGCGGCCGCCGCCCCGGCGCCGGGGGAAGAGGTACCGGAGGCGGCCGGGAAGGAGAGGGAGAAGGGGAGGGAGGGCAGGCCGGTACCTGGTCGACGCTGGTGGCTGACATTCTTCACGGGGAGCCGCGATCCCCTCGCTCCGCCTGGGCCTCGAGTGGTCGCTCGCACGCCGCCCGCCCGCCTCCTCCTCCGCCTCCTCCTCGCCCTCCTCGTTCTCCTCCCCGCCGCCTGATTGTCCCCGCAGGAGGCAGCCGGCCGGCCGGACGCAGCGCCGCTTCCCCCCCCTGCTCCCGCTCCGGGCTCCGCTTCCCCACAATGGCGGACGGGCTCCGGCTCCCACTTCCGCTCGGCGGCGCCCTGACCTTCCGCTCCCCCTCCGCCGGCGGCGCCGCTGACCTTTCCCTCCCCGGCCCCGCCTCCATGTCACGTGGGGGGGGGCGGGGGGGAGCGGCGACGCGCTGCCAGCGGCTTAAATGGCGACCGGGAGGGGGCGGCGCGCATGCGCTGGGCCTCCCGTGCCCGGCTGGAGCCGCGCGGTGCGCATGCTCGCCGGGGACAGCTGGGGAGAGTTGATGGTGATGGGCTCAGCGCTACTGCGCATGTGCAGAGCGGGGCGGGGGGGAGGGGAGGAGCTGGAGGCATGCGCGGGGAGCAACCGGTTGTGGCGGTTGTGGGACGGGGACGTGTTCCAGTCCCAGCACCAGCCCCAATCCGAGCCACAATCCCAGTCACAATCCCAGTTCCAGCCCTAATCACAGCCAGGCCAGGCCCTGAAGCCCCTCAGTTGAAGCACTTCTTCTGACAGGAGTCCCTGCTGTTAGTGCCCCCCACACACACATTGTCACCCTTAGCAGCAACGCCAAGATTTGGTGTGAGAGTGCCCACGAGTTTCTCACTTGGTTAAACGCAGTGTTACGTGTATGGCTACTTTCACCTCTCGTTAATAAAGCACGCAGGCCTTAATCACTGTAAACACACGTTCAGCATGCAGAGGTGGTTCCAGTAGCAGATAATCTTCAATAAAAGCCAAGGCTCATCTGACAAATAATGAGGATAGTCAAGCATTTATGGGCTTGAATCTGAAAAACTAGCATCGTAATCCAAATGTTGTATAGCTTTGGGGGAGATAATGCCTTAAATCCTGTACCATCTGTAGTGTAAACATAGTGGTCTGGGCAAAGTGAAGGGTACATCACTTGCAGTCAGTTCCTTTTGCTACAGCGTGCACATGTATTTTTTCCTCACAAAGTAAGGAATGTCTTTTTTGTTGTTTGTTTTTTCCTTAGCAATTATGCAAACTGATCCAAATAACTGGGTAAGCAACCATTCTGCATGGAAGACTCAGGTTAGAGTGGATAATAATTTCTTGCTATTGTGAGCATTATACTGGACCTTACATAAAATTGGTGTAGTTATGACTTGAGTGCTCATTTATTCCACTGTAGTGCAGTCTGTAGTTCTGACAAGTACCCATCAAGAAACATAGATGCTAGAGTCAAGAGGGAAGCAACGAGGATGATGAAGGGTCTGGGAAATACATTCTGAAGGAAAAGATGGAAAGAAATTGCTTTAGTTGGGCTAGAAAATAGAAGAATGAGGGTTGATATGAATACAGTCATCGAATATTGTTATGTATGAAAGAGAAAAGTGATCATTTTTATGTGCACTTTTTGGAGCATCACAAAATAAAAAGGATTTAAACTGTATGTGTAAAGTTGGTCTTCTTTTATGACACCTGGAAGAACTAGCTGACCTTTCCTAGATCTGTAAACTTAACGATAGGACTACTTTAAAAGACCATCAGAGCAAATAAGACTGCAACCCTGCCTCTGGAGCAACACTGTTACAAAGCAGGAGGGACCCTTTATGTTCAGTCTTTAAAATCACATTTCTCTTTTTTTTTTTTCCTGTTTTCCTACTCCATAGACTGCTATGTCATAAGGGGTTTCTCACTGTTTGGTGAAGTGGATCTAGTTTACACGCAAAAAAAAAATGCAATAAGACAGAGGAAAAGTAAAAGTAACTCAAACATAGAGCATGGGCACTTAGGTGGAAATAACCCCCACCTCACATCTGTCTATCTATCCATCCAGCTATTTATCCGTCCATCCGCACCTTAGATAGTCTTACCAGTAAGCTAGACATTCATTTCTACACTTTCTCCCCTGCTGGCATCTTCTATCCTTATTTTATTTAACCACAGTGAAATAACTTCAACACCAGAATACTTTTTAGTATGGTGATTAGAATGCTGCCACAATAAATGTGGGTCCTAATCTCTTTCCACTGAGGAGCTAATTCAGATTTCTCACCATTTCAGGGACACTACGTGGCCTACTATGTTAGATATTGAATATGGCATTAAGAATTCCAGTTTTGGTTTTACAAACCTAAATATGACATTGGGAACACTAGACAGGAGTCTTCCATATCAGTCCATTAGGGAAACCAGGCCAATGAAACAATGGGTTTTAAACCATCTGGTTGATATTACCTTGCCAGTTGTCAGGATTTTATCCGGAGATTTAGGAAGTGTATTTTTTAACCTCTTCTCTTTGGAATCATAAAAGGACAATGAAATACCATTTTTTTAATGGTTTTGGCCTTCCTGGTGGACAAAAAAAAAATTTGCAAGTAAGCATCTAAGGATTTCAAAAACAGGTTTCAGGGAAAGGAAAAGACATTTTAGTTTAGTTTAGTTTAATTTAGTTTAGTTTAGTTTTTAATCTCATTGGATTTGGCCTCATGTCATTACTGTTTTAAGCCAAAAGTTGTTGAATATTCGGGGATTTAAATATTGTTCCTCTTAAGACAAAAGTTGTTGAATATTCAGGGATTTAAATATTGTTCCTCTTATACAACTAAGTGTTGCCTTTGAAAAAGTGCTGGTTGCTAGTGACTTAATAGCCTCTATTCAGTTGAATATGCAATGTAATAGTGAAATAAATGAAACCAGTAAGAATTTAGAATTTATTTGTAATGGTCGCTGCAATATGTGTGACACAAATCCAATGTACTGCAAATATTTTCAATTTTTGATAAGGCTGGTATCTGTACTGGGAAGTGAATCTACTTTGTTCCTTCTTATCTGTATCATTAGGAATGTGGTAGAGTGAAAATTATCCTTAAAGAGAGTGCAAGTTCAGCAGGATTCCAGTCTGCATTGCAAGCTTTAAAAAGTCCTAAGCTCAAATGAACCATTTTGATGGGAATAATGCACCACTCTGAGGACTTGCTGGAATGCTCTGTGGCAATTAGTTTTGTAACATTATAGTTCAAGTTCCTGCATTATGTGTCCCTAGAGACCTCAGAGGTATATACATTTCATTTTCAAAATGCTTTTAGGTCCCTTTTTTATCTCTTATTTTTCATCTTCTAGTAGTTATCCTCAGGAAAATTGCTTGTGATCTGAACTGTGATAGTTTGATTCCATAAGCTTTTGCCATCAGATTACCATAATGAAGATTTGCATCATCCATGTGTGTGATTTGCAGAGTTGGTGCAGTTGGAGCTATGTCTAAGCCAATGTACTCTCAATTCTCCAGCTGGACTTCATTGGACAGGGATTGCCAACCAACAGTTACATTCACTTCAGGACTCCAATTCCTCGTGGTTGTTTGCAACACATACCAAACTGATGTGGGCTTATGACTGTGAAAAGGTCTTATGTAGCTCTAGACTACTATGGAGCTGAGCAAGAGGATCCTTTGTTTCACTACAGAATCAGTAGGTCTTTATCAAAGTTTTCCCTGTTACATTCAACAAACCCTTTTGGATTTTTCCATTCTGTTTTCAGAAGTTTGTTGTCAATTTAATAGCAAATTGAAAGGACAAAAGAATGACAGTTTACCCTTTTGAGAAACATTTTTCTCTTCAGTTTTGCTGGACAAAAGCAGAAGAATATATATATTTTAAAAATTAGGAAAATTTCATGGTAATGCTTTCTTCGAAAATAGTTGGGATTTCAGACAAAAGTTCTTAAGCTCTTAGAAAATGTAGCAAGAATTCTTTTCTTAGCACCTAAAATGTAAAAAAGACCAAGTCCAAATAACCATTATTTTCTCAATACATCTCAGAGGCTCTCACTGGACTGGAAAACAGGTGCAGTCTTAGCTACAGATAGAAAGTGACCCAGAGAGTCTTACAAACTATTAATAGACAGCAGACAAACTGTAAATAGCATGATGCCTGTGTTTCTCAGTGTAGTCAAACAGATCAAAAAGATTATGAAACATCTAGTTACAGAGGTAGGAGATGGATGCTATCAATGTTCTTCTATTTCTCTTTCCAGAGTGTCTCAGTTCTTAGCACACCTCAAGCTGCACCTTGGCATTGAACCTCTGCTCCTTGCCTCTGTGGTTAAGAGGGTGGGCTGCTCGTCTTCATCTGGCATGAAGGATGATCACATCAGTGAAAGCCCTCAAAACACTGCCACAAATGAGTGCTGATCAGCGCAGCCTCAGATAACTAAACAGTTACTCTCCATAAGTGAGATTTGATAGTTCTGAGCTATTAAAAATAGGAATATATTTATCACGTATAATTTAGGCAGCAGTAATTAAACAACTACATGCTCTTCATCCTGTGTGAAATACAATCCTACACTGAAGGCCAGGGCAGATCCCAGATTCCAGCAAGCATTCTTTTCCAGGGTTTGAAAGGTTTGAGTGGTATGTTTTCATCTATGGAATGGTGAATTTCAATATACAGAGCAGGCATTCTGGAACATACACTGACCATAAAAGAGTGATAATGTTGTATGATATGTTAATGTTGTTGATGCACTTCTTGGGAATGAGGAAATATGGGCTTGCATTTACAAAAGAGTTCAGAGGAAAACATTTTATGAAAGGACTGCAAATAATCATAGTACATATAAAATTGTAATTGATGGACAGTTAAATAGAATGTAATAGCCAATAGGTAACACTGTTACAGAATATTGCACCTAGGTTGGTGGTCTTTAAAAAAGACATTCCATTGTTGAAACAACAATGATTTTACCTCCTAATTACTTTGATTTTATTTCCTTTGTTATCCAGAATATTATTTTTGGTGGGCTCTATTAACTGGCAGCACAAGGTAAGACAGGAGCTTTCGACACTGGCAAGCTTTTTTTCCAGGTATATACTAATGTAAAATGTTGGTATATTTGATAACAATGTGTACTAGCTGTTTGGCTTAAGTGATTGTATAATCACATATCATAGTAGGCTGGGTCCATGATAATGATTAGTTGCTGATGGATCTTCTCATATTATTTCTTCTTAATAAAATCTTAAAAACAAAACAAAACACAACAAAACAAAAAACAAACAACTTAATTTCTTGAATTCCCTGAAACCTTCTCTGTCCATCAGTCTGCTTTTTTAATCTAAATCTCACTCACCTTTTTTTTCTAAAATTAATATTTTCTCTTGCTGTCTTTGCTCCTAGTCACAACGAGCAATCTCTTTTTTTGGTGCACAATGTTGCTCATTTTAAAAACGTTTGAAGCTTAGCTATGCCAACACCCTGACTACAGCCCAGAGGGATGAGTAACAACCAAGTCCTGGGGTAGAGGTAGCCAGGGTCTGTATATCAGGGGTACTTGGGGCCCACATCACTGCGCTTTTAAGACTGTACCTCTACGACTTCCTTGGCAAACTATATAACATCTAGGAAAACCAACAACCGTCTATTAAAAATAAATAAATAAATCTTGTGTGTGGCTTTAAAACACAGACGCAGACCCCTGCAAGCAGAAACCCTCTTAAAGTACGCTGTATGCTCATGTTCCAAATTGTTTTATATGCCAGCTGAGAAAAAGCATGGAACTATGGCATAGACGGGGCTCAGATATATTACTGTTCGTCCAAACATTTTTTAGTAAGAAAAACTTCTCTAGTTCCATTTAGCCTGTGACATTTATACTCGTGGGCAGCTGCTTGCATGTTTCATTCCGGTCTTAAGACTTCTTTGAGGAGCTGGAGGTAAATAGAATCATAGAATCATAAAATCATTAAGGTTGGAAAAGACCTCCAAGATCAGTTGGTCCAGCCATCACACCTACTACCAATGTCACCCACGAAACCATGTCCCTAAGCACCACGTCCAACCTTTCCTTAAACACCCCCAGGGATGGTGACTCCACCACCTCCCTGGGCAACCCGTTCCAGTGCCTGACTGCTCTTTCTGAGAAGAAATGTCTCCTCATTTCCAACCTGAACCTCCCCTGGCACAACTTGAGGCCATTCCCTCCAGTCCTTTCGCTAGATATTTTCGAGAAGAGGCCAACCCCCAGCTCCCCACAACTTCCTTTCAGATACCTGTAGAGAGCAGTAAGGTCTCCCCTGAGCCTCCTCTTCTCCAGACTAAACAACCCCAGTTCCCTCAGCCACTCCTCAGAGGACTTGTGCTCCAGGCCCTTCACCAGCTTCGTAGCCCTTCTCTGGACATGTTCCAGGGCCTCGATGTCCTTCTTGTACTGAGGGGCCCAAAGTAACCTAGCAGTTTAGATGTGAAGCCTTACATGGTAACCTGTTTGCCTGAGAATATGCACTGAAATGCAGTTCTTTAATTTTAGATTAAGTTTATAATTTCTCTGATGTTCAAGAAAATAACACCCAGTAAAGGTACAAAAATGCAATAAGTGAAGAATTGTATTCCCGAAATATGTTTGCCTTCAAAATATCTGTAATAATTATCTTTTTTCATCTGTATCATGTTCCTCTGCTATCTAAGGGTATACATTAATTTTATATGTATATCACTTTATATAATCAATTTTGCATGATTATGTAGATTATATCGTCATGCTTGTTTATTTAAAAAGCACCTTTTTAGAATCAATTTTTTTTACAATGAACTATGGTAAATTTCTTTGTCCTTGGGTGACAAAAGGGATGCATCTCCTTAAAAACATCTGCCTTCTGGGATGCTGAGGTCTTGTTAATAAATCCTGATCTAGGTACCAGCCAGTTTCTCAGTCCTTGGAAGCACAGATCCTACTGAAGGAAAAAGCTTCTGTATTTCTGTGTGCATCTTGTGTGCCATGATCTCTCACTGAACAAAACAGGAAAAAAATGTACGTTCATTCTCCCTGAGCAATATGAGAGGTTAAATTCAGCCCCGGTATCATTGTACATTAGAATTGCTCCCACTGACACCAAGCTGAATTTGCCCATCGAAAGTATAGAAGCTGCAGAAGGCAGCATTATGATTAATATAATGTGTTATTTCTGCGTTGCTAAACAATCTTTACAATTTACCATTGCAGGCACAAAATCCAGCCACCCACCCCTTTATCAGTATGATAACAGAAAGAATTAATCACCAAAGTCTAATAGAATTTAGTTAATTTCTCTGTTTGCCCATTTCCTTGACCAAAGTATGTGGGAGAACCAGACCTATGAGTCAGAACATTTGATATTTTGTACGTGCGTCACTTTAAAACATTTAATGTAGATCTGGAGAAGGGGAAAGCCTTGCTTTCTTCAAAGTATATAAGCTTTGCATATATCTTATCAGCACAGCCACACAGCATCCCCAGTATGAATGTATTTATTTAAGTAGGCCCTAAATAAATGTGATACATATATTTATATCCAAATATTTACAAAAGAATATCATGAGCAAATATGCAGCAAACTATGATTCCCCCATTGTTATCTGTAGGAAGAGTGGAACTTAAATTCTGGTTTAAAGCAGAGATATCTTGTACTGTGCCACATACAGACCAAAATACCTTACATAACTTCAAACTAAAGATAAAATTGTAATGATTGGCACATAGTACTTTGGTCATTTTCATTCAGTCTACTAAAAATAACTACATTTCCTCATTAATTACATATTTTCTCTATCACTACTTGTAGTTCTATATTTCTTACAAGAATTAATCCATTTTCAGTCATGCCTTACTGTAAAATAACAATACTGTGGTTTTAGTATAAAATGGGTGAAAAATACTTTCAAAACACAATACAAACATTAGAACCAATAACTTTTGTTTTCTAAATTTAGACTAATTGAATAAATATGAGATAAATCTTACTGAACTCATTGCATGACGAAACCTACAACCCATTGGCTATTGCAATCCACTTTTATTTTAACAGCCTCATCAAAGAGAGACAAACAAAATCCTTATATTTCACTTGACACAGATGATGACCATTTTTTTGAGGCTTTTCATTAACCTAAATAATCATTTCTGATCAGCTGCTGGATCAACTCCATCAGTTCTAGTCCACATAAAAATGTCTCCAGGGCGGGGAGCCCAGGATTGTTTTTTCTCAACATTGGTTTCTCAGTTCTTTCACAAATTTCTGTTTGCCACTGTTTGATCTTTCAGCCATCACTAACTGCATCTCATAAATGTTTGTGCTGATTCTGGCACAACAGTACTTTCTTGTTTTCTAATGACACTTCACGGTAGTTTTTCTATTTTATATTTTAGTTGCCTGATCATGGCCATCTCTATTCCCTAATTTTACAAGGGCTACACTGGCTAGCTAATATTAAATAAGGCATAAGTACTAAGTTGCTTAAGGTTTGGTCTCAGTCCTGAGTCAGAGTAAACTCAGTTTACTTCAGGCCAACTACACATCACTTTAAATATCACAATATTTTAACATTTACAATCAAATCTTAGTTTCCTGCAATAATAGGTCTGAAATCTTCCTGAAAAATGTCCTTCACAGAAAACGTTTAAAGTATGAATGACATACTTTATGAAGCAATAGTCAGATCAACTACAGAATTTAAATAAGTAACCCTCCATCCATAATTGAATTAAAACAATGAAATCAGTAAAAGTATTAACAAACCTATTTATTGATTCGTGTTATATTATTTTTATTTTAGGAAATTACACAGATAGAAGGCCTATCACGTGTCTCTGAACATACTCTATAGTCACATTTTTAAAACTATATTTTTATATAGTTATATAGCCACATTTTACTGACCAGTAAACAACATTAGGAGTACTTTCATTCTTTGGTTAGTTATTTTTCCTTATAAAAATTATGACATCTCAATCACTCTCACTCACTTGCTTTCATTTCAAAGGAGAACTTCATTTTTTTTTTACTCTGGGAATTCTGATCATTAAAGGGCATAGCTCTCTTAATGTTTTGGACCTAATAAGTTGGGAAGAGAATGTCTCATTCTGAAGCTCCATAAAAGCCAAATTTTGTACATGGAGCAGTTTGACTGATGCTAGTATTTTTTTCACCTTTATTAATTTAGTGCTTTTCAGAGATGTGTCTTGTTTTCAACAATAGCTATCAAATAGGAACATTTTAAAAGGGTAAACTGAGAGCTGCCATTCCTATTTTCAAAAGCTAAAACATTTTGCTAATAGATATATATATTTTTAAAGAGATCCACTAGGTGGTGCTTGAAATAAGCTACCCTGGTGTGACTCACTTAGCCTTGCCAAGCACATCTCAGAAATCCAGGGGCAACTGGGAATTAGTGTGGCTGTGGAATAACTATAATTCATTAGTTTAATCTCCAACATGAATATTCGTGGCAACAGGAATAAGATTTCTCTCCAAGTGCTTGGGTTTCTCCTTTTCCAAAAACAGGTTTTCTATTTCAGAAGTAGAACTACCTCTTCACCACTTTTGAGGTATACAGCTCTCAATTAAAAATTTCAGTGATTCTTCACCTCTGGTACCCTCAAAATATTTATTTATTTTTGTAGATTATTTTCCATATTATTTTTTACATTTGAAGAAGAATTCTGTCCCATTCAAAATGATTTGCACAAGTAGTTCTCTAAACATATTATATAAAAACAAAGACTGGCATTACCAGACTGCTGCTTCACTCCTGAAAGAAGTTTAACTTCCAATAAGAAATGCAGGAAGATTTTTGCCATGTTACTGAGCATGGCTGAGGCAAGGAGCAGGAAGGCATATATTGTATATTATACAGGTACAAATTGAAGATGCTGTGCCAAATTCCTTGTAGAGACCAAGGAGTGTTTCCTCAGGCAATGCTTTAGCCATTTGCCGCACAATCACGCTTTCTAATGCAAGCCAACACCCTCAGAGCTTTGCAAAAAGCACAGCCACAGAGCAATGCCCTGTTAGTTGCCCGATCATTCCCCTATCTTTCAATCTGTCAGTAAAAGCTTCTGGCATGATTACTTGTTCCTGACATTGCTCGTCTACCAGAGGGTTTTACTTCTGTCAAACATCTGTCCAGCACCCCCGTGCAAGCTCCACAGCTCCTCCAGCTGCCAGGAGAAGCTGACAACACCTTCAGCCCTTGGGCCGCTCTGATTTCCTCTCCTCTCCCTTGAGGAAACTTAAGGTGGAATTCTGGCAATTCAGGTTTTCATTCTGCGTGTGGTTTCGAGGGAAGTATCTCTCAAAGGACATTTCTCATCTCTTTGTAGACCCCAGGAGAGCAACTCTAATCCACACAGACAGGGGAATATGGGCAGAGGTGAGGAAGGAAACAACAAATTTGTTCCTATCCTTTCTGCTTGGCTAGAGTGGCAGGTAAGTGGCCCGAGGCAGCTGCCCAGGCTGCATGGGTATGTGCAGTGCTGGCACTTGCATGGCCTGTACGAGTCTTACCTGAGAAGCAGGCCAGCAAAAGCTGGAGCCATCAGAGGGCTCTGATTGCCAATGTAGGCCTGGGAGAGCATCAGGTTCGAGGTGAGGGAGCTGGGGAACTGACGTGGGGGAGTCCAGAGGGAAAGTGAAGTTAATACTGAGGAGGAATCAGAGGTGCTGCACTAGCAGCTGTGGAGAATTAGCATGAAGGTGACTGGAAGTAACCATAGTGGAACAGTTTGAGAGACACAGGATAAATTTACTGTAACCCAGGCTTCTGTTATTCATAGAAAAATAAATGTTTAAAATTAACATTGAGGCAGGGTATGAAGGAAAAGCATATGTAAACAGCCAGTGGAATAGCCTGTAGATAATCTATAATAAAACTCCCTAAAGGGTGCACATGCAAAACCAGAGAATTCAGACCTTGTTATTGATAAATGCACTGCAACAAAATGCAATGCGACATTTAGGAATAATGAAAAGTCTCATTTGCTCATAGCCAAAGCACAAAGGCTCTTTTCACCAGAGTTTTTAGAATCAGAGTGAGATATACAAACTAGGGTGATGTACACAAGAAGTTAATCTTTCACTTTCACAATGGGTACTTTCAGATGGGAAACACCTCGTCGGGTATTTTTCATGCTTAAAACAGCCTTTCAATACTTAAAGAGGGATTGTAAAAAAGATGGAGAACAACTTTTTGTCAGGAAAATAGTGATAGAAAAAGGATGATTGGTTATAAACTAAAAGAGGGGAGATTTAGATTAGATGTTAGGAGGAAATTCTTAATTCAGGGAGTGGTGAGGCACTGGCACAGGTTGCCCAGAGAAGCTGTGGATGCCCCATCCCTGGAGGTGTTCAAGGTCAGGCTGGATGGGGCCTTGGGTAATCTGGCCTAGGGGGTGGCGTCCCTGCCCATGGCAGGGGGGTTGGAACTGGATAATCTTTAATGTCCCTTCCAACTATTTTTCTATGATTCTATTCTACAATTCTATGAAAACATAGTCTATGAAGAACGAGTTAAAGAATATTGATCTCACATAAGAAAAAGAAAAGGATTTGGGTCATTGGAAAAATATAGAGAAATTAATCATAAACTGAGATAGCATTTTGTGTGTAGTTGATTTATAGATCATGGAAAAGGAGGGTTAATTATTATCTGCAATGCATTCTGGAGTAATGTTGATTTGAGTAATCTAAAATATGCAGATTAGAAAATGTTAGTGTAATCCTCAATTAATATGAAGGTGACAGTTTAAAGTCTTCCTTTTTTTTTATTGTAGATCTGAAAAGGAGAAAGAAATTTTATATATTGTCTGTTTTTTCTTCAGTCTGTTGTTGCTGTTTAGTTTTATATCTGAGTATCTTCATTTTTCAGTATATATATTGCCAAAAACTAAAACCTTTTTTAAGCCAAAACACCTGTGAGTTGATGGAGTTAGTTGGTTTTACTGTTAAAGTATCACTGTTTATATACTACCGTTTGTATTGTATGTGATTTTATCATTTATGTATTCGTTAAATTCATTTTTGATGACCTAACTGTTATTTACAGCCTCTGTTTCAGTTTCTTGGCTAAAGAGGAGACTGAAAATATTTGTTCAGATTACATCAGCGGCCAAATCGCCAGAGCTACCGCTAGAAGTGCTGCACTCGCATGCAGTTCTGGCTGAACTGTAGGTGGCCATTTCAGCAGGGAGCCAAAAAAAAGAAGCCCTTGGCTCTGTGAGTCCTGAAAGGGGGATGGAAGGAGCTACTGTCTGTGCCAGACTCAGTAGAGAGCATATTGAAATCAGCATTCAGAAGGAACATACTCTGACCTCTATGCTTTAACATTGCACATACTGTTATCAGATATAATTTGAAGAGAGAATTCAAGTTCAAGAGCTGAAAAAGGACTGAATAGGTTTTATGTGTCTTTGTAGGACCTCAGCTAGGACATGGGAAAGAGGTTAGTTTCTATTTCAATGAAATAAGGTTATGTAAATTTTCACTCATTTAAACAAGTCGTTTAGCTCGGTTGTTATAACTTCTTGTAAGAACTAGGAGCAATATGTTTCAAGATCAAAAGAAGAAAATATGACTTTTTTATTATTTAATGCTAAAGTAGGACAAATGATGTTTTCTTCAGTTAGTTTTTAAGTTTTCCAGTTCAAGCTAACCAGAAAAATGCTTAGGTTAAGTAAGGATTTTTTTTTTCCCTGTCACGTTCTGAAATTGCTATTAGTTTTAAGGCTAAATTCATTTGTGGAGTAACTTCAAATGACTTAACAACATTACTGCTTTAGAAACGTTTTCTGGGACAATCTGTAAGACAGATATTAGAGCTTAGAGAGAAGTCAGTCTGAGGAGAGAACTGCAGAAGAGTAACTTGACTGAAAGCCAAACCAACACAACCTTTGTAAAGAGGAAGAAAAGTGCTTTGCTTGCAGGCTTTAGCCTGTGAAATAGCAGGTGAAGATGTCCTAAAAACCGAGTAGATTTTGCACAGGATATCTCAGAGCATGAAGATGATTAAAGATGATGAATAATCATGGCTTTTGCTATGAGTTAAATATTGAGTGTGTGAGGGGAAAAAAAAAAAAAAAGGAAACAACAACCAAAAACCTGGAGTGAATGGCAGTTTCTCAAAATAGAAGGAGGTTAGTGACAGGCCATCCCAGGGATCTGTGTTAAGACCATATTATTTTCCTTTGGAAGCAAAACCTTTTACCCACTTGTTCTAAAAATAGGCTAATATGAGATGGAAATAGCTCTGTTAGAATCCAAAGATGAGATACCCCTTTGCAACAAGACAGAGTTGACTAATAACTATTCTGAGATAGAGTACGGTATGTGCCGGTTTTATGGTTGTATTGGCTTCTCAAATATATATCAAGTCCAATTTATTTCCACGCAATTGTGCAATTGCTTACACTCTTTTAGGATTGTCACATCCACTTCTTCCCTCCAAAACATTTCTTACTAGCAACTAAAATACAAGTATGCCTTCCTGGCTTGTCTCATGGATGATTAGCCAGCAAACTCCCCCCTCCCTACTCAGCCCTTCTCTGCCTCCTCTTCAATGCCATGGCAGACAATGTCATCTCTCTGCCTGTCATTTTGATTATACCTGAACATCTATCAGACTCCTTTCTCTATCGTCCCTAGTTCATACCTCTTTTTCACTACTTCTCTGTGCATACCACGTCTAGGATAGAATTCTCGTTGTCTGTTCACAAAGCTGGTGTTCTCATTCGTGTTATCTCATTCATGTTGTCTCATTTATTGAGGCCTTTTTCTGGTCTTGTCAAATACAGTCTTGTCCTGCTCACACCTATCTATGAGGCTGCTGTAAAAATTTTCTGCGTGCTCCTTAAAAGTGTTCTCTCTCTCTGTGCATTCTTATACTCCCATTTCTCTGTCACGTCAAAACTATATTGCTTCTTCAAATCGAAGCATTTTTTAGTGCTACCATCTAATCTATGACACCAGCTTTTCTGTACCAGTGACTTAAAATTAGGTGCAGACTCCCTTTTGCCCTCACTATTGGGAAAAGCTCCATATGATAAAAGTCTTCTATTTTCTCCTTTCATTTCCAACTTGAAACTCTTGTCTGGTATACTTCCAGGCTTCTCAAGACCTCAGTTGCAAACATGCAATAATTCATGCCTGTTGTTTTGACTAGTATGGTCTTACTGTTTTTTGTTGTTGTTGTTTGTTTTCTGTTTGTTTGTTTGTTTTTGTTTTGTTTTGTTTACCCTCGAACTGTGCCTTTTTATATCTTTTTTTATATGTAGATGCAGGCTGTCTGAGGCCAGGACCCTCTTTTTGTTCTATGCCTACACAGAAGCTAAGAGAAGAGGGTAATGCAGTAACATCAATAACAGCATCAATGCATACATAATATTTATGCATACATAATATTATTCATTGTCAGTGGCTTTTAGGAATCACAGGCACCTTTGTGGCTTAACCACTTCATGAAGGTACCTTCTCTTTCCTCCTGTGCTCATGCCTTTCATTTAATGTCACTGATATCACAGCAAGTTCCTCTGCCTGGACAGCAGCAAGGACCTCACAAGGAAAGACTGTTTCAGTATCTAAGGACAGTTCTGTCCTCTGGCTACCTTCACACACTGAAGAAAGAAAAATGTTGGTAGGAGATAGAAATGAGTCTATTATATATCCTGTAATGATGCTGCTATAAAATCTCTGGATATGATTAGTATAGGCAATATAGACAGCATCATGATTCTTTTCAGCTGAGTTCCATGAAGAAATTGTAAATAAAATAAAGAATAAAAATGCTTAATTCGTTTATTAACTCAGTTGATTCAGTGAATACCTAGTGATTGCCAACCTGGATTAAAGTTTATATATCATTCAAGAACTCAAATATTGTTTTGCTTGGCAGGCAAAGGTTTAAGTAAACAGGTCTACCCTGAAGGTAGCAAGGAAAGATGATGCAATGTAGTTATTTATTAGCTTTGCTATTACTGTCTGGGAAATGGGCAAATAATGCCCTAATGCTTAGAAATTAAATGGGTTAAACTGCACTGCTTGGTCTCTGCCCAACTTCTTTATAAGTTCCTAGAAATAAGCTTCTTGGTAAACTTTATAATTTTCTGAAGTGCTTTATTCTCCTTTGGTACTTTGTGACAGTTTAAGCTCTTTTAAATATCAAGCCATTCATTTAGGTTTTGCAGTAAAACTACTCAGAACTTTTTATTTTTTTTCGCAGAAGATACTCCTCATTTAAACTCAAAGTTTCATACAGATGTACTAATTTGCTTTCACAGAGATCTACCAATTTGGACTGAGTTCTTTCCTGAAATGTTCAATGTTGACTGTTTAGTCACTTCAAGTGTGATATCTAAATATACATCTGATATTTTAAATCCAAACCCAAACATTTTGACACAGTATGCTCTCATAGTTCTTTCATTATTATTATTATTATTGTCTTTTTTTTTTTTCCATTATAAGATGAAAGCAAATATTGAAATCTTAGAATACAGTAACTGGATGGTTCTCCTCTGGACAGATTTAATTTTATCCCTAGATTAAATTAGTTATTTGAAAAACATATAAAAACCTCTTGATCTCAGGTTAGGGGAAAAAAAAAAAAAAAGTATTTCTTTAAAAAAGCAACTTAACTGACTTAACTAGGAAAAAAAATACTGAGAGTGAGAGAGGTTGGAACGAGTTGCCCAGGGAAGTGGTGGTGTCACCATCCCTGGGGGTGTTTAAGGAAATGTTGGATGTGGTACTTAGGGACATGGTTTAGTGGGTGGCATTGGGGGTGGTTAAACCAGATGATCTTGAAGGTCTTTTCCAACCTGAATGATTGTATCATTCTGTGTTGGATTCTGTGTTTGTTGTTCAAATCTGCTTTCCATTCGACTAGAAAATAATTTATGTAGTGGCGCATACCAATTTTACTTTCATAATACCCAACAGACACTAGTGTCGGATCTACACTCATAGTCACTCTGCTCACTTTCCTCTGCAATCTGTTTTACAACATGGTTATGAGTTCAAGTTTGCTCACAGGTTTTGACAGTGTCAGTACACCTAAACAACCATGGCATTACAGTTCTTTGCTACGGAGCTCACATGCAGAAGTAATGCAAACCAAATGAAGATATTCCTTGACCGTGTCTTTGAAACATTTCACTGGTTATCTCCTCTAAAATATATTTTAACTGACCATAGAAAGTGGGAGATCCCTTATCCAACATATATTCTTATCTGACTGAATTAGTGTAAAAACTTGCAAGAACAGTGCTTCAGTGTTAAATATTTGACACTAATCTAAAGCCTTGTTTTCTGGGTGTCATTTTAGCATCAAGACAATGCATGCGAATGAAGACATCTAACTTCAAAATTTTCAAGGTTTTCAGGTACTATCATTGTTTTTATGTAAGTTTTATAAAATTATAGACTCTTAAATCAGTGACAAAACTCCTATTGTCTACTATTTTAAATACAGCGAGATTAAGACTACTGAAGTGATACAGCAAATCCTATTAAAGTCATTTATGATAGGACTTCAAAGTCAGTTAGGTACCTAATTCTCCTGTTATTATAGTTAAGATGAGGTACATAAATAAATTGGCTTTGGGTCTTAGGGACTTTTGAAAATCCCACCCACTAGCATACGATTTGCAGTTTTGCATCTGACGTAGATCTGACTTCTCAAGGAAATAAATGTGCTTTATGTGATCATTTTGCCTGCCCATCTGTCTGTCAGTCCATCAGTCTGTCTCTTATCTGTCTCTCCCACTCAGAACTTTTGACTCTGACAGATATTGTTGACTACATTTGATGAGAAGGCCCAAAGATACCAAGTTCTTCCAAAGCATAAGGTCAGGGAAAATAACACAGACTCTATTCTCTCTCTCCCCAAGAGCTGCAACATGAACTCAGCTCTTCTTAGTCCCCTCTTGCCTGCCCAGGTTAACCAGTCAGCATGCCTGCAGATGAAAGCCACCACAGTCCCTCCGTCTCCACCAGGCCGAAGGTATGACCTTGGCTTTGGGAGCAAACAGTGCGGAGAAAGCAGTTGGCACTGTTCTGCTGGGGGTGGTGTCAAATTTGAAACAGATCCAGGCTAAACCAGGCATCATGAGTTTCACCCATCTAAAACCAGTCATTTACTAACTTCAGATAGCCAACGAGGAACAGTGGCTTCTCAATACAGCTTCTGAAAAAAAATCTCTCAAAAAACATGCATTTTCACTGCAAATGAACTTCTTAAAGTTCCTCTCTGGACCCCCACAATTTTGACATCTTGCAAAGAGAAATCAATCAATCAGTTAGTAAAAGACATGTCCCTGGAGCAGCAGCTGTACTGAGAAGTTGATTTTGGTGACTACCCTGTACAAGGCTCTCCAATCAAGATTGGTGACGTGCTGCAGGCAGGATATGGACTGTGATTTCACTTTGGTTCACATGGGTAATATTTCTCATCCTCCGTGTTTGCATCATCTTTATCCCGTGTGGTCAGCCAACAGGACAAGTACTATGCCAGGAGGAAGCAGTGGAACTCCAATCCACAGGTCTCAGATCCAACTTTACTTCTCATGCTCAGGCTCTTTTGTAAATAAATTAATGCCTGGGTCCATGAAGCTTTATGTCATCAAGGCAGTGGACATGGTCAGTAAAAGTACAGTATGAAATCCAGTAGAGATGACTGAGCTTCAGCTAGAAACTGAGAAGCTGGTGTCAAATGAAGTTAGGTCAGTTAATCATCTGAAAGAGTTGAGACAATACCAATTGGAGGCAGCATAGACCAGGTTTTAATCCAGTGTCAGAAAGGAAAAATAGGGTAGAAGCTATATATCTCACCTACTCAAAAGTATATTTATGAAGAGCATTTACAGAGAGTTGAAAACAGTTCTGTACCTCTCTGGAACCAACCATTTTCTTTTCCAGAAAAGATGCACCATTTATTGGTGGCTGATTTTTGTCTCGATATCTAAATCATTACAACGTAAATTCTATTTGAGGAAAATTATTTTTATTCACCTAGAGTGAGGCAACAGCGCAATATATTCCTCTCCACCTCATAAACCTATTTACCAGTAGGAATGAGGCCTACTGGTTGCATTAGTGTTTGGTTCATAAACAGATGTGAAAGCTTAGGCTACTGGGTAAGCCCAGACATAACATAAACTGGGCAGCAGTTTGTTAAATTGGTTTGATTCTGGTCATAGCACCTATGTTTAGACAGTCCAAAGCTTGTCTAGGTGAGAAGAGGCCTGTTGTTTCAAATAAGATGGTGGTCTGCTGAGATAGCATGCAGAACTAAATAGATACAAAACTAAAAGAAGGGCCATAAAATGGGTCAGATTTTTGGTCAGGAAGTCAAAACTAGCTGTGGATACTTACCCTTTGTGTTTCTGCAGGCACAAATGTGTTCACGGTGAACCTGGATAACTTGTTGCAGTATCTGCAGGTGCCCGTTTCTATGTTAAGTTTTTAATCACAGGTATCAGCTTGCATATGATTTTCCCAGTGGTTCAGAGAATCAATGATATATATTCTCATGTGAAAAGTAGATTTAACTCCTCTTTACACAGAAGCAGTAAACTTCATAGATTTTTGAGGAAAGTGAATGTCTTCAGAGCTTCAGCATCTCCCCTGAACAAAATATACCATGTACTAATTATTTCCCTGGAAATTGTTTTAGTAATCTTTGCATTACTATCTTATTTGCCAAATATATATATATATATTTTTATATATATATATATAAAATATATATATTACATATATATTTCTGTGACTCTGCTTACTAATAGATCATATAAATGAAAATCATATCAATGAAAAACATATCAATAAAAATCAATGCCATTCTTATCTCCACAGCACTGGTAATCAATGATACTCATGGAATATAAGAAAATGCAGACTTGCTGAGGAAATAAAATTAAACATTAATTTTACAGGGGTCATTGAAGTCAATAGCACTGCAATTTGATTTCATTTTTAAGGCTTAAATCTCTACAGAAGTGGTTCTCAGCTTTTCTGTGCCTGGAACCCCTTCATCTTCCAGTTCCCTTCTCATTCCCTGGGAATCTAACTCAGACTCTCATATCCCCAATATTTCTGTATTTTCTCTGGTGTTCAATGAGTATCTGTGTTTACTGTCAGCAGTACTGATATTGTTTTATTGTTATTTTCTTGCTACTTATTCAGATGAAACACTATGTCAGGTATACTACTCTCTGTATTTAGAATTCAGAGTTTAAATTCAAAGCAAACTTATTTACTACATACATCTCAGTAGATTCTATGTGTTAAATTACATTTAATACATCCATTTTTTCTAAAGTAATATTTTTCAGCAATTGCTGCAAATGTTTTATTTTTCCCAAAACGTCCCTTTTCCAAAAGATAAAAATAATATTTTTCCGTGCCTTTGAAATTTTCATACCTCATGCAGGCTTCCTCAAACTACTGTAGCAGCTTACAACACAACAGCAATGTTTATTCAGTGACGAGAGAACTGCTCTGCAGTCCTTCTTTCTTTCTATCTTTGTATATTATGCTTGTAAAATATATAAGCTGTTCCTGGAGCAGGATCCTGAACCAAAGTTCCTGCTGTTAGTACTCTGATTGTTCTGCTCTCCAGTCAGGTTCATCTTACCATGCACTAAGACCCAAATAACTCTAGCAAAATATGTGTACTAGAAGTAAAGGACAGAGTGTTCTCATAGTATCATTTTACAGCGGTTAAGGATTTTTTTTTTTTTTTTTTTTGAGATAAGCATTTGGAGGTGGAGGAGGGGAATCAAACCTGGGGTTTTTACAGTCCTGGCAAATGTTCTAACCAGCAAGTGGCGTTAATATAAACTGATTCCTCCCATTCTCCTCCAGATGCTATGTTTTAATGACAGATATTGATTTTCTTGGTTTTTGTTATGTTTTGTTTGTTTGATCGATTGTTTGTTTGTTTGTGCAAAATTGCAGGACAGGACTCCAAGAAGGGCACACCTTGAGAGCTCAGAATCAGGCACCCAACTCCCTGCCGGTAAAACTCCATTTAGAAGAACCTAGCTCTTCCCAGGCAAAAATTTGCTAACTCAGGGCAGTGGATGCTGCTTCTGTGCCAGGACTTGTATTTATTAACCTGTGTATCCTGCTGCATACCACAAACAGGACTAAAGAGTTAACAGAACTAAGGAGTTGCCGAGTGCAATCAAGTCAGGTACAAAGAAGCGGAGAACCACACCTTGAAACAACATGCTTTTATTGAGTATTTGGCAGTAAGGGAAAAGAAACTGTAATTTGCTACGGTAAATCATAACTCGTAGAGGGCTGCTGAAGGCAGTAACTATATGCCTAGAATAGATTCAGGGAGAAAGACAAGGCATTTGAACGCACAAATATTCACCCTATTGATTCTGCTTGTTGATTTTGCTCTCAGCTTTTCAGTGGCTGTCAGCCTCAGAAACCTGAGTTAGCATCTTTTATTGCTTTTATACAATAGAAATCTTGACAAACTGCAAAAGCAGCAAAAAATTATGATCATAGGTCCCAGGGAGGGACACTGCAGCCAGCCAGACCAAACACACAGTCACAGACAGACATTGTGAAATGCACAGATGCAGGCAGGGAATAATGAGAAGTTTGCGGAAGAGCTGTTCTGTTTGCTAGCTTTTCTTTCCTTTTTTTTTTTTTTTTTTGGCTCCTCCTCACCATTAGTTTACAGAAGCTCTGCAGTGAAAACGCTGTGAAATTAGTTAGATAAACTTCAACTAAAAATGATGGATAAGTGGAAAACTGAAAGGTGAAATTAAAGCCTGCAGTCTTCAATTAAATGTGAAGCTGATAGGTAAATCCTTTCCAATAGGTACAGGCACAAATTTATTTGGAAGAAGGGAAGAGACAAGAGGGTGAAGAGAACCTACACAGGTCTTTCCTCCCTTTCTTTAAGCACCTATAGTGTGATATATATTCTCCCAGCCATATGTCAGGGCTGGGCTTGGCCATTATCGCTTCTTTAACATGCCCAGACTTTGAGGGGATGCCCGTAAATCTGGCAGTTATTAAACCATCACCTCTGCAAAATGGTTTGGTGTGCGTGATTCACACTCTTGCTACAGCAAGGCAGCAGGATCAAAATCTCTCCCAATCAACATACACTCTTTGAGTTACCCTACCAGTTCCTCATCACAAGTGTTTTTCATCATCTCTTCACACGCCAAGGGTTGCAGTGTTTTACAAGGCAGATTAATTAAACCTGATTTAATTTAACTAGAGGCTTGAGGTAGGCTTATACTATGCTTTTGTTTGGTTTAAAACTTTTGCTTCCATACCGAGTTGTTTTTGTAAATAATCTACTGTACTATAAAATCACAGACAAGTTCTCTGCCAGTGTTCTTACCATCAATTCTCTCCTGAGATTGCCTAATCACATTGTAGGAGTGAGACTTTTAAAGGCTATTGCTACGTTACTGACACCTGCTAACCCTGCTGTAAGGAACATTACAAGCTTTAAGGTCTAGTACAGTATGAAGAAGTTTTGAGCAATGCTGTCAGCACAAATGAGTAGGCAGACCATGAGAAAGATGGATCATGGAGAAATTCAGACAAAAATCAGAAAGCATTTACTGCAGCAACCAGAGCTGTTAAACCTTGGGGTTTACATCTTCAGCACTACTGTCACGTGCTGCAGCATTCCTATAGGATCAATACAGAGAAGGATGACAGAGAATCATAGAACGGTTTGGGTTGGAAGAGACCTTAAAGATCATCTAATTCCAACCCCCCTCCCATGGGCAGGGATGTCATCCACCAGACCAGCTTACTCAAAGCCCCATCCAACCTGGTCTTGAACACTTCCAGGGATGGGGCATCCACAGCTTCTCTGGGCAACCTGTGCCAGTGCCTCACCACCTCACACTAAAGAATTTCTTACTAATATCTAATCTATTTCTATTAGAATTAGTTTAAAGCCATTACCACTTGTCCTATCACTACAATCCCTGACAAAGAATCCCTCCCCAGCTTTCCTGTAGGCCCCTTGTAGGTACTGGAAGGTTGCTACAAGGTCTTTCTGGAATCTTCTTTTCTCCAAGCTGAGCAACCCCAGCTCCCTCCGTTTGTCTTCATAGGAGAGGTGCTCCAGCCCTCTGATCATCTTTGTGGCCCTCCTCTGGACTTGCTGTAATAGGTCCATGTCCTTTTTGTGCTGGGGGCCCCAGAGCTGAACGCAGGGCTCCAGGTGGGGTCTCACGAGAGCACGGTAGAGGGGGACAATCACCTCCCTCACCCTGCTTGCCACACTGCTTTTGATGCAGCCCAGGACATGCTTGGCTTTCTGGGCTGCAGGCACACATTGCATGTTTAGCTTCTCATCCGGCAGCACCCCCAAGTCCTTCTCAGGGCTGCTCTCAATCCATTCTCCACTCAGCCTGTATTTGTGCTTGGGATTGCCTCAGCCCAGATGCAGACATCTATTATACATTTTTTTTTTCTGTTCAAAATGGTCAGCCTTCAGATAAAATAATGAGTTCTTGATTTGGTTTTGCTTAGCTTGAAAGATTTATTTCTTCCATCCCTGTTGAAACAGTAATATTCCAAACTACTGTCTGCGAACAGACTCATGACAAACTGGTGGCCCCATTGATTTGACTCTCTGTTCTATATGTCACTGGAAGCTTGCATTTGTACAGGAGTTTGCTTGCACAGGAATGTTATTTTTACCTGTAAATGATAAATACATGAGTGATAAGTAGTATTTTTCCATGTGACATGCAATTTCATGTCTCCCTAGTTAATACAGGGTAACACAATTCCTCTCAAATGCCTCTCCACCTTGGAAGAAGTAGAGATATGTGAAAATACTTTATTTATTTATTTATTTATTTATTTATTTTGGTAGAGAAAGGCTATTTTATGTTACCTGTGTATGTCTCTTTAAGGAGAAAGGCAAGGCGAAAGAGCAAGCCATCTGGCACTCTGTAAAACAGTTCTCCCAGTTGTTGCCCTGATTTCCTGACTAACACTGCTGCACTTACACTTTTGTGGATTCTTCATTAAGAAAATAATAAAAAATAAATGGTCAAAGATCTGAAAGTTAAACATTCCATGATGTCTTTTTCTGCACAAGTTTAAACAAGTTAACTAGAACTTAACTTACAGAGTTGCTGACTATTGGCTGTCCTCACTGACTGAAATTAAATGTTCAGCATCTCTGAAGGTTCAATTTTTAGTCTCAATCCTATTGAAATTGTATGTTAATGCTAGTTTAAATGTGTGTGCGGAAGACAAGGTCCTTCTATTTCATTCATAATATTCACAGAAAGAAAATATAACTGCTACTGTAGGGTTGAAATTAAAAAAAAAAAAAAAGTTTAAGATATTTTATAGTGTCCTGTAAAAAACAAAGGAGCACGGACTCGCACTTTTTGAAGAAAAAAACTGGGTCTTTTTTTTTTTCTTTTTCCTTTTTTTTTTTCTTTCTTTTTTTTTATCTTTTCTCATTTGAAAAGAAAGAAAGAATATTTTCTCATTTGCTTCAAAAGCTTTGCTATGAATATACTAGAAACTCTCACAGCTCCTACTTCCTGACCACTCTGAACTTTAGCCAGGACAATTATAAGGATTCCCTTGCACTGAGTACTACAGAAATACACAACAAATTTATTTCAACAGTGTCAGGGTTTCGCACACAGGCAGTATGTTATGAGGCTGGAATCCTCATAACCTGTGCCCTGTTCTCAGTCTACTTAACTGAATGTGTTTTTTTTTTGTTTGCTTGCTTTTTTTTTTTTTTAACTTAAAAGATATATTTTAAAGCCTTAGAAACATCCCATAGTATAATAGTATGAAGTTTGTATTAATACATATTTTCTTACATACAGTGTACGGAAAGGGGAATTTTTGAGATACAAGAACCCAGTCTTGGTATAATTCAGAAAAGTAATCAACATTGGACAATAAATAGGCCATAAAATACCTGTTAAGCCTTATCTCCTCTGAACTTTAAAAGTTTTCGAGGTAGTGAGTTGTCCCATTAAAATAATTATTTCTAAAAGATATGGCATGTAAATGCTTTTCATACATCTTTGACCAGAAAAATAACTTTTGAGTCATAGATCATGTCTATAAAATCTCTGAAACAACCTGAGGCCTGCCTGCAATACCATTCTGTGACCCAAGACTTCATTTCTGGGCCAAGTGCTGACTTTCACAGCACACCCAAAGCTGCTCTGCCCATTTTCCGAACGAGCTCGTGGGATCTTCGGTGCAACTGGCAAGTGGATGGGAGTTTGGAGTATGTACTGTGAGTCTTCTCATGTGAGGACAGCTAAAGAAAAAACAGCTTAAGCAGATACCGGGTGAAGTCTTTAAACTCCAGAAAGATTGTGTTTCTGCCACCTTTTATATACATATCCATAATATATATGTACATGTACGCATGTATTTTGCAGTCAGTCTAAAATAGCTGGCTATGAAACACTTGAACTCTTGCCATGGAAGACCTATTAAAGTTATGACGCAGGTTTTACACAAATTTAAAGTTTCTGCTGAAGGAGTACTAATTCCAGCTATCTTGAAAAAGTCTGTCACAAGAATTCACCAGAATCCAACATCTAAGAGATACTGCTACAGCTGCAAGTCTTTGCTGCAGCAGTAAATCATCAAGGCCCAAGGACACCAGCAAGGCAACAAAAAGGAGTATTTAATGTAAGAGCTCCCAGGCTCTTGAGCCTTTTTCCAGGTTTCAAACCTCATGCCGCCCCTCTCAGCACCAGCAGGACATCCCCTCTTGTGACGAGGATGGGCACAACTCCTTTTGGGGAGATAAAAGCAACCAAACCAAAACAACAGGAGATCATAGAATCATAAAATCATGATGGTTGGAAGAGACCTCCAAGATCATCTGGTCCAACCACCTCCCTACCACAAACATCACCCCCTAAAATATGTCCCTAAGTATCACATCCAACCTTTCCTTAAACATGCCCAGGGACAGTGACTCCACCACTTCCCTGTGCAACCCATTCCAATGCCGAACCACTCTTTCTGAGAAGAAATGTCTCCTAATTTCCCACCTGAACCTCCTCTGGTGCAACTTGAGACCATTCCCTCTTGTTCTATCTCTAGTTATCTGTGAGAAGAGGCCGACCCCTCCTTTCAGGTAGTTGTAGAGAGCAGTAAGGTCTCCCTTGAGCCTCCTGTTCTCCAGACTAAACAACCCCAGTTCCCTCAGCCGCTCCTCACAGGACTTGTGCTCCAGGCCCTTCACCAGCTTCGTAGCCCTTCTCTGGACACACTCCAGGGCCTCGATGTCCTTCTTGTAGTGAGGGGCCCAAAGCTGAACACAGTACTCGAGGTGCGGCCTCACCAGAGCAGAGTACAAGGGGACGATCACCTCCCTGGTCCTGCTGGCTGCACTATTCCTGACACAAGCCGGCATGCCGTTGGCCTTCTTGGCCACCTGGGCACACTGCCAGCTCATGTTCAGGCAAGCATCAATCAGCACCCCCAGATCCTTTTCCTCTGCACAGCTTTCCAGCCACTCTGCCCCAAGCCTGTAAGTGTCGCATGGGGTTGTTGTGACGAAAGCGGAGGACCTAGCACTTAGCCATGTTGAACCTCATCCCTGTCCAGGTCCCTCTGCAGGGCCTTCCTACCCTCTGGCAGATCAACACTTCCCCCCAGCTTGGTGTCAACTGCAAACTTACTGAGGGTGCACTCAATTCCCTCATCCAAGTCATCAGTAAAGATATTAAAGAGGATGGGCCCCAACACCGCCCCCTGGGGAACACCACTGGTGACCTGTTGCCAGCTGGATTTCACTCCATTCACCACCACTTTCTGGGCCTGGCCATCCAGCCAGTTTTTAACCCAGCAAAGAGTGTGCCTGTCCAAGCCATGGGCTGCCAGCTTCTCCAGGAGAATACTGTGGGAGACCATGTTAAAGGCCTTGCTGAAGTATAGGTAGGCTATGTCAGCAGGCTTTCCCTCATCCACCAGGCGGGTCACCCGGTCATAGAAGGAGATGGGGTTGGTCAGGTAGGACTTGCCTTTCATGAACCCATGCTGACTGGGCCTGATCCCCCGGTTGTCCTGCACATGCTGTGTGATTGCATTCAAGATGAGCTGTTCCATCACCTTTCCTGGCACCGAGGTCAGGCTGACAGACCTGTAGTTCCTGTAGCTCCTCCTTATGACCTTCCTTATAGATGGGAGTCACATTAGCAAGTCTCCAGTCATCTGGGACTGCTCCAGATTACCATGACTGCTGATAGATGATGGAAAGCAGCTTGCAATCACATGCCATGCTGTGTAATGTGCTCACATTGCTTGAGCAGGGGGGTTGGACCAGATGATCTCTGAAGGTCCCTTCCAACTTCAACCATTCTGTGATTCTGTGATCCACCAGCTCTCTCAGCATCCTTGGGTGGATCCCATCTGGCCCTGTGGACTTGTGACAGTCCAGGTGGAGCAGCAGGTCTCAAACTGTTTCCATCTGACTCACGGAGGGGTTCTTCTGCTCCCTGTCCCATACTTCCAGGTCGGGAGGCTGAGTACCCTGAAAATAAGTGGTCTGGCTAGTAAAGACAGATGCAAAGAAGGCATTAAGAACCTCAGCCTTTTCCTTATCCTCAGTAGTCATGTTCCCCCCTGCATCCTGTAAAGGATGGAGATTCTCATTGCCCTTTCTCTTACTGTGAATATATTTGTAAAAACATTTTTGTTATCCTTTACAATAGTGGCCAGGTTGAACTCGCGATGGGCTTTAGCATTCCTGATTTTTTGCCTGAATATGCTGGTAATTTCCTTGTGCTCTGCCTGAGTTGCCTGCCCCTTCTCCCAGCAGACATAACCTCTCTTTTTCCCCAGGAAACTCAGCAAAAGTTCCCTGCGATGCGCTGAAAGCAGAAAGTTCTGAAAACTGGCTGAGTCTCCATATGTGGAGGGAAAAAAAAAAAAAAAAAAAGACGGGTGGTTGGGGAGAGTTACCCGGAGGGTGCCGAGGGTGCGGAGGGGTTAAGCCCCGCCGCACCGGGGGCGGAGGCAACCCGGCCGGGCTCTGCAGCCGCCGCCGCCCCGCGCCTCGCCATGGGTCCGGCCGTGCGGCGGGGCTGAGCGGCGGCCCCCGGCCATGTCGCAGCGGGGGGACGGCGACCTCCCCGAGCACTCGCCGCAGGCCCAAGGCGCCGTGGCCGAGCTGCGGCGGCGGGCGGACGCAGAACCCGGGCAGCGCTGGCCCCAGCCCCTCAGCGACGCCTTCCTGCTGAGGTTCCTGCGAGCCCGGGACTTCAACGTGGACCTGGCCTGGAGGGTAAGGTGGGGAGGGGAGCCTCGCACCCCGGGGGTCCCCTCGTGTCAGCCCGCGGGCAGAGCAGGTCCCGGGCGGGCTCGGAAATGGAGGCTGAGGCGTGAGGTGCTGCTCCCCGGGGGTGGATGGGTGGGTGATGCGTGCTGCTTGGGTGTTTTGTGGGTGTAGTGAAATGTTGGTCGTGGAGCAACGTGGGAGCAAAGCCGCGGAAAGGTGCGGTGCCACCGCCAGCTTGGTGCGACCCCACCAAAAGCCATAAAGGTTATGGTAAATGTGGTAAGGTCACAGCTCGGCTCAGGGAGCAGCATCCTTGCAAGGGCATCCTTGAGTATCCTGTTTAGGCCACCAGCACCTAGTACACCTGCTGGTTTTGTTACACGTTTAGAATTACCCTAGTGTAAAGCTGTCAGTAATAAGTTCCTTTCTCTTCGAGTTTGATGGTTTAACACCTTTCAGGCTTTGGTAAGTTTTGTTGCCTTCCTGGCTGTTTGCATGGCTTTTTGCCCTATAGACAGTACATGCCTATTTTCAGTATCTAAAGGTACAAATTATAATTAATTGTTTCCTCCTTTACATAAAGGAAACCACTAATCCTTCTCAATAGAAAGTATTTCTGAATCTTCCCAGGGCAAAAGCATTTATTGCTTGTGCCACTTGGGAACTGTGTTTCCATGGAGTGTGATGCTGATGACAAAGCAGCAAACAACAGACCCCACCTTTTATTTTCTGACTTCTGTGTGCTGTAGATCTTCCAAGTTCAGTGTCTTGTGTCGCCACAACTGAAGATTGTTTGCATGTGGGTATACTGCAGGATCAGGGTGGCTAAACAAGAATGTGAGAAATTGTAGGGTGCTTTTAATAATAATTAGCTTAAAAATGTATTTTGTGTTCACCTCGCTTGATTCATAACATTGGCATTACAGCTTTAAATCATCCCTCCTCAGCAGAAGAACAAGCAAGTCAATCCAGATTCCTCTGGCTATTCATGCATCTCGCTTTTGCTTGAAGTTCATGAGATTGGTTATATCATCTGTGCAGTAGCAATTGTAGGACTGTGCTGTTCTTTTATTTCTTTCCCAACAAAAGCTGTTCCCCCCCTGGTATTACTAGGTTCCAAAAAGTAGAGCTTAATGAAGGTAACGTGCACTCCTACACGTGTTGCAATCCTGGAAGTTAATAATCCTGTAGACAGGGCAGTGTCACTTCAGAATTTGGTCCATACGTTTCTTCTGATAAGTTGTGAGACGTTATAGATGAGACTACTCTTCAAGAGCGTAAAATTGAAGCTAGGTTTAGAGATAGAGCCTACAGAGTAGCAGATTTCCTATACTCTGTGAGAGTCAGCCCTCTGGGGCTGGAGACCTGCTTTGGAAGAACTAAGTCTTTTTAGAATCTCTTTAGAATTTCTGGGTCTCTACTGGTTGTGAACTGTCTAAAGTTCTTGTTTGGACCCTTCTTTGTTCTGAGAGATTTTGATCAAAACCCACACGTTTAATCTTTCCACCTAAAATTTCTTTCTCCAAATGCAACTTGTACTTAATCTTCCACATACTAGCTGACACTGATTTCTAGGTTACTTCCCTTTGGAGATAGCATGGGAAGAACACAACAAACACGTAAACACATTCTTTTTTTTTTTTTTAAATATCTGCAGTCAACGTGTACTTAAAAAGCCCAAGAGAATTATTGTGCAAAAGTCTGTGGTGGTCATAAGATGAATATTCGTCCAACCCAAGTGTGACCTTATGCAGAGGTTATAGGTTACATTAGTACTTCATCAAGACAGAGCCCTCCTCCCGTCTGTCTAGACAGTGGGTGCTCCTCCCCTCCTGGTTAGATGTCCCCTCTCAGTTTGGAGTCGAGGCTGACACGGCCCCTTTTCCCCACTGGGCTTCTGTGTACTACTGCATAGCACTTGTAGAGCAGCTAAGGGATAATCAGAGTCTGTGGCTCTGTCAATGCTTGTGACCAAAAGACTGCAAGCTCTTCTTAAGCATCCTTCTTGGCATGGGCTTATACTTAGCCTTAAATATTAATTCAGAGTCTGGCCACTGACCAAACTGTCTCTTGATGGTTAATATGTGACACAGATCTATCTGATTATTGGCCTCTCTGGAATTTCAGTTTATCAATGTTTGGATATCTTTCAGAAAGTAATAATTTGGTAGATAGTGAAAAGACATTCAATTTCTGAGTCACTTATGTTAACTTATTGGAACAGAAATGTTTTACATTTTCCTGTTGGCAATTCCAGACTTGTTTCAAAGTACTGATCTATTGATATATACATATGACATGCTAGAAGAAAATCCACCACTGAAACAAGTATTTGGTGCTGAAGAACTCAAAGAAGAACTAGAACTGTCTGTATGCTTTAAAGTCAGTGATATATTTAATTAAGCACAGTAGCAGACTGTTCTTGTTTTAGAAGAAAATCCTTTTCCAGCATTTTGAATCACAGGAAAAATTAATTTTGGCCAAATGCCTTATCTTTGAAAGTGGTTGGAGATGTATGTGTGAACCCTAACCACTTAAGTACAGCCTCCGGAAGAAGAGGTGAAATTAAGCAGATACCTTCCGCTATGGGATTTCAAAGCATGAATGCTATCCATGAGAATGTGTTAAGATGAAATCCTTAAATCCTATATGAAATCCTGTCACAGATTTGTCTCCAGGAATAAACAGAAAGTCTGATGACACAGGCTAACAATAACTGTCAAATAACACATCAAACCCTGAATAAGTCAATAAGACAGTTCTTGTCCTGTGAGACTTCAAAGCAATGCTTACATCCCCAAAACATTAACAGTTAGAAGGAATGGTGTTACATTGTCACAGCATCTTCTAGTTGCGGCTTTGTAATCACCCTGAGAAATAAAGGTAGGGGTCAGATGTTAATCATAGAATATCACAAGTTGGGAGGGACATGCAAGGATCGTAGGACTCCACAAAGGACTACATAAAAAATAGACCATGTGTCTGAGAGCGTTGTCCAAATGCTTCTTGAACTCCGGCAGCTTGGTGCTGTGACCGCTGCCCTGGGGAGCCTGTGCCAGAACCTGACCACCCTCTGGGTGCAGAACCTTTTCTTAACACCCAGCCTGACCCTCCCCTGTCGCAGCTCCATGCCGTTCCCTTGAGTCCCTTGGAGAGAAGTGGCCATTACTGTGGCTGATACCAGCAATTCAAGCTGGAAGCAAATATATTCTGCTTAAGTTATATAGAAATCAGAGAATCACAGCATAATTTAAGTTGGAAGAGATCTCTGTAGATCACCAAGTCCAAACTCCTGCTTAGTGTGGGACTCCTGGTTAGCGTGGGTCCACATAGCAGATCAGTCAGGGCACTGAGCAAACCTGTTGAGTCATGTTTTGAACGCTGCAAAAGATTTCAGTCTGGATATAAATTCATACCGGACCTGAGCATGTTGTTTGCTTGTTCATTTGTACAGGTATACCTATGAACTGTATGTGTTTTAAACTGAAAAGTGGGCCGTGGGTCTCCATTAATTAGGCTAAAGCAATGGGTTTAAGTCTTCATTAATTAGGCTAAAGCAATGGGTTTAATTCTTTTAATTTAATTTTATTTTTTATGTGCTGGCTACGTTTGACTTTCTTGCTGTAATCAAAGGTAGAGTCACAGTAAAATTTGGTAAAAACGCATCATTGAAATGCTTTTCCTAACACACCACTTAAACTTTTTTAAGCATACTTTTTAGAGCACTCAAAACCATCTATATATGTAGGATCCTTTTAGAGTTCTGGTTGACACAAAGGCATATAGCTGGACTCATTCTTTGCCCTGCATTTGATTTATGGAGGAAACTTTATGCTGCAAGTAGGTTGCATAGAAAATCTAGGGTGTACGGTGTGTGTCAAACATACTGCTGTATGTGCATACTGCATGTATACTTGCATAGTGTCTGAATACTGCTGGATTTCAGGCTTTATCTCTGAGGATCTTCACAGCAGTCAAATATAAATACTAAGTTCAAACCAGTTACTTGGCTGATTTTCTTACCTTTTGTCAATGAGAGATTTGATGAAAAGAGTGGAAGAGGCCCTGGTAGGTTCTCTGAACTGACTGTTGAAGAAACATAAATCAGTCGGCCACTCTTCCCTTTGTGCTAAGCCAAATGCCTAAACTTATGCATGTGCCAGTCTTCTCCCAGCTGGTAATACATGTGGAATTAGGGAAGTTCTGTGTCCATATACTGGTATAGAATTTAAAATATTTGTATATACTCTATATTTAATTTCTGTGTGTAGATGAAAGTGCGTATATAAAAATTGTAAAATACATACACAGCTTTTTGCATATATTTATGTTTATAGTGGTTCTGTGACAAACACTGTTTTCTAGTTCTTTTAATTCTAAGTAAAGTACTAAGTTCACCTTTCTTTGTTTTGCATCACGTGAAACTAGGATTAATCAGTAACATTTCTATCTCTGATGTTCAGAAATCTGGAACTATCCCCAAAAGACCTCAGGAAAAAGCTCTTAATTAATGCTTAGCTCCAGACAGTGGAGTTTTTCATCCAGCTTTACCCATTTATCAAGCTATCTTGCATCTATTTTCAGATGCTCAGCAGCTTCTAAGTAGGTTATTCAGTTTGTAAACACAGATAATTACACATTGAGATGTTTTCCTTGTAGGTGCATGAGACATTTTTATTACATTTACATTGCATTTATCCACTGTAATCCATGCTTCTGTTTTTCCTGATTATATTAAGTTGCTTTATCTTCTGCATTCAGACTGATTATTATATATAAAGTTTACATTTTCCCTGCTGCTTTTGCTGAAAAAAAGTTTCCTATGTTTTAAATATTCCACATGAATTTCTGCATTTAAACAATGTTAAATATTTTCAAAGTGAAGTAAAACTGTAAGTATGCACTGATAATTTCTGAATTTTGAATATGTAGGAATTACTCATGTAAGTAGCTCCGTGTGACTGGAGTATGTCCAGCTGCTAAGAAAGTGATTGTTTACATAAATAAAGACTGAAAGAAAATATCTCCTAACTAGCTGCAGATGCTGTGGAGGATTGCTAACCTTTACTTCAGCCATAAATCACTATTTCAGGTCATTAAATCACATGGTTTCAAAATCTGAGAGCAATTTACTTCGTAGCTTCCTGGACAAGGGAGGTACGGCTGGAGCTTAGCCATGTCTATGTAAAAAGATGTGGCATTTGCCCACGTCATGGAGGGTGTCAGAAGTGTTCCAACCATATATTTATTGCTGAATGGACAGCCAGTAGGTAAATTATATCTTTCGTAAGGCTCTTTAGTGTGTCGCAAGCTGTGAACACCTTTTGTTTGCTCCCCAGGTTCAGAACTTGAGCTCTTGCTGTTTTTAGCTTGGGAAAGGTTAATGCTCATGAAAAGAAGAAACTAACTGTACTGACAAATTGGGATTATTCAGGGGACTGAATGAACATATTTTTATTCGCATCTTGGTTTTGGCAGGCAGCTCTTTAGAGAACTGTGTAAAACATTTAAGTAATCGTTAATTAGTTCATTATGTTGTGGTACATCTGAAGTTAGAAGAAAAGGGACAAAGGATGAAGGTACAGATGTTTGGTTAGCTTTTTTGAGGGCGTTTGTGTATTTTTGCTGCTCTTTAAGCATCTGTGTTGGAAAGACAGAGGAAAAGAACACAGTATGTTAACAATGCTGTCTGGTTGCCACAAAAAAGTGCCCTTTATTGGTGCTGGACTCTTTACAGAGCGAGATAGTCATGGCACCTCGTCTGGCCTATTTTTGCAATCACAGTGAATTTCTGTTCCAGAGATTAACTTCTTTTCCCCCACTACTTCCCCACTGCCTGTTTTGTTTGGTTGTTAGATTAGCCTAGACTAGAACATATATAAGACTTTAAGTAAAATTCTTTAGCACTTAAATATTTTTCTTTTTTACAGTGTATGTTTTAGGATGAGGCTTTTATCAACTTGCTCATTGCCAAATCAAATGGGATTTTAGTGTGGCAGATGAACTCTCTCATTTTTGTACCTATAAACACTTATTTATAGGTAATACTTCCAGGAAGGATATAGATAATTGCTGAACAGTACATCATCTATTTGTAAATAAATTATGTCAACAAACAATAATGCCCTGTAAATAGTTCCCGGACAACAATTTGTTTGAGAGATCTTCAAAATAACTCAGGACCTTCGTCTAAGAAGAGCCTTAAGCTGAAGAAAAATAGTATGTTGTATACGAAATGATACAAGAAACTTGAAAGTAGAAGGAAGAATAAGAAATTACTGCTAAGACTAATTATCTAACATAAGCGGGCTATGAGGTACACAATGGTGAGTCTTTGGTTTCACTCCTGAGTCTGTAGCTACGCTGATGCTGTGATGTTCCAAGGGAAGGATTCAGTATCCACTGAGGTTCCTTCCAACCATTCTATGAAGATGGTGAAGAAAATCATCCTTGCATAGATAAATGTTGTTATTTATTAGAGGTTATGTTTTATTAGCTGGAGCTGACGGCTCTTTTAACTCTATTGCTCCTGTTATGGAATGTGGTATAACTTAGAGATGAGTAAATAGAAATTAACAGGAATAAAAGTGTGTTGGGTGACGTTTTGCTTTTGCTGAGCATACTCAGCTTGTGAAACTGTACTGAGTTGGACCATTGTTTTTCGTTGTTTGATGAAATACATCAGCAATTTGAAAGGCTAGCCTGTGTGTGCTACCTTTGAGATTTAAACCTGTATGTGAGTTTGTTGTGAAATGAGGTACTGAAAAATTCTGATTCACTTAGATCCTTTGAAAATCTCAGTTAGGAGTCTAAACTGTAGCTATCTAGGAAATTCTAATACAAAATTTAAATTAGTTTCTAGAGCTATCCCTCTACTCTACAAAGTCATTGCTGGACAATTTAGCACAGCAGAGGTAGATTATAGCTGATGAATTTACAGAAAGCTTTTTAGAAAAAAATCCTCTGTAACTCCTTACTTACCTATTCAAATTGTTGTAAATAAACTTCGGTTGCAGGGCATAGCAGTTCCTTTTCTCCACCATGACTTAATTTCTTTATTTGAAAAGGGAAACAGTAATTAAACTGGGAAATTGGAACTAGTGCATCACCTATTTAATTTTTCACGATCCATCTCAACAATAATCTTTCCCAGTATTACGTGTAATTCCTCTACCAGATGTTACCTCAGAAAGAAACACCTTTAATTGACTCTTCCTTAGATTTAGACCATGTCCTTTCAACACATAGTCCTTCCTATCCTTTAGAAGAGCCTGCATATTATGCTGCCTTCCAGCCTGAGGAACAAGGGCAGCAGTCGTGTTCCTGACAATGGGCAGGATCTCTGTTTTAGCAAAATGGATTCTTGCTATTTCCACTCTGGGGTCTAATACATAATGGGAGAGATGAATCCACTACACGGTTGTGTTTTGTAATTTCAGAGAGATAGGAAGGACTTTGAAAACGTGCTTAAGATACGCTGATGACCATAGGTGTTTCAAACAGTAAAATGAAATTATTAATAATTGTGTGTACAAAATGGGCCCAGACTTTGGAGGGAGGAGGGTGAGGAGGGAATTTTCCTCTGTAAGACTTTGTACATCTTTTCCAAGTTCTACAAACCCTGAATGAATCTGATTCATTATCAAACTGAATAATCCTAAATGTAACTTGAGTGAGAAACTTTTTTTTTTTCCAGATTTATTTTACATAGAAACTACTGGTGCTTTCTGTATAGTCCAATTTTCCTTTCCGATGTAAAATTAATAACTGGAGTCCATTAACAAGTTGATAAGATTCTAAATTCATAATGACTTGCTCATTTGATGAAGGATAGCAGCCTTCTGCTTCTAGGAGTGATTTTTTTAAATTACACAGTGAAATGATAGCTAATTTGATGAACTAAACCTCTGACTGTGACCACATGTTGAAAAGCACATTTTTAACTGTGATTTTTATGTAATACCTGATGCATATCTGACATGCACATTTATTTTTTCCAGTTACTGAAGAATTACCAGAAGTGGAGAATTGAATGCCCAGAAATAAGTGCAGATTTACAACCATCTTCCATTCTTGGTCTTTTGCATGCTGGCTATCACGGAGTCCTGAGATCAAGAGACCCATATGGAAGCAAAGTTCTAATATACAGAATTGGTGAGTGACAAAATTTCTTGGACCTGTTTCATACCTGGTTCTTGCACTAATGTTTTTGTGTGTGTTTTTGTTTGTTTCTTTAATTATCACAATTTCAGCAGCAAAAAAGTATTTTATGGGTACAACACTGCAAGTTGATAAAATTGAAGATGATATCAGAATATCTTAACTAGAAAAGTAACGTATTTATTGCTACCTGATAGAAGTACCCTCATATTAAGATAAAGATGGATTCATTGAGCTGCAACAGTTATATCATTTGACTTCTAACTAGCATGGCTAAAGCTATACGATCTTTTATGATGAACTGATTTTCTTTTAAATAGAATTATTGTCTGCATCAAAAAAAGTCTTAAAGCTAAAAGCCTGAAGGTTAAAAACCTAACACTTACAAGAATATGCAGTTATTTGACCTTGAGTTTCCAAACAGTAATTTTGTTCCTATGGGAATTTTCAAAGCTGGATGCTAAGACTGTGCTGGTGCAGATGCAGCACGGAGGGGAGAGATGGAACAGAAAAAAGGCACACGTCTAGCCATGTACCAACCATGTACCAGTACCATGTACCATGTACCAGTTTATGTGAGGATGAGTTCACTGGGTTTTCACCATTTAGACATATGTAGCTGAAGAGTCCTGTATAAGATACACTCCGAACATCCTTGGTTTGTATGATGCACTCCCCAAAATCTTTTCAAAAGATTTTGATGACATCTTTAAAAAGATAGTTAAATGATCACATGGTGCCATACTTATTTGTGGTTGTGTTGGACATAGAAATTATTTTTGTCAACTTTCAAATAATTGTTTTAATATCAGCTCATCTAGCAGAAGGAAAGGCTTTTCTTTGAAAAGTTGTGCTCTCTGAAGATTGTGTCCAGGGTTAATGCTCATACCATGCAATTCTTTTCTCAGGCCTCAGAAATGAAAATGGGATTCACTGAATCTTGGCAGTATTACTGTACTGAAGAAAAATTATGAATTGGCTATGAATTGATGATCTGTGGCTTCTTTTAGGAGTTCCTGAAGGCCATAGACAATGATTAGCCCATTTGAGCTATACTGTGCTTCGTTTTGTGTTCTGCTGAAATGACAGTTACTGACTTAAGCCATTCCTGTCAAAATCTTCTACTGGAGTCTACAGTAGATGTCACATACTACTCTGGTACCATCTACAGAAATAGCATGAAAGATGAGTGATAGAACAGGCACAGAAAAGAATTTCTGTACTGGAAAATCTGTTTAATTCAGAACCTTTGATATAGCTAGTTACTTTTTCCTGAGAAGAACATTAGAAGCAGTAGCAAGTGAAAGTACAGGTGTATGTTGTATGCTTGTGGTAATGCAGTGCAATCTTATTTACTCTTCAGGACAATGGGATCCCAAGTTATTTACAGCATATGATGTGTTTCGTGTAAGTTTGATCACATCTGAACTCATTGTAAAGGAGATTGAAACTCAGAAGAATGGAGTCAAGGCTATCTTTGATCTTCAAGGGTGGCGATTTGCTCATGCATTTCAAATCAGTCCAGCAGTGGCCAAGAAAATTGCTGCTGTGCTCACAGTAAGTATGACATACTGCTTTATGTTACTTCACTGCTATAACTCCCAATTTTTCTTCCAGTGTAACTTACGGTAATTTTTCCTTCCATAGACATTTTTAGAGGTCATGCAGTTTGAAGGAACAAAATCTTAAATCCATGAAATGTCAAACAGCTGAGGCATAAGCTGTGCTCGATTTGACAAGTATATTCTTGTATAGCAGCAAATGCCCTTTAACCTCTGATGTTTTATTAGAATTCCACTGACCTGTTACAATACAGGAATTTCATGTGTAGATGAAGCCTACTTTTGTAAGGATCTTTTCTGTTCTACTCTTTTGTACATTAACTTGACATTCAAAGCTTTTTTTCCCCACCCTCCACTGAGACTCAGAGAAGATGAGAAATAGGATGTGCTAGGAGCATTTAAGAGCAAGAGAATACTAACTTGTTGGCCAGTATGGATGATGCTACATGACCATCCATGTGCTACCAACAGTGTATAATACTTGTTTTGCTTGCTTTTCCCACCAACATGAGCATTATTTTGTGCAAGTTAGTGCTACCTCACCTCCTGACTTTAACAAAACTTGTATGGACCTTACTGTCTTTAAGACTTTCCTTTCTGTCAAATTCAGTTGAATTTTGCTGATGAATTTGAAAAAAAAAAAAAAATGAGGGGAAGGAGACAGAATTGACAAGGAAGCTACACGGTAGTGGTATAATCCTGTTGTCCTTCTGAAGTTAATCTAAAAATCAGTAATAATAAAACTGTTAACCTATGATGTAGAAATGAGCTATGGACATAATCTCTCATTTTGATTTGGTAAGGTTCACATCTGAGGTTGAGTCAAAGCTTAGTCAGTGAGCTAATAGCATCAGAACTTCATCCATTCTTCATTTTTGATATTTACTGTAGAACTTCAATGAATCTAACAGGTCTTCCCATGTTTTTGCCTCTAGAATAAGAGAAATCATATTCATATGATTCTGGGCCAGGTCTCACAAGAACAGCCATTGAGAGTGTTTTATTTTATTTCTGAAGTAGTAAACTAGTTACTAGTAATTTTATGACCTTGAAATTGAGAGCAGAAATTATGTAGAATTATATTTGCAATTAAATCTGAACGTTTCAATCCATTACCTCGAACCAGGAAATTCTTTGAATGGAATGTTTCCATCTTGACTTATTTCAGATTTATTGTATGCTTTTCAGGCTTCTAAAGGCTTATTATAGCAATTGAAAAAGAGAGAAAAACAGATTGTTTCCAGTGTTGCTTTCTTGTATAAGGAATCAACTTAACTGGTTGTTGGTGGTTTTTTTTATTGTTGTTTGTTTGGTTGGTTTTTAAGATTCTTTTCATCTTTCTAGCTGGGTTTATATAGTTCCCCCAGAGGTTATTTTAGTGTTGATCAATATGTTTATAAGAAAAAATAGGAACATGGTTTTCAACTCTGTGTTTTTCTTAAGAAATGTATCTTTCTTGCAAATTATTATCCTGCATGAAGAAACAGTAATTAATATAAAGGAAATAAATGCAATACAGAGTGGAAAGCATAGTACTGCCAGTAACGAACTTTATCTTGAAAAATATGTTATCCACAGGCAAAACCAAATTGTTCTGTGAAGAACAAGATAGTAGACTTTAAACATATGATAACACATAATAATGTGTAGTAAAACCAAAACCTGACAGTTTTGAGGTCTTTATCATACATTAAAATCTAACAGAATTTGCACTTAAGAAATGCATGTGGTTGTTGTTTTTTTTTATTATTATTTTTCCTTAGCCATAGAATAGTACGTGAAATAAGGAGAAAAGGACTACTGTATTAGTGGGAAGAACTGTTTGTGACAAGTGCCATTTTTATAAGCAGAAAAACTCTGGTTGCAGTAGTAGTAGCAGTTGGGATATTAATGGAAGCTATTTTTTCCCCATTGCATAATACTGTCTTTGAGCACTGCTGTACTCCCTTTTAACTTGCAAAGTTGTGGGACTTCTTGATGAATCCTGAATCCAACTAGCAGTATTTCAAACTATAAAGTCTGTACAGAAGATACAATTTTAATTTTATGACAGTAGTCTTACTGTAAAACTCAACTTCTATCGGGCAAATTCTTACTAATTTCAAGACTTTTCTCTGGATAATATTTTATTATTTTATCTAATTTATTATATTTTATTTAACTTAAAGATAGCAACTTTGATAGTTTGTGTGTATATATACACACACACACACACACATATATATATATATATATATATATATATAAGAAAAAAAATACATATTTTCCTCCAGGTTCTGAATTGCCTATGAAAACACATGGCTAGATAGCTTTTTGGTAAAGGAGCAGCAGGATCTCTGCTGTGAAGAACTGTACCTCGGAGGAAAAGCTTAGCACAAGCTTCATGTGCATTACTTACGTGCAATTCGGTTTTCATGCTTGTTTTTTTAAGTCAGCCTCTTCCTATACTGATTTTTTTTTTTCTTTCTAATCGGAGAAATAAGAAATGTTTTTCTAAGCAATGTAAACTAAGAGCACTCCAAAGTGCAGGAATTAGCAAGGTCAGGAGGAATTCCCTAACCTATGGACTAGGTATTCTTCACAGATTTGTCCTTAACAATAGAATCTTTTTCAATAATTTCTTTTTCTCATGCTGTTTTTCATATATGTTGACAGGATTCCTTTCCACTAAAAGTTCGAGGTATCCACTTGATTAATGAGCCTTTATTCTTCCACCCAGTCTTCGCTCTAATTAAGCCTTTTCTCACTGAAAAAATAAAGCAACGGGTGAGTGCACACAAACATTTCTTTCTACCACAAAACCCCTACATTACAATCTGCAGCATTTCCTTTAGGATCTGAATACTGAAGAGGATATGTCATGTTTATGTTTTAATGCTGTACTGGCCTCTGGAATCTAATTGTAAAACATTCACAGTTACCAATAATGTGAGAGTTGCAAGTGTTTGCTGTTGTCAGTGCTGTAAAGATTAAAAAAAGCCCACAGTAACTCAAGAGGGGTTAAATAACTTGCTTAAAGTCACACAGCAAAACTTCTGCGGAATTAGGAAGAAATAGGTCCCAGATCTCCTAGCACTCAGTCTATAAATGCCAGTGAGAAATTGTCACTGAACAGTGATATTATGCTCCAAGTTGTGCAAAATTAGTAGAAGACAGCTATCTAGTTCTGAAAAAGCTGCAGAGGCATTTATGCATCAATAAAGAGGTCAGGCTGAAGTTCAAATTTGTTTTCCAAACAGCTTCTTAGCTGTTGCAAATTGTTTTATAGTTTTAAATTGGAAAACTCTGCGTTTGGATGCAAAAGCATGCCAAGAATTCTGGAAGAATTCTAGTTTATTGCAGTACAGGAAGGATATTGAAAGTTTCAGCTGGCAGAAGAGGAAATGCCGTGGAGTGTTAACAGCAGAGCTAAGGTACAAAATAAACAGCACAGTCTTCTGCTATTCTCCCTCTGAGGCCTCCTTGTCTCAGCATATGGATCTTGTGCATTTACAGTAGCCACTGCACTCCAGGACAGTAGAGCAAGATTTTCCCAGTCACTGATGTTTGCTAGTCCCCTTTTCCTAGCATGTGTGTTTTGTTATGGCAGAGAGGCAGGATTGCTTCTGCCAGTCTTGTGTAGTCACTCACTGACACACAGATGATAAAGAAAGAGTATGTTCCAGCAGCCTGATGCTGTGGCCCTTCCCATGCCATATTAATGTCCATGTAACAGCCCCCTATCACCAGATCCAGCTCAGAGAATCTCAAGGGCTAGAATTCAAAAAGTGGGAAAGAGGACAGATGGATAGTAAAGACCTGAAAGAAGACAAGCTAAATATCCATGATTCATGGAATAGAACTGGCTTAGAGTTGCAAGTATGAGCTGAAAAGAAACTAGAAGGACCAGCTCCCCATACCTTCATAGTAATAATTACTATTCACTTATTATCTTAGTGCCCGATGTGGAAGCATTAAAGGCAGCTAGCTACCTTTTGAGTGCATGTGCTTGTAGTCCTTGTGTAATAGTAATCACAGAAAATTCTTGACAATTGTTAATAAGAGGCCTATAAAAGTTTGACTGAAAGTAATGAACAAGGCTTCAAATCAGCTGTAATAAAGCAAGAAAAGAACAATTGGAATGGCTGTATTAAAAGGGTTAAAGTGGAGGAGCAGTCCAGGATCTAATTTCATTTGGAACTGAATTGTAAGGACTGAAATGAAAGACTAAGGTATCAATTCTGAATATTTACCTTGGCACCTGTCTGAACTTACATACCTAGCACATAATATTGTTTGTAAATGCATATAGCAGGACCAGATAGTAATAGCCAGGTGTCGAACATTGTTATTTTTTTCTGAAATGACTGAAAAGCAACTACGTGATACCCATCATGACAAGACCAAACCCCAATATTCCCTTGTTTAGGTCAATTTATCTATACGGGTGTAGTTAGTTTTGGCTCTTGTGCTTGCAGCTGCATAGAATGCAGTTCTCTGGGTTTTAGTCCATATTCAATCAATCTGCAGACAGTCTGAATAATCATTAAGCAGGACAGAGTTAGAGCATCCATGTGAAACTTGCTTACACAGTACTTTCTTCCTCAGTGAAGGAGCTCATTGTGAACACACTTCTTTAGTAGAACCAAGCTGAGGGCTTAAGCCCTTGCACTGAGTTTGTTTGCTGTCTGTTTTCACCCAAGAGTCTAACAGCTGTACTGAAGTAAATGTTTTTCATATATTTTCTTTAGGTGTATATGCATGGAAATAACTACATGCAGAGTCTGACTGAACACTTTCCAGTCAGCATTCTCCCACAGGAATATGGAGGGGAAGGAGTCTCCTTCGAAGAGCTGGCCAGGGAATGGACTGACTTCATAATGTCATCTGCAGATTATCTCCAGAGCATTTCCCTGGTTGCTCATAAATAACCTTATGGCAGTATTACAGCAGTTCATGAAGACTGGAAGTGGAAATAAGTTTAATATGGAATATTTCATGTAAACTTGAAGTTACTGTAAATGAAATCAGTATGTCTTTGCAGGGCACTGAAGGTTACATTGACTGCACTTTTATACTAACTGGAGTGTGTCAGTATGTACATCTGAGGAGACTAATGAATTCTGCATGTTTGCAATACTGTTTGTAACTGATTAAGTTGTATGTCTGTAGTTGTGCATTGGATAGTATATTATGGATACTGCTCCTCTTAAGTCATTGGAGAAAACTCCTCTGTAATAACGCAGTCCAGAACCTTACGCTTAGCTCTTTTATCTTGGCTTGTCAAGATGATAAGATACAAAGCCAAATAATTTAAGTAGAACAGAATATGAATGGGGTAGACTAGTTGCAGAAGTATGAATACAGGCCTAATTTACAACTGGGGGAAAGAGGCTGCTTTTTGGATTGATTCTCAGGGAAATGGTTGTTTTGTTAGTTTGCACTGCTAAGATTGCATAGTCAAATTGAGAATTAGTCAGCAATAGTGAAACATTTGTTATCTCTGTGCTGCTTGTGCAGCTTCCCATTTTGTGCTAATTAACACAGCAATCCGCTAGTTTCATAGAGGAAGATGAGAAAAACACCATGTACATGTTCTTCAAAGGACAGCATGAACCAAGAGGAACTGTTAAGAGAGTCAAAAGAACTTTGAAAATTCTGATTTTCTTTCTTCAGAGATACTGTCTGTGAACAAGTTATAAGCAACCCAGTAATGCAAACACTTTTATTTCCTGCTGTAGAGTGTTAGAGGTGAAGAGCTCTTAGCTGTTTGCAGTATCACTTTGTTTTGAAGGGTGAAGTAAATTATCCTTCATAGATCTGAGCTTTAGAAATTCTTCTGTGGTTTAAGGGTGTTTGTAGGTCACTTTGAGCCTCAGCTTAGGAATTGCTGGCTATCTTCCTTCTTATCTTCAGGAAAGTAATTGGCAACTTGCCAACTTATGTCATGTTGGGCACTGGATGATTTAACTTTCTGTTGAGTCTTATATGTAATGAAAAAATCTCTCTGTAGTTATGGAAAATGGATTTTTCTAAGGGACATGATTCATATATGAATACTGTGTGTGTATAAGTTGTCACATATATTACATAGCAGTAACATCCTACATTCCCCAGTATTTAATAATCTGAAATGTTAATTTACTTTTGACTGTTTTTTGTTAAAATTCCTGAAATACAGCAACTGCTGGAGTTCATTTACACAATTTTTATCTCTTTTGTAACAAGTCGGGGGTCTTTACATAAATATTAGATACTTAAGCATTCCATGTGAATGTTCATATAAATGAATCAATAATGCTTTACTTCTCAGGTAGCTGGAACTGCTAACTTCAGTTATTTTGAAATCATTAGAACATTGGGATGCTGTATTAATATGTGTTCAGGGGAGAGAAATAACAATATCTTACTAAGTCAGAAATGTGTTACTTTATCATTGATACTCTGTCATTGCAAAAGCCAGTGGCAGCTTCTCTTTATTAGCATGAGGAACACCTATGAAAGTCCTATACCATACTTGGTGTTAGTTTCCTCTGATATGGTAAGATAAATGTTACAAAATTCCTTAAAAACTGACAAAGATTTTCTTTTTTTTCAATCCTTTCATTGCCTCAAGTGCATTTTCATTCTTGTCTTTCAGGATATCTTTGAAGCAGAGCCTAAAGCTAAAGAAATTATTGTCCTGATGCATTTTCATATATGCACATATTTCATATCCTTCTTTTTCTCTAATTGAACTATTTTGTGATATGAAAAAAGGTCCTTACATTGACGAGTTCATTGAAATGATTATTATTCTTTATTAGAAAATAAACTAAGTAGCCAGACATCTGGCAGTTCTTCAAGAGTTTAACTCAAGTTCCAAATCCTGTATGAACTCGAGAAATGAAAATATTGTCTTAAAGTTTTGCTCCTTCAGTCTTAGTCCTTGAATGTGAACTGCATAAAGAAATCGGCCATGTTTCAGTGAACAGGAAAACTCAATCTTTTCCTATGAAACCAATCCCCGATTGTTGCGGTTTTATCTGATTCTTGTCTCTTTTAGATTACTTCCGTTATTGCATTTGTAGATGTACATGGACAACATTTATGGGTTTTATCTTCATTTGAACTACACCATCTCTATGAAGTCCGAAGTGTCTTCAAAAATATCCTGGATCTATTATTAAATGGTAACATGAATATATAACATAATGGAGCACTGAATATTTTTTTTCATGAAGTGTTAATTATTTTTAATGTTTACATGTTCAGTAGGAAGTCTGTACACGGAACATTGAATTTGCTGCTATTAACGATGATTAAATAATCAGAAAATTTGCATAACAAATGGCAAAGGTGGTAGTGTGGTGGGTGGAGATAGAGCACCCGTGAGCTTTAGAGTAAATAAAATCGTAAGTGCCTTATTCTTCTCTAGTAAGACCAGAAGTGCCTTTAAAGAAAACAAACGTGCTGTGAAATGCTGATGCAAGTACTGACAAGCGTGATGTAATGCAAAATGTTTTTTAATTCTTTTTTTTACATGTTAACACCATTATTATCAATAAACCTCTTCTAGCTGAACCGGCCTCCCCTGTCTTTAAGAACTTTATTTTTTTTAGCGGTATAAACACCTCGCCCGCGCCACGTTAGCCCCGAGGGGCCAGGCCCTGCCCCTCGGCCCCGCCCGCCGCCATTTCCCCCCCTCAGTCGGACGCGGATCGCGCCTCGCTTCTGCTCGGAGCCCGGCCCCGCCGCCAGGACTACACTTCCCAGTGTGCCCCGCGGCGCAGAGAGCGAGGGGCGGGGCGGTGCCCGCAAGGGGCCAGCCGCCTCACCGGCTCCGAGCCGTTGGTTCTGAGGTGCGCGGCGGGCGATGGGGCTCCGTGCTGGCTTCCCCCCGCTCCTGGCCGCCACCTTCCTCCTCCTCATCCTCCTCCAGCTTCGCTCTGCCTCTTCCGCCGCCTTGCCCAGCCGCCAGAGAGAGACCAACGAGAGGCCCATCGTCGGTAAGGGGTGTTAGGGGGTGGGGGGTACTCACAACGTAGCCATACCTCTGCGCTTGCAGACTCCTAAAAAACTGACGTGAAACCCTGTGGTTTGCTGTGAAGTGTGAAAGGTATCCCAAAACGTTGGCTGGATTGCATGGGCTCTAAACGGTAAAGTCTGTCTTACTGAGACCTGTGTGCAGTGAAGCTTTTATAAATAACATTACACCGTGCATACCGTGTTTCAGTCTTAAATTGTAGGTAACTTACTGAAGATAAGTCATAGTACTTCCATAAAACAGGGAAGTCAGATGAAACATGCTTATCTGACACCCTGTGGCTAGGTATTGCGATTGATACCCCATTGCCTCACTGTTCATAGTTCTTCCAGGCAATAAAGGCATCAATCATTGTAACGTGGTGTATCAAAAACTGGACTCAGATTTTTCTGTCAGCACATAACATTTGTGTTATATAATGCTGCTTTTCTTTCTTGGACCATTCAGGGGTACTGGCACAGGAATGTCACTTCAACAAGTTCCAGAAATTTGGAAATTCGTATATTGCAGCTTCTTACGTTAAGTTTTTAGAGTCTGCTGGTGCCCGAGTTGTGCCACTAAGGTAGGTTTTTATATCCTTACAAATGGTTAATAACCCTGTAACATGAGGGTATTAGAGGCGCAGAAGGTAGTTCTGCTGATATTTTTAGTGCTAAGTGCTCATCAAAGACCATTTAAAGATGCCGCAATTTACAAACTATTGTAGAAAGCGGAATAAAAGTAGACTGGAACATACAATTTTTAACTTTCTTACTTTTTTTTTTTTTCATTTTGTTTTAACCTGTAAAATTAACCTCAATAGTTCAAATTGGTGGTTTTTTGAAGTTACCTATGTTCAGTCTAATGTATTTTGTGCTACAAACACAGATATCTAGATAGATAGAGACTGTCTTTTGACACATTCTGTAGTCTTAGAATTCGACTAATGGAGGAAGACTATCAGTAGTCCTTGAAGAAATCTAAATCCAGTTCGTCTCTAAGCATGGGTTGCTAACTCCATGTTGTATAATATTTGGGTTGCTGGGTAAAAAGTAGCACAGTAAGTAAAAGAAGTGATGATACTTCGTAGCCAACAGTTAACTATAAAGTATTAAATGTGCTATTGTCCAATGTTAAAATGATAATTATCCAAAATTAAAGGTAATACTAATGGAGCTGCAAAAAATCACAATAGGATGTATCCACACAGTCCAATAAAGGCACCAGTGAAGTGCCTGAATTATAAGCCAGTGTTTCTCGTGTAGCTGGTGAAAATTTCAGAGTGGTTGCTGACCAAAAGCTGTACTAACAACACATTGAAACCAAGGCTTCCAATTCTTTCAACAAAGTTAGATGCCGTAAAGCTGGGCGCTTTGAATATACCCAGTGTACCAGTTCTGCACGAGGGTAGCCATCATACTATTTTATTTTGCTGATGTTTTGCTGGTGCTGAGGTCGTTCTCACCTTTCTACGTCTCAGATCTACCTTTGCTTTGCGGAAGAATGGGCATGACTAACTGTCGCAGTTCTTGGAATTGATCTGAAACTGGAGTTGCCAGTCTGCAGGAAATAATAGCTATGCCACTTATGTAAATGTTAAATTTAACGAGTGGTTGCATAGGGGTCTCAGACTACCTAATTCTGAACCGTACTTAACGGGGCCCTATTCTCAGTTATGTGGATTCTCAGTCTCTACTGAGCTGTTTCATGTGAAATGTTTCGTTTGAACTGGGACTATTTTATTCTAAATGTTTAAAGTATGCTTTCTATGTATTTTCTATGCCCCTTGTTTCAGTTCAGTAACTATGATATTTTTGTGATTAAATGTGTATATTTCATGTGTTCTGTAACTATTTTTTGGTGTTTCAGATTAAATCTTTCAGATGAAGAGTATGATAAAATATTCCACTCTATTAATGGGTAAGTTTAGAGCACTGGCTTTCTGTTGAAATATGTGATAATTCCTGTTTTGAGATCTGGCATATCCTTAAGGATGTTGTCTTCTGCTCTGTTGAAAGGTTGTGCTGAGTGTTGCAGACGTGTAAATCTGTTCTAAGATGGAGTACTGTTTCATCCCACATAGGTCTGCTGCATTTCATTCCTTTTGGAGCATGTCAGATAATCTCCAAGCAATGTCAGGGTTCATTTTAGCACTTTACAGTGCTTGTCTGCAGGTAGACAAAAGTGGTATGGTAGAGGTTAACAATTGGTTTATACTTTACAAGTGAAGTAGGTCACTTCCTCTTTGTTATATTTTTTTTCCTTATCCTCATATGAGTGATCACCTTAATTTTGAAATGTAGTAGTGCTTACTGGGCGTGTTGTCACTCTTAGTCTTCGCTTCCCAGACCTTCCCATCCCTTCCCATCCTCTCCATACTTCCTCTATTGTGAAAGCTTCTGATTTCCAGTCTTTGTTACCCTTTCTCTTTGGGTTCCTTCTCTCCTGCTTCTTTAATGGCCCATCTTGCCTGGTGTGATTCTGTGGCTTAGATCTCTGTTAGACAAATGTATTCTAACTTGTCAGCTGACCTACGGCAACTGTCCGCCCAAGTGTTTTTCCTGCATTTTTAAATGTCAGATAATGTGATCTAGTTCAGCACACATTTAATTGTGGACAAACCTTTTAGGTTTGCCTGAAGCTAACGGTGCATTTCAGAAGAGTTAAATCAGCTGGTGCTACACTTCAGTAGCTTGACTGTGTGTGATCCCCTAGCATGTGATCAGGCTACTTGTAGTCATGAGATGAACATCTTAAACCATGAATATTTTCGTTAAGCTTATGCATATAACAGAATGTTAATCAATGTGAGTAAGACCTGCATGTTTAGATTTGTGGCTGTCTGGGGAGATCAGTCTTATACAGCACACCCTATACATTAAGATGTGGGTCTTTACAGTGTTGTGGTGTGAACAAGTGTATGACAGCTATGCTTTCTCCCCTGTGTCTTCTCATAATGGAGACAAAATGAGTAATTTTATCCCTTTCTCGTGACTGTCACCCTCTCTTCCATTGCCAGAAGGACCTATGGAATCTCCTAATTTTTCTGCCTCCCCACCTCCATCAATGCAGGTGGGGTATTAGGTAAATAGATCCAGTTCCCTTATCCTTCTGTCTTTGCAGTGACTGGCAGTTGAGTCTGTGCTATGTGGGTGGGCAAGGATGTTCTATATTCCCTCTTGTTGCCCTCCACTGTCACCTAATGGCTTCCACAATACAGTTGTCTATAACTAATAAGAGAGAGGGATTCTCTATACTGTGGAAATTTATAATAAGAAAGAGATGGATCAATCTTTCTTGTTGTTAGCTAACCTTAGCTCGAGGTTCTTTGCAGTTGGAAATTATTATTAAATGCCTTCTTATTAAGACCATGAAATCTATTATACCTGTGTGATAGCGGTCTAGACGCACATAATAAATGGAGAGCTAGTCAGTACAGCCAGTGGAGCCTACAGGGCTGTTCAACCTTCCAACCAGTTAGGTGCTTTCTCTAAAAAACGTGTTTGAGTCACTGCTGACTTTTCTGACTAGATCCCTGCTGTCCCTAATTGAAGGTTAGATATCCATCTATAGGCTTCTGAAATCTAAGTGTCCTAATCTAGACCTGAATCCTACCCTTAAAACCACTGTCAGACCTTTCTCTGTGTTTGTTGTCCAGGTTTTAGTTCGATCACCATCAGTCATCGTTGCTAATCAGATTCTTGGATGTTGTCTTTCAGGGTACTTTTTCCAGGAGGTGGCGTGGATCTTAAGACTTCAGAATATTCCAGGGTTGCTAAGATATTTTACCACAAGGCATTAGAGGTAATTACTAAGGAACACTCTGTTCTTGTTACTGTCACTTCTCAGAGATCAAAATGACAGGGAGGCTCATATTCTCGGTTTCTCACTGGCATACAGTGTGTTAACTGTAAGCCCAATAATAAGTAGCTTATTGCTAGCTCCTGCTTAAAAAATCATTTCATAGCTTCAGATTCAGATAGCTGATGCCCTTTCCTGTTACGTGTTGTATCATTGTCTTAAATTCCAATTTCTTGGGGTGGATACAGTAGCTTTATTGCTGTTTGGAACCTGCAATAACAATAATGTCTTCCAAAAGCCCAGAGTGTTCAGTGACATTCAGTGTTGAACCAAATTACAAGAATTTAGAGATTATTACATTTATGTGCACCTAAAGTTTAGACTTTGAAGGAATTCTAGAGAGATTCTCAAATAATCCAATTTACAGTAATATAACATTAAGGCTTCCCTTAACATATATGCTACAGCTAGTGAAACACCTTTGTTCTTACTTACTTGTAAGTAGATTTAAATACATATTTGGAGGTGCATAGGAAAGATCTACATTAGCATGTTACACCGTTTTACTTATTTCCACTGGACTGGTAGCTAAATATAGCACATTTTTAAAGTAAACACTAACATAATCTGTAACATGTAAAAAGGCTTGGGAAAGGCTATATTATTATTTTTATTACTATTTATATGATCATTAGCTCTATTATGGAAAGATTGAATTTGTGGGACAGCTGTTTCTTTGAAAGATCAGGCAGACTGAATCCTTATGGAAGATTTAGTTTCTCAGAGCCTAAGAGATTTAAAAAAATTTTTTTTAGATAATAACATATTTTGGAGTAAAATTTTGTCTTGTAAGTGCATTGTGGAAAGGAATGGAGATTCATTGAGCTTTATACTCAACCTCTGTGATTTCTGAAGGATCTTCTGTATTCAGGTTGAATAAAAAAAAAAGTAAATGTTCTTCCCTTTTTCTTCTTTACTGGCTTTATTTTATTTTCAGCTGATGTTGATTACAGTTGTAACAGATGTCATAGTTTAGAAAACTTTGCCCAATTCTACAGCCAGTTGAGAGTAGCGCTTAAACTACTAGCACGGTAGGAGGTATTCATTGCCAGTGAGAAATCCCTTTCTGCTCTGGCTGCTGACTTTTCTCCAGCAGACAAGGAAAGTGAAAAGAATAGGAAGTTCTATTCAGTCTTCTTTCTGTAAATCTTCATTACTTTTTCTTTATTTTGTTGCTTTTTATTTTGAAGGCTAATGATAAAGGAGATTATTTCCCGGTATGGGGGACATGCCTTGGACACGAAGAACTAACATATCTCACAAGCAACAAAGTTTTACTTGTTAATACCAAGACAACTGGTTTGGCACTCCCTTTAAACTTTACCTCAGGTGAGAAATTCTATTACATTTCAGCAAAACTCAGACATGAGAGGTGTTGTGGTTTTGTTTGTAATAAACAGAAAAGGCTGAATGTTTGGGAGGTTTCTGATGATTGTCGTAAGTGCTTTCTTAATACGTTGCTGTGACTCTTTATAAATGCAGTGCAACTCTATGACTTCTAAGGAAGAGATGTGAGCACAAGCTACTTGAATCCCAACAGCAATCAGCAAAAAACAGAGTTGTGGCTCCATAAGTCATTTGGTTATTTGGACCTACAAAAATAATGTGGGCTTAGGTCCCTTTTTGTTACTGAGCTGGACAAAATTCACAGTCCCAAAACCTATCAGACTTGGAGAGCAAGTGCATTCACATTTGTCACCTCGCATCTTTTCCTAATGGTGAATATTTGCATTGCTGTTTCACTTGAACAGAACTGAAATTGGAGAAAATCCTGAAGGTAGAGCTGTGCCGCTCAGCAACAGTGGTCAAATGTTGCCTCTTGTTAAACTTTATGTGACTTTATCCTTTTGTGAGTAATCCATGTGTGGACCATGTCGTATTCACGAATTCTGGCAATTGTGGCCACTGTGAACGGAAAGGTCACTGAAATGAGTGGCAAAGAATTATGCTGATCTGTGGGAACTTGGGTGGCAAAGTTGGCTTCTCTCTAGGTCAAGACTGGAAGACAGTGATAACATCACTTTTGGAACCTGTTGGAGTTACTTCACTGATTTTTTTTTTCCTTGCATTGTATTCTTAAATCAGAAAGTTATACCACAGAAACAAAAAAGGTTGTTTTAATGTGTTTTATTAAATAGGTCTCCTTCTATTCAGTAATAGACGATCTGCTAGCAGTTTGAGTAATGGACAATATCTTTTTTTTTCTTTTCTCTTTGTGACAGCTGCAAAAGACAGTAGGTTGTTCAAGAATCTTCCTAAGGATTTATTACGTGCACTTGCTAATGAGCCATTGACATCAAACTTTCATAGATGGAGCCTCTCCATGGAGGTATTTAATCATTTTATTTCATTAACATAAATGTATTCTCTCTCTTAAAACTAGAAATAAGTAAACAAATAACACACCTTTATTTTCTTTCCTCCTTATTGCAGAATTTCACAAAGAATGAAAAGCTTCATAAATTCTACAATGTTCTGACCACTAACACTGATGGTAAAGTGGAGTATATATCTACCATGGAAGGTAGGAAAATAAATTTATTTTGTAAGCCATGACTGTAAAGTAGTTCTTCAGATGTGTCAGTTTATGCTAATTTGTAGAGCAAGCTTACTGTTAGAATAACAGGGTGAGTGCTGGCCCTGTGTGTGCTGACTGTGAGGAACATACAGTTTGCAGACAGAGTTTATCTTTTGAGTACATATCCTTGAGCCTAACTGCTTACTTCTCTCACCCACTGTTCCCCTTCCAGATACGCTGTTGCACTTTAGCAATATTGCAGTGCTGTGATACCAAGTGTACAGCACTCATTTTGTAGTAGTTTAACCCCTCCATAGTGCAGTGTGCCTCTGTTGTATCTTGCTTGCTATCTGCCTCTTTATGCTTGCGTTCCTATGCGATGCTTTATTATCTGTGTGCTGTATGAGGAGAACAATTCATGGTACTGAGATATAACAGCAATATCCCTCATTACTTTGACAGCAATACTGGTACTTGTTCTCCTCCAAAAACCTTTTGCGCTGGGTTGTGTATGTTTTGCACTGCATTTGCTCAGCTCAAGAAACATGTTAGCTCATTAGAGAGTAGTTTATTTTGAGTGGTGTACTACTAGCAGCTTTACAGTAAGGCCCAGCTGTCAGCCTATGGAATCCTTCTGTATGGCATGCTGGCAGTCCTCCAGAAGAGGAGAATAACAGTTTGATCAGAAGACCTAATTAGGCTAGTAAGATATGTATCCTGTGCCTGCAAGTGGTTTATCACAGAGCAGTCATCAGCTGCTGTGCTTTTATTCTTTTTTATATGAAAGTTAAGGACTGGCTTCCACTGGCACAGAGCAGATGGGAGCTGCCACTGTATTGACTGGGCCTTCAAGGGGATCCTAAGACTTGGATCTGTTTTGACTTGCTCTCTAAGCTTTTATGAAGCTGTAGATAAGTCAGATATATTGGTAGCTTGTCCTTTGAGTTTGTTTTGCAGTAAGACTAAGCACATCACTCTTAAGACATAGATCTTGCTTTACTTGCTTTGATGAAAAATGTGTTTTTTGCAGCATACAAATATCCAATTTATAGTGTCCAGTGGCATCCGGAAAAAAGTCCTTTTGAATGGAAGAAATCAACAGGCATTCCACATTCCTCGTCAGCTGTAAGAGCTGCATATTACATAGCTGACTTCTTCGTTAATGAAGGTAAAAAATTTATTGTTTATAAATATCAGTTTTTAGGGTGAAGAAGACTTTTAGTTTTCAAGTACCGCTTGCTGCTTTCTGAGTTTACTCTACAAGCTTTATAGGCTTATAAAACACAAGGGGTACTAGAAGTAGAATGGTTTTGTAAAAGTGACATCAAAATGCCAGTCATTCTTGCAGAAGTAGCCACTCTTTTCAGTAGACTGGGCAAAGACTATTAAGTCTTGTCTGTACTGTGATTTTCTACCATTTTGAATGGTCTCTGTAACATCTTATCCTGCCTTGCACAAAGACATTAAAATGGAAAAAAATGCTCCATTCATAATTCCAGATACTTCCTCAGTTCTGAACTGAGTTACTGTTGTTGAAAGTGTTTTCTAACCAGAATACCAAAATTATAAATGCTGCTTGGGCTAAGTATACAGATATGTCAGGGGGATGCAACATAGTGTCTATAGTGTATAACTGCAGGGCAGCATTTTGAGGAAATTTTTGAATTTTTACCGAGCTTCTAGTTTATTTCTTTATACAGAAAGAAGTTGAAAGTAACTAATGTGTGAAATTCTGATAATTTATGATACTTTTTTTGTTTACAATAAGTGAGTGATCTGGAAATGCAGGAGTATTTTGAAGCAATCAAACTTGCTTTATTCTTTTCTGTATCTCCTAAACCATTCTGATGAAATAGCATTTTTGGATATTAAACTGGCTATACATAAAATTATCTCAGCTGATTGACTGGGAATATAATGGACATAATCAATAGCCTAAGTGAGTTTGGATTCCAGATTTCATTTCTCATCAAAAGAGTCACCAGATTGGAGAAATTGGACACTGATTTAAAGAAGTGAAATGTATGCTGACCTGGTCAGTGAGAATGTAGAAATAAACTTGTACAAAGTACAACTTTTAAGGCTGTTTCCTTACATTATATAGTCCTACGTTGCTTTGCGAAAAGATAACAAAACAATGTAAAATTCCATGTTGGTATCCATAAGCTTCACATATTTTATGAATTTTAATAGTGTGCTTATGGGATAAATAGAGTAAAGTATAAGATGAATCCAGTTTTTCTTATGCTGTGTTCTAATATTACACTACAATTCTTCTAGCTTTTTTTGCTACATTCTGTTGTGTCTATCTACATACTGTGTTACAGGCAGAAGTAAGCTTGCTCTAGCCATTATACAAGTAAATGTGGCAAAATTCAGTGCCAACTATTCTCGTAAGTCCTGCAGTGCATGTGAGTTTGTTCATATGCGTATGTGCACACATATAGTTGCCTTGTAGGCAGTACCACACTGAAGTGTAACTAGCTTTTGGATGCGCTGAACTTTAATTCTAGCAGAGCAAACTGGTGTCAACTAGCTGCATGTGTCTAGCTTCCACCTGATATATCAAACCAAAAGTTACTCTTCATTATCTCCCCTATCTGTGTACAGCTACTTCTATTTCATATCTTAATGTTGTGATGAGTAGTTGATGTTTTTAGCTAATATAAGGCAGAGTGCCTTTTTAACTTTGAAAATAAACCATGGGGCAAAAAAATGTAAACTGTTTTCTACTGACAAAAATATACTTACCTATGATTTTTTAATAACTAAACTAATATCACTTTTATATTCACCTGTTAATTTTGTGTAGAGTTGCCAACATGACCAAATAGAGCAGGATTCATTTTTTATTGTCCTCAACAACACAGGCCACGTTAGGCTGATACTTTGATACATTTCTTCCAGTATTATGAGTGCTGGTATCTTTGGTAGGAACCAACAGTACCTCATGAATAAATCTTTTTGTGGAGTCTTGGTTTTAAATGAGCAATTAATTTTCTCCTTCTTCAATAATAAAATAGTGTTGTAACCAGCTTTCTGAATCTGTATCTTCACAGTTCTCCATATGTTAGTTACTGTGATTCTGTTTGCTGTTAAGCTACACAGAATAACTTTGCCAAGATAGATACTGCCAAGGCTGATAACAGTAACGTGATGTGTACTTTTAAAATGTTTTACAGCACGGAAGAGCCTGCACCGTTTCCCCAGTGAAGATGAGGAAAGAAAAGAATTGATTTATAATTATGCTCCGATTTATACAGGAACGTTTTCTTCATTTCAGCAAGTCTATTTTTTTGATTGAGTATCTTGTCAGAGGTGCCGCATTGCTATTTATAAATGGAATTATTTGCCTGCATTGCATAATTAAACTGATATAGTGCAGTGCATGTGACAGAAAGCCAGAACAATTCTCTTCCTTTACAGTGACTTATCCTGTGTTTCTTCTGCACTACTGGACCACTAATCTGAAAATTTACATTTTGTACCATAGTAGTTGTCTTGGATCACGCTTTAATGTGAACTACAGAAAAATGCATTTTTTCCTACAGGGAAGGCATCTTGATTATGCTGATGAATTTGAACAATTTCATGTTTAGTCCAGGGAAAAGTATTGTATTCTTATATTTCAAAATATGAAGGTTATCTCTGTAAAATGTTGCGAACTATGATAGCACTACAGATTTAAGATATATTGCTTACTAAAATCCTGACCTCTTCAAATGATTTAGCAAAGAAGACTTTGGATCTTGGGCCTGTTATAAATGTGTGTGTAACCAGGTTCTTGACGGGAACTATTTTGTCATTTGAAAAATTGTCCAAAATAGTAAGGAAGCACGATAGCGAGGAGACACAAAAAGGATGTTCTATCCTATTTGTGAAACTTTCCATGGTACATTCAGTGTTGTTCAGAGAGTTTATATCTTGTGAGGTCTACATAAATATGAAGATGTAGTGTAAATTAGGCATTGCAAATATCAGATAAAGTAAGTAAGTGTGGAGAGTGTAGTTATGTGCTGCTTTCACTTTCGATTCTTTTCAAATTCTATTTTATATATATTCCAAGAATCTGTTTGACAGTACCTAGAATCAGCAGGCAGATGTTAGGTACAGACTTCTTTGTATGTAAAAGAATGTAAAATGAACTTTTGCTTTATATACTCTAACTTTTCCTGTAGTTACTTAGTAGAATTCTCACTTTTAATCTGAGGATTAACTCAGTGGAGACAGTAGTTTCTTTCTGTCTTGTTGGATAGTTAGTACATCTGGAATTCAGTAAAAGGATGAATGTGTATAAGAAACCTACTAATATTGACATAATGTGATAATAGCAGTTGCATTCAGTGCAGTGCAATATTTTCTTGTTTTTTGTTTGATTTTTTGCTTTGCTACATGGTTAGTTTAAATTTTGTTCAGTGGTTTTGTTTAGCATTCAAAAATTTACCAAGATGAGACAGTCAGCTATAATTCTTTATTGCACAGCTTCCAAACCCTGTTAACATCAATGGGGATTTGGAGTTCATGAAAAATTCAGGTTTGTACCTCAACTCTATACTGTAGTACGTTACACTCTCAAGTACCACTTGAGAGTCAGGTACACTTCTCAGGTTTTTCAGGTAAAGGGCACTCTAACTTATTCTTTATAATGAAACAACTTCACGAGACAGAGAAAATGTGAAATGTAGTAATTAAAATAGTAGTCACAGTTAATGTTTCCTTATACTGGAAAGACACTGCTGGGTAACCACAAGCTTAAACATGTGATGTGGTGGATTTCTACGCTTGTCAAATCAGCCAAATTCAGTAAATCTCTTTTTCATATGGGTGATTTTATCATGTTAACTATATTATCTGATTCCTGAGTAGAACCAGTGTAAAGAGATAATCATGCTCTACAGTTGCATATAAATATAGCAGCTAATCATAGACTCTTAGAATGGCTTGGGCTGGAAGAAACCTTCAGGATCATCTAGTTCCACCCGCACTGCCACGGGCAGAGATGCCACAAATAGCCCAGGTTGCCCAGGGCCTCATCCAACCTGGTCTAGTCTATCCAGCTAAGATACTTATGAAACAAGTCCAGCCACTTATTTCTTAGTCAGGTTGAGTTCTTTGGAATACCTCTGAGAACTTGCCTAAGTGAGAAGGGCGGGATTTAGCCTTAAAAACAGGGACCAACCTTAGAAGTGAGATGTCTGCTAACTGCAATGGGAGTAATTAGTTCCTAAGTGTGCAACTTTAAGGAATATTGTGTGTAATGTGATGAAAGAGAGCAGTATATTTATTATGAATTTGTATGGGTCTTTTCTTTGTATCCTTTATCTTGTAAAGCCTTTTTGATGGTGGCAGTGACTTTTCTATGATACTTGAAATAAAATATATTCGAGCAGATGTGCATTTTTGTTCTTTCAGGTATCATGGATAAAACATTAACATTGATTGACCTTTTTTCCCTCCATTTATGTCTGTTATCAAGGCAATGAATTTTTATGATTCTTGACTTCTGAACATTCTGTGACAGTGATAATTCAGTAGGCTGCTCTAACCTGTGTCTGCTTGGTGTGGTCTTGGGAACTATTTCTCTGTTGTGATGGTGAAAGTGAGGGAGCTGTCTGTGTCAACTTAGTCCAAGAAGGTATGCAGCCATTAATCTCTTTGCTTCTGCCTCTTGGCACTATTGCTAGAGTACGCAGGACCAGAATGTTTGCCTGCTTACCTGCTAAATTTTCAGTCACTGTTTCTGCAAAAGTGATGCTCTTATGCTATGTGTTGCCCATATACAGTCACAAAGCTGGTGGGCATGATGGAAACTTTCAGTCCAGTGACTTGCACTTTTGTTTAGTGGTAACTGCATGATAGACTGGAGGCAAACAAGGGAAAGCTGAAATAGCTGGGTGAGCTACTGGTTTTGGGTGGAAAATGCAAATAATTGAAATATGTTGAAGGTTATTGTTCATCAGAAGTAGTATAAGGCACAGGCTCATGTGATCCAAGACAGAGCTAAAAGCTTTTGATTTAGGGCGTTGCCTAGAAGAAAAATCACGAATAGGGCTACCAGGGAAGGTGGCAGGACGGCTGGCATGATGGCCTTCTTAAGAGGAGCACTTCTGTAAGAAAAGCAGAAGAGGTTCAGTGACAATAGCCTGGGTCAGCCACAGTCTGAAGGCTGCTAGACAAGTCCATAGTGACATGGCAGGTCCAAGGGCAAGCCAGAAAGTCACATCAGCAAGTTAGGGTCAGGATAAGTGAGTTCCATGGCCAGGCACAGGCATATCTACAGCACGGCTCAGGCAGGGCCCAGAGCCTGAGCTTAAACACACAAACGCAACCACTGAGCCAAGGCACAGAAACTTTCTACAACGTTTCTCACAGCTCCTTCTTGCACAGACCTTCCACAGCCATCTGATCCCAGGTGAGCAGTGTCATTAGGCATGGGCAGCCTAACCCCTGTGAAGGTGAGAAGGGGTTGTAGAGCTGGTGGGTGCTCTCAAAGTCCTGAAACTCCAGAGCTGTAAGCAAAGCAACCGCCGTCTTCAATGTCCAGTGAAATGAGAGCCTCTGTCTGTTCGTATTGTTCGTATATCTGGCATCTTCCACCAAGTTCTCCTCTATACAAAAATGAGACATAGGCACCCAACAGAGGATTTGAAATTGTTTTTAGGAACTTTCAGTAAACCTCTTCCTGCTCTAAGTGATTACAAGATTTACAACATGGTTTTTAATTTCTCAGAAACTATGACTGGTAGTTTTCAGGATTAATGCTGGAGAGAAGACTGGCCATACTCTCATCTTATTCAGAGTATGGCTTATAAGCCCAATCATCTTGCTTACTGCTGTGTGGTGAAAGCATCCACTGATCAGTAAAATAATCCTGTGTCTTGCGGATTATATTAAAACATTTTCTGAAAAGTTTGAAATGGTTTTCTCTTTGTAATACTTCTGTTTTACCACTAGATGGCCCACGTGAACCAGTAGTTCAGTTCCAATTTCTTACTCAGACGAGGCAGTGTCAAAAGCTTTAAGCGTCATGTTGAATAGGGTACTTACTGTATTGTAGCATTTACATAGGGACTAGGATACATATTGTATTCTGGTATCTATGTATGTACCAGGATTTTGTGCATGTGGAGGAAGATGGGAGGAGACAGAAGCCTAGTGATATGAATGGCCAGATTGGCAGGGCAGGAAGACAGAAAAAGAGGGTACAAGAGCATAGAACTATTCAAGGTGGGATTAAATCATAATTCCAGTGAATATTTCAAACATTTGAGCATTAGCCAGAGGTGACTAGAATGAAATCCCAATTTTCAGGTGATAGTTCTTCCCCTCCAGCTGCAGAGTCTGTCTTGGTTCCTTTTTCTATGAATAAGAAATGAACTCATGCAAAACAGAAAAGCTTAGGCAGGAGTCTGTGAGAACCTGAGCTCAGAAAACCTTTGCCTGGGAGGTGGGAAAGACCATTTTGAATTCCTTCAGGTAAGGAAGAAATTACAAGGAAGAATCATTCTGAGTAGGTGATCTAAATACTGAATAAAAAAGTAAGATGATCCTAACCCATAAGCTACTTTCTGGGCTAAAAACAAAACAATCAAAAAACCACAAATGAAACAAAACCCACAAACCACCACTGACCAGCTCTGTGAAATTCCCTACCAAGATCGTGAGTCCAAAGCAGATTAGTGTCTGAGTACCTGGAGGAGCTGAGCTGGCCATGACCCTATACCCAATTCAGTGCTGACTAACTTGGTTACAGACTAATTTTCAACTGTTTTCAGTTCATTATCAGAGCATCCTATTCATTGCTGTGGATGTCACTCAGCTAAAGATACGGAAAGCTAGACTATACTGTACTTCTGTGCATATTTCCTTAAAAATTAGTAACATATTAGGGATGTGATTGATTTTTTTTTCTTGAAACAGTGAGAAAAGTATGGGGAAGTCTTGAAAAAGCAGGAAAAACAGCAATGAATAGTTTCCTGGTTGTATCATCCCTGCATTGCCCTGTTATGAGACAAAGGTCTTGGGGGGAGAAAAAAAGTGTGTGGTCAGACAGTGGAGAGTACATGCCAACATATACTCAAGGATGTTTGTGTTTGTGGTAAGAGGGTATATGCAAGACGATTTCACAGTCACTTCTATCATGGTAATTAATTTCATTATTTAAATTTTTTTTCTTTGCGGTTCACTTACATATATCTGGTGGTGGTGCTAGCATAAAAGCTATGGAACTTGGCTAGTATTCAAATTCCATTGAGGTTCAAATTATTTTGGTTTGAGTGCTTACATGGAAGACAAATTGGCAGATACTGTGGGGTGATGGATTACCTTCTCTTGCTAGCCTTGTGTCTTTCCCCAGGGCAGGTCTTTTTCCTACTCCAGTGCTTATTTATAGGGCAAATAGTGAAGAATATCTTCCCCAGGGCCACCTGTTGATCAGGATACTATTTCAGCTTTCGTCACTTCCTCATAATGTTTACAACTATTTCGTGATGTAGACAGTGTGTTTTAAGAGCTGACTTTCCATATAAGTTCTTATATAACAAAAAATTTCCAAGAACCATTCACCACAAAAATCCAAACCATCTAAAACCAGCTGTCACTATTTGAAAGAGCTCTTGGACACAGCAACATCTGAACTTAAGCTTAAGAACTCAAATTCCCTTTTTTCTGATTCACAGAAATGCAGCAAACAAATATCCCTTTCAACCAAACATTCTGAAAATGAAAAGCAAAGAGCAAACAGAACAAAAGGCTTAAATGAATAAATTCTAGGAATTGTGGCCTTATATTACCAATAGCACTTGGACTGAGTGCTATTGACCTGGGAATATGTACCTCCCAAGAATATTAGAAAGCTTCATTTGATGATCTAGGCTGTAAGGTGTTTCATAGTGTTTTCCCTGTTACAGCAGTCCAAAAGCTGATTTTGTATATGTGTAATTTCTTACCATTTTCCTGACGAGATCAACAACAACAGAAAACCTAAAGTGGTAATTTTCTTGCTAGGAACACGTTAGGAAATTAGTTTCTCCCTATGGCATTCTTGACGCAGCACTGTAAACAGGTTGTAATCGCCTTCTTCAGCCCTAGAGTTCAACTTCAGACTGGGGAAATTCAACTTTATGTATCTGTATTTCACTGGGAATTTCACTCAGCAGCTCTGACCCTGGGTTAACCCCTAAGTGTCTGCTTTTTCAAAAGACATTGAGACTTATTCAGAGCAGAAGTATTACAGGGGAGACAAAAGTACAATGAATAGTTTACAATTTCTGAGATTTTTCTGAGTCCCTGACAGAATGAAAATACTGCAAAGAGTTTGGTCAGACCTCTTCTGACGTTGGACGGATTTAGTCCTTCCTCTAGGTTTCATCGCTAGCATTTATACCGTTGTACCACTGATGGAGTTTAGAATCAGTTGTAGCCTCCAAAAGCAAAATCTGTGATATTTTGTACTTCCAAGGGAAAAGAGTAACCTGAAGAACCTCATTGTCTGCTTTGCTTTAAAATAAGGAATTTGTACTGATTACTTCTCAAGATGCATCTCAGTCTACTCATTCAAGCAAGACTACCAGTAAACCTGTTTCTGGAGTTAAGCCCATGCCAGCTTTGTTTCTTTGTTATACCAGCAAATTGAGAAAATAAAGAAATAAATAAAAAGATTTCCTGTTAGAAACAGAAGCTGGTTCACCCTTTATCCCTAGTCTCTCAAACTTTACTTCAGGTTTCTCATGCCTCATAGGGATGAGTCCAAACACATCCTTGTAGTGTTTCCACTTGGGTTCTTGCGGCCCATGGTACTTCACAGCTCCTCAGGCAGCCTAGTTACTGTACTCGCCAGTGAAGCCACTACTTCATCCAGCAACAGCTGCCATAGTCTTCCCAAATTAATCCCACTCAGAGGAAGCTTTCAAAGAAATGCAAGACACAGCGTTCCACTTCAGATGCTTGCAAACAAGAGCGTTGGGTTTGTGAGCACGCTGAGTGCTCGAGCAAGCCCGGTAGCTCCCTGGCTTAGAAGCGCCAGTGGATGCGTGGATTAGCTGGAGCCTGCTGCAGAGCTGGGGCAAAGGAAGCAGCAAGCAACAGAGGCAGCAGCCTGTGCTGTCTGAAGCTGCAACTCAAGCCATCCTAGTGTGCGCTGTGGTTAGGCAGCACTTGAACACAAATGCTGTTTGTGTCCTTTTAGTCTTAACTGTCAATACTCTTGCCCTCCTTTAGTTGTTTGTAAGGCTTCCCTAAGAAACCCGTTCAGAAACTAAAGAGAAGTTTCCTCTTTGTTTTCCACACCCGGGGGGGCTGAGGCAAGTCAAAAGAATGAATCTGGACATTTCCAACTGTTTTAACCAAAAGGGAAGAGAAACTTGCACTGTGGGTGTACTGTGGCTTTTAGCCACACCTTAGGGCAGCAAGTGGGAAATAATTATGGTACAGATCAAAGTATATCTTTGTACATTGATTTAATTTGAAAAGAAACAGAGTTGTATCACATCAGTGTAGGGAACACCAAACCAGATAAGAACACCTGCTTGAACAGCAGGGCTTACTGGGAATCTTCTGCCTCCCCAGATTTCTCACTGGAGCATTTTGACAAGGGAGTCCAGGCTAGTTTATGAGCTGTCCTTCCAGCAACTGCTTCTGTGAAGGCTCGGTGTAGACAGTGCTGGTGATGAACTCCCTCCTTGCCCCAGTCAAAATCCTGGACCAACCCATGTTGAGATTCAGCGATGTTTTGTTCTCCTGTTTGGTTGCCTGTGTCAGTCAGACCGCGGGATTACATAGGTGAAAAATACAAATGACAAGTTACATGGCAGATCAGGCTTGACACGTCAGGGTTTCACAAATCACACCTCATCTGTCATGTCTCACTCACACTTAAACAGCTTAGGAGAGTTTCACCTTCCCAAATGCAGAGCAAGCCCAACAGGCTTGTATTTGACAGTGCCATGTCTGAGTGCAGACGGGTGCACAAAACATGCCATATATATGTGTCATTCATTATGAATGACATAAAGGATTTAACCCGATATTCAGAAAGGTCATGAGGTGTCAAATAATGTTCTGTCTTCCTGCATTTTCCATGAGAGATAAAATTAATACCCATACAGCACAATGAAATGGTTTCTAGTCAGAAATTTTATCTTCTTGTCAATATATATATATATATTTTTTTTTTTTCTGCTGCTTGGGGGCTTTGATAATGTAGCAGTGCTTCCTCTGAGACTTTTAGCACCCTCCTGCTCCCTGCTCTACAGTTGTGTGGCAGAAGAAGGATGGTGGTGGTCACAATAAAACTCTTTGCTGGATGTGGATATTCATCCATGCGGTGGCATCACTGACAAAGCTTGTGGATATTTTGTATTCCTGACATTATCCTACTTGTTACTATGGATGGCACTAAGCAGACCTCTCCTGGGATCAGTTGCTCTCAAGTCAAGGAGGGAGGGCATTTTTATACAGTGCCATTAGGACTAGGGATTACTGGGAGGAAAAATGAAAAAAATCCTGGCAAAAAAAAAATAATAAAAGAACTTCATGGTTATGCTCAGCTTTTAGTTACAAGACAGATGACCCCAGATGGTAAATGAAGGGGTAAACTGTCATCTTTATTATGGGCTTTGCAGCAGCCTCTAAATCAGTACCAAACATCATTTTTATTCTTCTAGCACAGCTTCCTGCTGTGCTTGCCATGAATTCATTGCATGTTTTTTAACTCATGACTATAGTACTGAAGAATATAATCCAAACAGATGGATGATTAATTATTTGAGAAGTAATTATAAAGAAACATGATCTCATACTTTAATGAGTAGTAGGATTTTTGGTAGTTGTTTTGTTCTCTGTCTTGTAAAACTTATTGATAAATTATAATCTAGATACCAAGACTTCAAACCAGACAAGAAAAATTAAAGAGCGTCATTTATGCAATTTGAAATTAGATTGGAGTACTAAAAAATGGAGACAATTAAAATTTGGGATGTCTCATCTGCCTGATTAAACATGCAACAAGATGTGTGACTGACACTCCTCTCCAATCTTCATTTATTTGTTTAATATTAAAAAACTCCTCAGATGTATATAAGCCATCTGCTGTTCTCACATTCACTGAGCCTTGCTATATTATGCATCTGCAAAGCATTTTAATTTGATGCCATTAACTATGGAAATTTGGTCATGAAATTTGCTCATTTGAAAATATGAAATTTGCTCATTTTCCAGTAGAAAAACCTCATGCTTTCTAGACATTTCTGATTATGGCCCAATCTTCTTTCCTCTTTTGTCTTCAACATCTCTATTTTCATCATTACCGTTAAGCTGCAGGCTGCTTTGGCGATAAATAACACCAAGTGAGTCACTGCAGACAGGCTGGGTCTTCCTCAACACCTTCAGGCCACTTAACATTGTTAGCTCCTCAGTGCATTGTGAACATCTGCACCCAGAGATGGGGCCCTTGCTCAGCCAGTGGACTATAGAGCTACCCTAACTTGTGGCACAGTGAATGTCATTGTCCAACATTGCCAGGGTAAGTGGGAAAGTGTGATAGCATGCAGAGTTTCAGACAGAGGAGGCAAGCATGCCTTCTGATGTGCAATCCAGGCAGGGAGGGATTCACCTGAACAAGCATTTGAGCTGGTCACCTTGCCTCCCTGCTCTACATGCTCTATTGCACCCTCCATCACCATGCCTTGCCTGTTTCTCTCCTGAGAGGGTGAGGAAAGCCCAGAGCTCTTTCCAAGAACAGAGTTGTAAGGCAGTGTCAGAGGATGGCCAGCCTGGGTTGGCTTCAGCCAGACCTGCTACGTGGCTGGAGGTGGTGAGCTGCTTCTCATTCCTCTGCCTGTGTTTGCCTTTCTTCCTACCGTGCCTTCTGCCTGGTGCAAGCTGTTATGCATATGTACAGTAACAAGCGTGGTGGGATTTGCTATGGCAGCTGCTGTAATACAGCAAACATATGGAAATGAGAAGGAATACATCAGTGCCATAAAAGAAACTAGCCCTTAGGTCCTGGATGTAAGCTGAAGCAAGACATGGCAGTTGCAGTCAGTTAACATTATGAGTTACTTCAGGTGTTTGAGTTACTGGTTGACTCTTATTTTTGTTAATTTGAACAAATTTTGTTGATTTGAACAAATACCTGTAGATTTCAGTCACTGGACTGCTTGCCAGGTGCAGCATCTGAAGGATTTAAATCCTTGCTGATGATTTCTTCTCAGGCTATTCAGGAGGTAACTACCATTTGACCACCAGTCCTGATACTCTGCTTCTACCAACAAAACACTTGGAAAAGGCCAAGATCAAGGAGAATAGTCCCTAAACCTTATAATGTAGGCAGTCCCTTATGTAGCACCAATTCTGTGACCTCCCCATGCCCCCGAGGGAAAAAAAATTGGGGTGAGGTATCATTGACTTGCAATTTTATTGTACCAGGCCTCATCACACAGTGGAAATGAGTTTATCAGGAGGAAGGTGGTAGCTCCTCCATATACAGCCCATGAGCGTGGCTCTGACAGGCCCCCTCCGTCCGTCAACCCGCTCATCTGCACTGAAGGGACAGCACTGGCACCACATAGCGAGGATTTAATCTCTCTCAGGAAAAAGGTGAGACTGAAATGTGCAACTTCTCAGTTGTGCCACCTCTCCTTTGCCACCTCTGCCTTGTACGACCCTCCCTTCCCCTTGTTCCTTGCAGGGACACAGCGGAAGAGTGCAGTGACATTAACACATGGCATCTGTCACTGGTCACAGGGCAGCCTCTCCCCTTGGGGTTCCTTCCAGTCTCAGCACAGAGTGCAGTATGTGCACTGCGTGAAGAACCATGGCCCCACCGCCAGCGAGGAGGAGTCAGCAGGAGAACTTAAGTTTGGTGTATTTCATTTTATTTTATGTCTCTTTGCTCCTAAATACCCTTTAGTCTCCCGTGCAGTAGAGAATGGAAAGTGGATAAAATGGCAAATCATTACAGTCACACTTTATCCACTTAATGTATAGAATGCGGATTTTAAACCAAAAGGACTGAGATGCAGAGTGCCTGGTGCATGTGCACAGAGGCACTCCTATTTATGATAGCCTCTTCCTCGACTGGATGGAGATTTAATCCAGAGCAAGCAGTGACTGGAGCTCACTGAACGTACTGAAGGGACAAGCAGGCACTCATTTCAGCAGGCACTAACTCAGCTCTTACTGTGGCTCTGATCATTGGTAATCATCTTTATTACTGTCACTGGGGCCAGTTTAAAAGACAGAGAACTTAAGGTCTGCAGGGTCTGCAGATCTGCGTCTGCAGGGTCACCCAAATAAGTACATGCTATATAGCATTAAGTGTGCCATGTCCAAGTTGCATGTGTCCTAGGGGTATTGAATTTAACATCTACTGTATTAACAGCCTGTGATTCACACCAAACAAACCAAGCATTGGTTATTTACAGCGTGATCAAAGATACCACTCACTACAAGGCAACCCACCCCAAAAGATTATGAGATTGCTAGAAATCTGGGAAAGATCACAAGTCCTCAGATAATGATCCCAAATGGTGCCCAACAGGTATAATTTCTGGCTGGGGAGAAAGGATATATCCGGGAGCAATGGCCACACTGCAGCCCTACAGAAAGGATCCCTTGCAAAAATAAGAACAGGAAGTCAACATAATACCAAGTTTTGGTGTCGGCAATAGGATCTCATGTCATGTTAACAGCAACAGGGAGTACAACGTCTCAGTTACTTTTTAACTGAGTGGAGGCAAAGTCTGGAGACGATATCAGATTTCCTGGCTATGTTTTTATGCTTTTCTTTTCAGTGTTCAGTAGCACTCTTAACTACAGTGAAGAATAATACATTTCTATTTGTGTCTCTTCATGTACCCCATGGAAGTTTTTTTTTTTTTTTCCCCCTCATTTCTCATTTTTCCCCTGAGGGAAAAATAGATGTAGAAAAAGCAGTCCTGTAAATGACAACACATTACTTTTAGATCCTGAACTTAGCTATGGTTAATTAGTTTATCCAGCTGAAAATGAAAAAGAAAACCTCATGCCCCACAGTAATATACTTTCATGTGTAGCTCCCAATAACTGAAGTCCTTTACGTTGTCCATGAAGAACAACCATTAAAGTTGTGTGTGAAAAAGGTGGCACAATTTGTTATGTATAATCCTCATATTTAATAAAGGACAAATAATTTAATCTCTCTTTATGAAGGTGGCCAACATCACTATCAAATTGCAAACCCTCATAAGACACCTTGAAAAAAATATCAGAAACATGAACGTAATGCAAAAGTCCAACCCTTTCTGTTAGTTTCCTGATAGTTCTCTTTCTCTTCTGTTGGGTTTCTAACCTCTCTGTGACTGGCATCTTTATTCTAAATTACTTCTCCCCTCTGAATATGGAATATTCTCTTTCCTATGTTTTCTTCTTTGATATACCTTTCAAAATTCATGTATATAAAAGGAAGAAAATAAAGCACTCAAGAAAAGGCAAGGGATACCTTGTGACCTATGAGCCTTCCACCTACACTGAGCTCAAGTGTAGCCAAAATTCAACTCCCACCCTATACTGACTGTCTCTCTGTGTCCTGTCCATTCAGGCTGAAGGAAGAAGAGCCCCAGGGTTGTAGTGATCCTTCTGCCCCTGCTGTGGGGCCTGGTGTTGAGGCTGGTGTCCTGGCACTGAAGCTTTGCCAAGTGGTGCTGGTACCACAGACATGCCTGTCCCTTTGTGTAGGTGACAAACCTCCAGTTCAGCTGCCACTGTGGTCACAGCGGTACAGAAAATAAAGTGGGCCAGGGCCTATGATCTAACTTCTGGGTCAAATGTCTCAGTGCAGCTCATCCAAAAGCTACTACAGCCTAAAGTGGACTTTAGTTAGTTGATATCCATCCATACTGACTACTGGGGACAGTCCCTGGCCCATGTTTTTCCCCAGGCCAAGCCATGCACTGACTGGAAGAGTACCAGCAGGCCTGGCTCAGAACCATACCAAGGGATTAATGACAGCAATGTTGGTTCAGTCAGCGCTGGTGCTCGAGGCCCCAGCTTGCTTGAGTTTACTAGGCAGCAGAGAGCCTGAGCAGCTGCTGTGCTCTCATCTTTACACCTAAACATAGCCATGGGCAGGCCCCAGGCCTCCTCTTATCAGACTGGGCTCAGGGAAGGAGAGGGGAAGGGGGAAGGAGGTTGGTGCCAGCACAGGTTTGCTTTGTGAAGGAGGTCCAGCTCTGGTCCTTTGCCAATGATTTTCTCTTTGCAACTACATGGTAGTTCCCACCTGAAGTCAATGGAAGCTGAATCTCAGAACATGACCTGGGAGCAACTGATATAGCTGCCATACAAAACACTGTGTTTTATAGTCAGTGGCTCCACTAAATGAAATGTCAAATATGAATGAAATCCTGTTTCTGTGGACAAACGTTACATAACTATTATTATTCTCATTTCACAGAGGAATGTGGTAGCAAGAGATTAAAGAGTATAGTCCAAGTCTCAAAGTGGGACTCCATGTCACAGACACAACTACAGTTTGGACCGTTAGGGTGAGATCTCACTAGCAGGCAGTGTTGCGTCTTCAGGAAAATCCAAGTGTCTTCTGTTTCCTTAAAGTTTCAGCAGCAGATAGAGCATTCCTGCCTTGCAGTTTTATAGCATAAAGGGAAAAGGGTTGCATTTTCTTCTTTGTTTCTCTGTAAGGCTTGGACCTAAAGTAACAGCTGTCTTAAAGTACAGTAAGTAGCCACATCCACCGAGGAAGCTGTTTTCATTCTTCTCCAGGAAGACAAAGACATATCTACACACCATTATTTACTAATGTGTTGGCCCAAGCAAGTTTTCATCAATTATTTTAAAGATCATTATAGAGGATGTGAGTGTTTTCAGAAGATAGCTTTTGCGTGGATATTCCAGCGAATGCCAGCAAGTCATCTGCAGGCAATTTTGAAGCAGAGACTTTGTTTATTAAGGACCCCCCACTTCTAACATACTGACTAATGGTATGCATAATTATGTGTCACACAGAGCAGACTGAGAGTCGTAATAGTTCCACTGGATGAGCAGAATGAATATCAAAGGTAGGGAGCTATTCTTGCAATACATTATTCATGGATGGCCAAATTTATCCCAGAAACTGGAAGTAGGGGAAGAACGCACAGCTTATAGCTCTTTTATTCCCAATAAATTCTGACTGCATTGTTACTTTTGCTACACACACTATCTCCTTCTTTAAACAATCTCCAGAAAGAGTTTTCAGGGCTCTTAGATAGTTATGCAGTGTAAATTTAAAAACTGGCATAATTAGCAACATATATTCTGTTTTACTTTAATAAACAATTGCTTCTGAACAGGAAATAACTAGTAACTGCTATTTTTTCTGGTGACACTGTCATTTTAATTTATTTGAACAGTAAATCATCTTTTGGGAATGTGAAATTTCTGGCAAGTCTGAGAAATGAGAACAATCCCTAAATGCATCAATAATTTTGTACTGCAGAATACTGCTCCAGCAAGTGCATTCCCTCGATAAAGGGGAAAGAACCCATCCATAGCCTTTCTAGACATACAAAGCAAAAGCCTTCTTATTATCTGTGAACTAGATTGCATCAAAAACAAGGCACAGCCCCTTTTTCAAACAACTACATTAAGAAGAGAAGCTGAATTTCAAAGTGCAAATGGTGCCTGACTTCCACTTTCACTTTTACAAAGTTAAACTACAAAGCTTTTTCAAAGAGATAAAACCAAGTAAGGTTTCTGTATCCTCTGTCATGATGGGAAGACTACATTACTGTTCAGAGGAGCATTTTTAAACTATGTATAGTCATATACTGGCTGGAAAGTTGCCTGGCGGAAAGGGACCTGAGGTCAATAGCAGGCTGAACATGAGCCAGCAGTGTGCTCAGGTGGCCAAAAAGGCCAATAGCATCCTGGCTTGTATCAGAAATAACATGGCCAGCAGGACCAGGGAAGTGATTGTCCCTCTGTTCTTGGTGAGGCTGCACCTTGAATACTGTGTTCGGTTTTGGACCCCTCACTACAAGAAGGACATCAAGGTGCTGGAGTATTTCCAGAGAAGGGCAATGAGGAGCAGAAGAGGGAGCTGGGATTGTTTAGATTGGAGAAAAGAAGGCTCAGGGGAAACCTTATTGTACTTTACAATTACCTTAAAGGAGGTTGTAGAGAGGTGGGGATCAGGCTCTTCTCCCAAGCACCAAGTGATAAGACAAGAGGAAATGGCCTCAAGTTGTGCCACGGGAGGTTTAGGTTGGGTATTAGGACAAATTTCTGTACTGAAAGGGTTGTGCGGCATTGGAATAGGCTGCCCAAGGAAGTGGTTGAATCACCATCCCTGGAGATCTTCAAGAAACATGTAGATTTAGAACATAGTAGCATGGATTAGTGGTGGACTTTAGTACTGGGTTAAAGGTTGGACTGGATATCTTAAAGGTCTTTTCCAACCTGAGTGATTGATTCTATGATTCTATGAGTTCTCATGTGTCCTGGATGGGTTACCTGGTTTGTAGTTAACCACAGGAAAAAAATAAACAAACAAACAAAAAAACACAGAAAGACATACATTTTTGACACCTGATTTCCAGTTTTCAAGGTGGCATGTGTGTGCCTGATTAAGAAATGTTTTGTTTTAAATATGGTTTTGGTCTATTTAGTTTTCCTCAGATATTCAGGAATTGACCATACTCTGAACTGTCTAAAGCTGAGTATGTTTCACTGAAAGATCAGGAAAGTAAAAACAAAGGATCTGGAAGTATATTTTTTACATTCCTTTGGCCTAACTCTGGGTGGGACTCAGATGCCCAAAGTAAGAGCTTGATTACCACATGTCAGGTGACTGGGCTCCTAAAATCAGATGTTTAACATAAAAATTCCTAAACTTAAGTGAAATTAATCTACTTCTACTCATACATATTCATGCTCATACTCACCTGAGTCCAACCCATTTGTTTTAGCAAACATTTTCTCCAAAATGATTTTGGTGTAGCTGAGAAGCTGTGCACCACCTACCTGACCGTACGCTGCAGGGCTCATCTATTCTGCTAGCTTCAATTACTATTTCACTATATAACTTATTCTGATGTAAAAATATAATCTAGTGATTGCTAGTGTATTATGAACTTCTGACTGAAGTGTAAATTATATTCTCCTGAGCTTTTGGATTTATTTATTTATTTTTACCATAAGATGTTTAGGTCACCCTAAAACACTAGTAGGTGTTTTAATTAGGTGTTTATTATCCACATCCAGGGCTGGAATTTCATGTTAGTTATCCAAATTGTAAGTGAATAATATTTCCTCTTCCTGGAGTGATAGAAGCAAGGAAATGATGTTTCCTGGAGATGATAACACCGTGTGCTTTCAGTTAATGGCAACCTACCAAAACCAGGCAAAAATGAGAATGTAGTTCCATAGGAGGAGTTGTCTATGGGGTGCTACCAAGTCAGATTTGGATTATCTGTTATGTTAGCAATCTGTTTGCAGTAAAAGAGCAAATTCAACTGTTAAAAGGAGGTATGTTTTGCAGTGTTTTGTCCTTACATACTGTATATAATTCACAGATTAGATATTAGCACTGTGTGTTGATTGGTCCCAGTGGGACTTGTGACATTTCAGCAATATATGCTGATGAAGGAGATGTGCTATTCTTTTTCTTCTGCTATATTTTTGAAATAGCAATCTTGAATGTGGTGTTTCTGCCACTAACCATGAGGTGGCATAATGTGCACATTGCGATGGCAGAAGAACTGTCAAACCTTCGTTTTAATGCTCCTTTGTAGATCATAGTCCTTGGCATATTAAATTTTAATGGTGAAAGGCAGGCTGTAAAACTTGTCAGGGTTTTAGAAACCCTACACTATGATAAAAGCAGTGACAAAGGTATATATTTGTGTGCATGTGTGCTGTGGTGCTTTTCATTCTAGCAAATAATCATTTTGAGTATACCACTTCCTGACGATGTTAAATAAAAATCACATTTTTTATTATTTTTCTACTTTGCTTTTCATTATCTACTTTTAGATATCTACTCTCTTTTAGAATGCTCCCTTTTGTCTGATTTATTGTTTTCCCAAATCTTTCTTCTTTCACAGGGCTAGGTTTGATTTTCCTTTCAGGTTCTTGTAATGTGAAATAGATTTACTGAGTTAAGAATAGTCACAGGTCTAATTTCTTAATAACTGGACAGAGCCATAGGATTGTCTTTTAAATCAGATACTTTTCACACATCTGATAATTACATAATTGAGTCTAATACTTCCCCCAACACACAACACTTTTAAAAAGGTGGAGTCTAAATTTGTATAATATCTTTATAAGAACACATGACTTTAATATTTCATCTTCAAACATCATTATAAACTCATTTTTGAGCACAGCTTTTCATATTTGCTTGCTTGCGGAAAGAAGGCCAAAACCTCTCTAATCCTAACACTAAGATTCCTGGCAGATTTGGAAAACTTCCTGGCAAGCCATAAATCAGTAAATGGACTACATGCCAGGGTCTTTCATCCCCTGTAAACACAGTCTGTTATATCCATCTTATTTTCATCACCAGAGCCCTTATGGTGAAGGGATGCAAAAGGGAGGTTATTTTGTCAGTGGAGGATAATTTATATAGGAAAAACAAACAAAACAAACAAACAAACTAACAAACAAAAACAAGGTTCTTCTTCCCAGCCCACAGAGTGAGGATGGGAAGGGTGGAAGAGATGAGGTTGGAACACTGGTGTGATGTAAGCCTCTGTCAGGGGAAGGGGGAGAAGGATGCTTAGCAAGAGGAGGAGGCAAGCCAGGAGCCACAGGTGATGGGCCCTTTCCCCCTGTGCCCAACAAGGACAGTGGCCACCATCCAGAGCTCACCAGAAAAGGCGGCCGTGACAAGGCAGGTCTGAGGTGGTGCCAGGAAGGGGCCTCAGTGAGTCAGGTCACAGAATCCCGGAGCGTTTGAGGTTGGAAGGCACCTCTGGAGATCATCTGGTCCAACCCATTGCTCAAACAGGGCCTAGGACCATGTCCAAATGACTTTTGAATATCTCCAAAGAAGGATACTCCACAACCTCTGGGCATCCTGCGCCAGTGCTTCATCATCTGCACAGTAAAGAAGTGCTTCATAATGTTTATAACAAACCTTCTCTTCTCCAGGCTGAACAGTTCCATCTCTCTCAGTCTTTTCTCATAGGAGAGGTGCTCCAGTCCCATCACCATCTTCATGGCCCTTTGCTGGACTCTCTCCGGTAGCTCCAAGTCTCCCTTGTACTGAGGAGCCCAGGACTGGACAAGGCACTCCACGTGGGAGTCGGGGTCAGTCAGGTCCCTGGCCAGTCACAGGCAGGGCCACAGCAAATCTCAGGGCCTGGGTTTAAATGCAGTTAAATGCAGCTCCCAGCAAAGTAGGGGAGGGCTCCGATGGGGCTCTCAGGGCTGTTTTCAGCAGGCTGATACAGGCCACAGAGCCCATGGGTGGGAGCTGGCTGTGGCAGTCAGGGCCATTTGCTCCTCTCTGAGCCCTGGGCTCCTCTGGGTTTCCTCCAGAGCTGCCAGCCTGGATGGGTCTTATGTGTGCTCCTGCAGGCAGGCAGTGGTCTCCACAGGAGTTATTTTGGTCTCTAAAACACTCCAAGGAACACTCCCCACAGCAGTCTAGATACAGCTGCTCATCGAAATTTCAGAGCAAACAGACTTATGGCCTTTATAAACCAAAACACGGGTGTGAATATATATGTGTAAGAGCAACACACAGGGTTATTGGTTATCACACACCTGAGGATCTGGCTGCAACCTTTAAGCCAGGCAGCTTTACTTGCTAAGAAAAACAACGTCCTGCTGCGTGGATTATGAATATCAGACCAAGGTGGTTTAGAGGAGCTGTTGGCTTTTCTGCCCAAGCACTTGGGTCTTTGTATCTGCTTGCCATTCTGGTTCTGGCTATACAGATAAAGCAGGATCGATACACCCTAGTGATGTTATGTTGTACAGTGTGGGGAGCAGATCTGTTTGCTTGCGTGTAACACAGTTCTCATTCCAAGTATGTCACATACTAGGAAATGCTGTAGCCCTTCCTTGCATATGATGCTCTACTAATTGGGCAGGTACGCAATGCTGTGGAAAAAGAGAAATTAGATTACTCTTTGAGTCATATTCAGCCAACTTATAATTCAGCTTCAGCGAGTCTGCTTGGCAGGGACTCACATGAGTGTTTTGAAAGCATGCTTGCATAAGACTGGTGTGAAATAAATAGGAAACTGGGACAGAAGGCTTAAAGCTGTGATATTAGGTCCCAGGGGAATAAGCAAAACAAGGAGAATCCTTTTCGCCTTCCCAGTATTATTTATGCATGGATGCTGTTTAGTGAGACTATCTTCTGAGTCTGCTGCTGGCTTTGAGAGGCAATAGACCATGCAATAGCAGCTATGCCACAAAGCTGTCACACACGGGACTGTGTAATGTGTGTGACCAACTAGCAGGTATTCATGTGGAGGAAGGAATTAAATCCAGATGCTTAATTTGTTTAAAATCAAATAAAATCATTCAAATTATGACTTGTATGAAGAAAATGGAAATTATGGTGAGAAACCATCATTTATCAGCCATTGCTTATCGAACTGTGGAAAGAAGCACATCTTACATGTAGCTGTCAAACAGCAAGCAGTACAGGCTTGATCTGTGTCCTTAGCTATTAAGAAGGACAGCCTTGTGACTGGTTACAGTGAAGCAGAGTGCTGCTGGTACACCAGGGTGATCAGGGACACCCTGAGAAGCTGTGAGCAGACCACCAGAATATAATGCAGATATAGCTCTAAGGGTTGATCCTGCAGCAGTAACCTTGATATGAAGCATCTTCTTCATGTGCCCGTTTGCATAGATCTGAATCCCAATTGTCCATAATGCTTGTAAACACTATTTCAGTGCAAATTAACTAATCTTCCAGGCTTATCACCTGTTATACTTCAGGCATAGTCAGCTCCCTGGATAGGGAGGACAGAGAGCACTCCTTTAAGGCTGTATGGATGTTGGGCATCCTCAATACCATGCAGTGCTATCCCACCAAACCTCCGATGTGAACTCAGGGTACAACACAGCCACCCTGCTCTAAAAGCATTGTTCTGGTGAGCAATAACATGGCCCATAGCTATTTCAGGCACTAAAGAACTGGTTTCTATCAAGGCATTTGGCATGGTGGGTAAGAGCTGAATTTGTTTGTGAAAAAGAAATGGCCCACAGATGTGGGAGGTGTATGTGGAAGTAACATTTTGCCAACTTGAAAAGAAACTTCTTCAGTGTACAAAAGAGCTCCCAGGTTGTAATTTATTATAATTAAACTAGATGAGACTGATTCTACAAGGAGGCAGGCCAATTAGTTTGGGATGTCAATTTTTGTTTGCCACCGTCAAAGTCTGTTAAGGGAACTTGATAGATTGCTGGGTTGGCTTTTTTAGATCAGATAATCCCCACGTGAAAGGCAGGCAGACAGCTGGGTGCAGAGAAGCACAGAGCAGTTGCCACTGTAAAAAAACACCTGCCAATGTGGGGCTTGAAGGTGACAGAGGTTTTGCTATGCCTGAGCTGTGAACAACTGGATGGAGAGAGGTGAAACTCAAGACCTAAACATGGAGCAGATCCCTGCGGGGCAGCTGCAAAGAATGAAAGAAGCCTCAATCGAAAGGTGTTTGAAAGAGAAAACAGCCACTAATAGTCTGGGAGAAAATCTGCCGTTCTTGAGGAAGGACTATATCCTTTTGAGTGGCCCAAATGTGTGGTTCCAGGGCTTTAGACAGGAAAAGTTAATTTTGCCACACATTAACCAGCTCCCATACTCTTCAGACTCTGATATTCTTACTAATATGTGTTAAATACCATCTTCTTAACAGGCTCTACTGTATGACTGAAAGAAAGCAGGTGTTAAATAAAAACAAGCACAATTCCCATGGTTTTAACTGATATAGCTCCACTGGAAATTCTTTAGAGTAGTTAGTGTCATATCCTAGCACTATAAAGACCCTTCACCAAATCCAGGTAATAAACTGTTCAATTTTAGAGAGCAACTTGGGATCATAACTGATCTTCAAAAATACATTAATTTCAATTTTTTGAGCCAAAAATCTCTATGGATCGGAAAGAGCTGGGATCATCAGCCCAATCAATAATACCTCCAGCAACACCAGGAATTTTAATACATAATCGCTCTATGTCACTCATGCAAATATTGGTTCATAAATATTTCTTTATACAATTCCAGTTTTCAGGTCCTGAAAACTGAAAATCAGCTGCTTTAAAAACAAAACAAAACAAAAAACCACTGCTTGTACCTGGCTCAGTCCTTAGTGAATGTGTAATACCATCTTTCTGCAGTCACATCTCCAGTTCTGCTATCAGTCAAAGCACTGTTGCAAATCTGATTCTCTGTAAAACTTGAATTAAGCAGAAACTTGGGGAATAGAAAAAGGTGTAGAAGGCTGAAGGACAGATCTTCAGCTGTTATAAACTGTTACAGTATGAGTTATTAATGCCACCAAGAGAGTTTACACCAACTGATAATCTACTCTGAAATGTGAGGATTGTTGGCAAATTCTCTTTTGCAGTACAGATTTAGTCATTTCCTGAAAATGCATGTTACAGTTAAGCTTAACAAAACTATCCAAGCTTATTTAGAAAGCCAACATTTATTTCCTATGCAACTGGCTGTTCTGTGACTCACCTAACACCTTACTGAAAGAATGTGTTGCAAAAATAAAGGAACTATTTCTCATGACTCCTTATCAAAATGTTACCCGATATGTATACTGTATTGGAGGACACAGAAATTAACATTCAAGTTCATTTATTACTCTTAATATTTTTTTTCCAGCATGTACAGATTACTTGGTACTATTTTGTGTCTTAATTTAGAAAAGAATGACAGTTTTCCTCAGCATTGCAGTGTGTGTTTTAGTTTGTTCTAATGAAGACAAATTCCTTTCAATCAGGTTTGTTCTGTTCATTAAATGAGACAGATGGCAGACTTGCTGTATTGGTAACGATTCCAAGATTTTAAGCTTACTTGGAATGTAGTAGTTTATGTTCCCCAGATAAAAAGTGATCAATATCTCAGATGGAAGAGCAGTCAGTTCCGTCTTTGCAGAATTTTTGTGGCACGCCCACAGTTCTTCATTAGAAAGCTGAATATCTGAAGGTTCCACAGAAAGGCATATTAGAGGTACATTCAGTCAAATTTGTAAAATACTGTCCAGCAGATGTTTCTGTCTTGGTTGAAAATTAATATATGTTTCCAAAACTCTGCCAGAACAGAGTATATTATCTTCTGGAGGAGAAACTGCAACTGACTGGGATGTAGTGCTCCTTCCCTTTCCTCCCTTTGGTCCTGAGAGTGGCACTGTGTTCAGTTGGAAGCCTTTGATCTGCCAGCTCATAGTAATTAATGCCATGAAATTAGTGTTGAAATGTAAAACCGAAATGGGAACTGCCTTGATCACAGGAATCTGTGCTAGATGCCCACATCATGGACTCTCTGAAATTGAGAGAGGTAAAACACGGAAGCTGCTGAAAACCATTGGGCTCTGAACAGTGCTCAGATATACTAGTCTCCGAAATCCTGGAGCCATTTCAAACACAGAAGGCTGCAGGCAGTGGCTGGATAGACATTGTCACTGTTTAAGGCATCATAGAAAGAAACAAAATAATCTTTTGTGCTAAGCAGAAGTAAAGTATTACTCAAGCAGATAAAAATGTTTTTGCCTTATTAAAATATTACAACTATAAAGCAATTCTCACTGTTATCTTCTTCATAATGCCTCAAAAATGATATCATTTATATTAGTTTTGTCACAAATACCTATTTTTTGAGTGCTAAGATGAAGTATTCAAGATTGAGCGAACCATGTAATTTGCAGAGAACATCGTGTATGAGGGAAGGTATAAGTACAAAAGGACATTATATTCATGTACATTCCTGGTTTTGGCAGTCTGATTTTACAAACAAACACATACTGTTTGAGGTATATCCAACCCTAAGAATACTAAGAAAGAATTTTATTCAGTTGTCATTTCTGTTGACTTTGTCTTAACACTTAATTCATACTTGATTTCAGGGAAGGTTAACCTGTGTTCAGATGATATTTTCTCCAAAGATGATGAGGTCTTTGGTGCAGCTAACTGGGAAACAGGTGCATGCACCACTAGAGCATTGTCACCTAGAAACAATAGACTCTACCTCTATTATATTTATTAACATTCTCATTACGTTCATACCAACGAATAATACAAATAGAATTTATAAGGGAAAGAATCAAGACAAGCCTTCATCTACTTCATGTCTGCTCAGACTGGAAAAGACAGGGGATGCATCCTTCAAGAGAAGACTGGAAACTGAGAATCTGAGTGCTGTTGGACCAGAAATTACCAGCCGAATACTATTTAGGACATTTACAAAGGCCCTTAATTCAGCTTCTATTTGAGAGGTAAAGATAAACATATTGAAAGGAATGTCCTTCCTGACAATCCCACCAAAGAAACCACAAAATGAGAAAGCGCAAATGCCCCCAAACCCTGATGAATTTATGCTGATGCTGAGGCACGGAGGCTCTGTGAAGAGACATAACTCTCTGGTGTATACAACTGTGCACACTATTTTAAATAACAATTAAGAAGAGAGAAACACAAAGTTCTGGTAAAAAAAAAAAATACCAGTTGCCCAAAGAAAGTAGCTTTTGTGTATCACTTTATGCTAGTGGTGACAGAATAGAAAACAAAATACCACAGAGTTACATACATGTTCTTTGTCTAGAAGTATTTACAAATAACTTTACAAATTTTTATACACATTTTCAGGTTTGCTTGTTTACTTTTAAATTAAGAGAAAAGTTAGTCCCCAGAGGCTTCTAAGGCTGCAGTTGGTGCCTTATACTGTACATTCATGCTTGGCTTCTTCCTGGGAGAAGGGAGGAAAAGAGTTTAAAAATGTGCAAAACACAGACACCTAAAGAGCCCTGGATTTAAAGGTTCCTAGAGACTGACATCCATAGAGTGGTCATTCTACCTCTCAAATCAGAGACATTATTGTTGATGGGCTCAGGGCAAAAGAGATTAGGGAAGGAGAAGGAGCCATATATGAATTGCAATAATGAGATGAGTACATTAGTGCTGGAACAGCTAAGAAGAGTCATAGATCAATTCCTACTGCATACAGCAGTTAAGAAAATACAAGGAGTGGACATTGTGGATTTTAAACACAGCATTGAAATGATCTCTTTTACACTGTTAGGCTTTGACTCGTGCTGTATGTTTTGGAGTCAAAATCACTGTTTACTGACACAATCTTGACCAGGCACAGTATGATTCTGTCAGTTAAAAAATACTGTCTTCCTTGAGAAAGATGCATCCTTCTCATAGTTTTCACAGGTTTTGTTTTCATGCCTCAACACTAAATGTTGTAAAAATATTAAATTAAAAAAGAAAAAATTTACAATTTACAAGTGTTCATATAAGGAAATCATTCAAAAATTCCAGATAATCTACAAGGATCTACCAAATAACAATGCTGATAATGACACTGAGCCTGTGGGAAGAACAATCCCCATGCCGTGAGAAACGGATGGTGGGTTTCTTCCAGAAGGATGAGTCACAAGGTTGGTCTTTTCTTCTAAAATCTGTTTCTTCAGCTACAACAGCAGAAGTCTTGAGTCAATGCTCATTACTTACTTCGACCTATAAAACAGAATATATGAATTACTAACAAATGAAAACCTGTTCTGTACATCTTATTTGTGAGAAGTACCTTAACAGCAGCTGACAGGTTAGTAACTAATGAACAAGTGGATAAAACACCTCTAGACACTAATTTCCTCAGCTGTAAGACACAGAAATAAGGTCAAAAATGAAAGGCTGGTTACAAAGTGGTAGCTTTGCATCATGCATACCAGAAAAGCAAAAAAAAACATTTTGGGAAAAATACAGGAGGTGGTGAAAAATGCCTGAAGCTCACATAATAATAAATTATTTTCAGCATAATATATTTTAACAGCGTAAGATGTATATTCACCAGGTTATAGAATTCTCATTTGATTACAAATGTACATTTCAGCTGGACTCACACATTTATAGTCTTCATTACAGTCACCCGCCTGCTGAATCTATGTATTTTCATGTCTGCCTGTAAGCTATGTTCTCCTGGATAATTTTGGAAAATCTGTGATGGCTTTTTGTAGCAATTTCATGGTGGCTAGAGTTTCAGGAGAAGATACAAACAGGGCAGGATCACATAGACCCATCATAGAGCAGTAACCTCTCCATTGGTCATTTCCCAGACACTGCATCAATTCCACAAGCAGAAGCTAGGAACATCTGTAGAAATGCTCTGTCTTCTTTGTAATTAGGGGTTCAGTGCCTGTCCAGATGGGGCTACCCAAAACTATAGTAGCAATGAATCACACCTACTCATCCCAGCAGTAATGGTGCACATGTAAAGTTTAACTTCTGCAACCAAATAATAACAGCAATAAAAAACCCAAGTGCAAACCAAAATGCAACATTTTAAATTTCTTCAAATCATTAATAATCATAATGAAACAAAACAAAACAATGAAATTGAAATGCAACATTCCGTTTTGTTTTGATTTCGTATCTCCATACTTCTCTATTTTACATCTAGCAGTACGTGGAAGCAATTTTAATTACTACCAGGTGACCTGGCTTTAGATATTATGCTTGGAACAAATGAAAACACAACAGTCTTCTTTAAAACCTATGTGTTTCAGTCCCAGAGAGAACATGACAATTTTTTTCCACTCCCTCTGTTGTCCCTCCCGCCACATTTTAATTGAAACTGAATGGTTCAGGGCAAAGATTCTCCTTCTGCTAGTCCAATGGCCTAATGGAGTTATAGGCGGAACCGACAGCAGACATGCTATGTTTGTTCATATTTGTGTTTAAGAACATTCCCTGCGAGCACAGATTCAAATTTAATCTATACTCAGAGACGAAAAGGAAAATGACTCTCAGACTTGTTAATGATTAGCAAGTATTGTAGCACCAAGCACGTATCATACTGAGTATAAGTACTCAATAAAAACTGAGAATGTCTTCTACATACTTTCAATGAGGCCACAGAACCTTGTTTTTTTTTTTCAATGTCTTATGTTTATTTAATTTATGAATGAAAGAAAGGAGATGAAAGGGATGAGAAAGCGGGGTATACAGCCAGGCTTTTCTCTATAAAAAGCATCACACTAATCTTTCCCATGAGTAAAGTGGGGAAGATGGTAAAAGATCTATAACCTTTATTAAGGCTCTTAATGTATTTAACAGGCATTATTCATGTTCACTTCTCAATGAATAGAAATGGAGTTTTTCACAGTCTGGATATCAGAAGTCACATTTCTTAGTGATACTATGGATTTTCAGACTACATATAACTGATATTGATAGCAATTAACTTCTTAAAAGATGTCAGGAAGGCTGATGTGCTGCAGACGGATAAGCATCTGCAAATTTCTGGCACAATCCTCCGACTGTTCAAATGGTTTCCAGCAATTTAATTCAGACTTGATCACTGATATTATTTTTCCTCCTTGCTTAAGTAAAGATGCTTTCTGTAGCTTTCAGTGCCTAAAAACATGACATCAATAAAGAAGAAAATACAATGTAATTTGTTTTACAGTTTTATATTTCTAGCAGCCATAAAGAAGCCAGATAAGATCCTTTCACCTGTACAAGAATACCTATCCATAGGAAATGGGAAGATGTCATTTATTTTCCAGTATAAAAAGCTCACCAACATCCCCCGTATCCTCCAAGCTATTTAACCTAAATCTGCTAACGAAAAAATTCTCATATTCTATGTCTTTTTTTTTTTTTTTACGTAAATGAACAGATTTTACAGGAATGTATATAATGTATATATAAATCTTTCCTGAAATTATTATTATTATTATTATTTTTCTCCTTTAGTTACATTGAGTTTGCTCAACGACTGTTTTAAAACTAACCTCAACACAGCTTTAGAGATTAAAATTGTTTATGGAGAGATGTAAATGTTGTAGCTGTGGCTTTCTTCTTCCCAGATACCAATTTCTCTCAAGCATCGTATTAAGAATGGTCAAACCTCCTTTCTGCTGTCATCTTTCCCATATAAAATGCAGTAAAGCCAGCATCTAGTGAAATATTACTGAAAATACATATTCCAACACAGAGAGTATACTTATTATCATGTCAAACTCCTCATTATTTGTTGTTGTTGTTGTCTTAATGTGATATTTCTTCCTGTTCTAACATGTACTGTCACACTGAGATAGGGCTTTTCTCCTTTCTTGGCTTTCATAATCCTACAATTTTTACTCACTAAATTTGAATAAAATTTTGTTCATTTTTTTTTCTGCAAACTGAAAGCTGCAGCATGTGTAAAATGTATTTACAAAACATGAAAATATTAGTAAAGTCTCAAGCAGAGTTTGGGTGTCAAGTGCCCACTCAAAACATTTTGTTAGCAACTGTCCTCTTTAAATTAAAACTCCTAGAACATGTAACCATGCATACACCAGGAAAAACCTTCAAACTCATTTTAATTCTCTTAACTGATAAGTAAAATACAGTAAGTCATTAGATCAAGTTCAGTCAGTTAGCTGCACTTGGGTTTCGTGCTGCATTTAAGATGCCTGAAAGGCCCAAATATCAATTTAAAGATGGAAAGCATCGAGGCAACAACTTAAAAACATCTAAGAAGAATTTCCAAATGAACATCTTATGTTTTACCAGTAATACTATGAAATATCATATATTTAAATTTATCTTAGCTTCTGCCAAAATATATGTGCTGCTAACATCTCCCTGTACTTTAATTTATTTCATATAAAATGAACAGATATGTATCCAAATTAATTCATTAGGTAGCAGAGAGTACTTCATAGGAAGACTCTATGAAAACCATGATTTTTGTAGTGAGAGCAAATAACTGACAACAAAGAGATAATGAGGTTTCAGTGAAACTCTACACATAGATTTTAAGCCAACTAGCATTTTTTCAGCAAACATTTGTCTTCCAGTAGCTAGAAGGTTCTGCTTTTTCATAAATGGGTTAATCCCATTAAGGTTTATGAAGCAGAAGCCATAAACTAGCTCTCTTTTTGCTAAAAAGTCAACAGGAAACAATCCCATCCTTTACTGCAAGCCTCTCCTTGTGTTAAGCCAAGGCATGTCATGGCAGATGTAGTGATATCTACTAATCTTTGTTTTAGCAGACGTGTCATCAATGACAAAGTGTCCTTACTATCATGTTTTATGTGGATTATTTTTTAATTAAGCTCTAATTGAAGTATAATTAAATTATTAGTAACCTCATGCCAAAATTACTTCAGGAGAAAGTTAGCTTTCAGTCCAGTTAGAAGGATTAATGTGGTCCACAGGACCAGAACCTTACCTACAGGCTTTACAGGCTTTAACTCAACATGCTCCTGGGGGGGCTGTCGGTAGGAGTATGTGTCAAGTCCGCCTATGAAATCAACTGAAAATACAACAGTGCCAGAAATGAACAAATGGAAATGAAAATATGTCAACTGAAAAATAAGTATGGACAAATTATATTAAAAAAATAGTAAACACATGCACAGGTTTGCATAACAGAAATAAACAAGTAAAAATACTGTGGAAGTGTCTTCCAGAAGGCTCTGTGGTCTGTCATCTAAAATGTCCACATAGCACTGTGCCTGGCCAGACTAGGCAGCAGCTCGCTGACCAGACATGCATGCTCCTTTCAGCACGCATGCTTATTCACATATCTGAAGAGTACGTAGATAAAAACCACTGTAGAATAATGTAGCTTCTTGTTTCAAGAGCAATCTCAGCATAAATTTCATAATTCTTCAGATTCTGCTCCTTTTGAAGTGTTTAGAAATTCAGGTGGTGGAAACTATTTAGTTCATGAACCTAATTTCTCCCCAACTTTCATAAAGCAATGGACTCTCATGAATGTAAGGAAACGACAAACCAAGTGAGTCCACTGAGTTGAGAATAAATAGATAACAGTTGGATGTGAAAAAGCAGCAGAATCTTCTCTGAATTTGTGGGGACAGTGAGTCTTTTCAGAATCCTTCCAATTTCTTTCAACATTTCTGTCAGAAACAATGTGGGGATATCTGCCCTTGATAAGTTTTTGGTTCCTTTTACGGTCATAATGATTTTTAAATTACAATGTTTTAGTCTAAATCTTGTATCTTGCTACTCTTGGTAAGATTTTCAACAGCTTCAAGAAGACACACTTCCAAGCTACCACAGAAATCTAAACGCAAGTTTGGGATGAAGGTGATTTTTCTGATGATTTAGGAGGGCTTTTTACAGAAGCAATGTAGAACTGACAGTCACAGCACATTAGGATTCTTTGGTCACATGAAAGGCAACTGCCTTTATTTGTTTATACACAAGCACGTATATAAGACCTAAACTGAATTTATGTCCTCATCGCGTTAATCACTGTATGAGGATCTGTACCGGGTTTATATGGCAAAGTTTTGGTAGTGGGGGTTTGTAGGGGTGGCCTCTACGAGCAGAGCCCAGCAGCTGCCCCATGTCAGATCAGAGCCAGCTCCACAATGGACCTGCTGCTGGCCACAGCCGAGCTAGTGAGCGATGTTGGTTGGGCCTCTGGGAAAGCAGATTTAAGAAAGGGAAGAGAAAAACAAACAAACAAACAAAAACTGCTGTGCAACAGCAGCTGGGAGAGAGAGGGCTGAGAAGCAGCCCTGCACACCCCCAGGTCAGTGCAGCAGGAGGGCAGGAGGTGCTCCAGGCAGGCAGCAGCAGTTCCCCTGCGGCCTGTGGAGAGGCCCCTGGTGGAGCAGGCTGTCCCCCTGCAGCCCATGGGTCCCACACGGAGCAGATCTCCACGCTGCAGCCCGTGGAGGAGCCCCCGGTGGAGCGGGTGGATGTGGCCTGGAGGAGGCTGCGGCCCATGGAGAGCCCCCGCAGGAGCAGGCCCCGGGCCGGAGCTGCAGCCCGTGGAGAGGAGCCCACGCAGGAGCAGGGGGTCTGGGGGGAGCTGCCGCCCGTGGGGGACCCGTGCTGGAGCAGGTTGCTCCTGGGGGATGGACCCCGTGGTACGGAGCCATGTGGGAGCAGTTCTTGAAGAGCTGCTGCCTGTGGGCAGCCCCCGCAGGCTCAGTTCGGGAAGGACGGCATCCCGTGGGAGGGACCCCACGGGGAGCAGGGGCAGAGCGGGACCGTGAAGGAGCAGCGGAGATGAAGCATCAGGGAGTGACTGCAGCCCCCATTCCCCATTTGCCTGCACCACTCGGGGGGAGGAGGTGGAAGAGGGTGGCTGGGGGGGAGGTGGTTTTAGCTTGCTTTTTTTCTCACTGTTCTAGCTTGTTAGTAGTAGGTGATAAATTAGATTAATCTCCCTATTCTGAGTCTGTTTTGCGTGTGACGATAATTGTTGAGCAATCTCCCTGCCCTTATCTCAACCCTTGAGCCCTTTCCGTCATATTTTCTTCCCCTTTCCCTTTGAGGATGACGGGTGAGAACGTGGTTGTGGTGGAGCTCAGCTGTCTAGCTGAGTAAAACCACCATAGCACCTAATATGAAACAGCCCCTTTCCCAGCACTGTATGTACAAGGCAAACAGAGAAAGAAAGAGTGCTCATCCAGGCTGAAGGGGATGGAGAAATGAGGCTTAGAGACTGAAGGACTGATGAAATGTCCTATAAAATCTGTGGAAATGCTGCTGATGATTTTAATTGCCTCTCCTCTTGAGTCCAGAAAAGGAGTAGCTTAGATGAAAACTGAACTTGATGTACTTCAATCATGCAGCATCCCCTCAGCTGCAAGAGTATTTTCTTGAAACTGCCTGAGCAGGACATTACGCTCACCAGCTAGCCCAGTCCGAGTGTCAGACCCAACCTATTTTCACCTCCTCCTTATACTGCTTTTCTTTCACGTTGCAAGCCCCCTTCAGAATGCTATAACAAAATAAAACACCAAAAATCAAAATTGCTCTAAGCACTAATGGGACCAAGAGATACATTTGCAGATATACTCTTGTAAAAACTGATTTATAAAATATGTAGATGTATAATGTAAAACATAACTACTGCTTCATTTTTGGAAGAAATCATGTCTGTAGTAATAGATTCTTTTTTATTGTTATTTTTGTGCGTGTGTGGTTATTTATACACCTTAGTTTTCCCTGCTCTCAGAAGAGGATTTTTTTCCCCTGAGGACATGATAGAAAGAGTTAGCAAGTATGTTTTTGAGATAATTCACCACTTCAGAACCACACATCATTCCTCTCAGCAATCACCAACATAATCTGCAACTGTAAGTAGAGAGAGAATTTAAAGTAACTAGTTCTTCTACAAGCAGGTCTCTTGGAGAAAGACATGAAGTCGGTATGTATTAATGATTGGCAACATAGATGTGTCTTTGACAAAGAAAACATATTTAATAGCACCATCAGAAAAGTTTTGAGATGAGCTGTTCAAATCCGTTCAGCTGAGGCTTTCTATTTTGCAGTGAAAGACGTATTATATAGTACTAAAGCTGAAGTTTGACTTAAAATTCTTGTGAAGATAATTCTCAAAGCAAGAAGCTGCTCTATCATACAAGACAATTGAATGTGCCATTTTCCATTATGCACTCTATTTTATGGCTGATAGCTCTTTAATATGAAGATTCATCATCAGTTATTTGAATTGTTACCTTTCATTCTAAAAATTCTCTCTGATTTTACCTGACATTTTCAGCATTTATGTCTAGAAGACTCCCAGGACTAAGACTGCGAAGGGCCATTAAATAAAACTTTACATTGACTGAAATTTTAGGATGCATACATCTAGAGAGATGTATGCACATTTAATTGGGCAAAAGTAAAGAGCAATAACATTTGTATAGGTTTCCCAAGGGGAAAACATTAGTTTAAGGCTGATATTGAATAATTGATTTTGTTTATTCCTGACTAATGGATTATGGATAATACCTGCCATACATTCTTAGGATTACAACAATTAACTTCAGAAAGCTGCATACAACTGGAAGTAAGTTCAATGAAAAATAAAATCATTTTCCATACAGTTCTATAGTTCTATGCTTCACTATTATTATCTTTTTTTAAAGCAACATGTCATCAGTAGAGATACTCAGTCACTAAACAAGGAACACCCCATGGAGTCCAGTCATTAACTGCAGTCATGCAGAGAGAAACTTAAAATCCTAGGGAGAGGATTTTTTAGCACCCCACAGATAATAGCAGGTTACAGCAGAAACTGGTTATTTTATCTGCAGCTGGCTGCAAAACATGATCCATATTCCCAGGGAATTTTTCTCTCCTTGTGTCACCTCAGTTTTGTGGTCATGCTGGATGCTTAATGGCCAGTGTGAAATGTTCTTTTAGAGTTCACTACCTGCTGGGCTTGGAAGTGCAAATTTGTGCTGGCTGCCCACTGTGGGTAGTCCATTAAAATGATGTTCATTCACTCATGGGCCATATCAGAGGAATAGTTGTCATAATCTGTCTGAGTGAGAAAAGTGCAACATGCTGCTAGCTGAAGAAGGTGTATCCACTGTCATCAGTAATTTTGAGGGTTATTCTTTTGTAGATGGATGACATTTAGGTATGCCTCACTACTATTAATGCAGTGCATTCACCCATATGCCAGTTAAAATTTCCTCTCCCTTTGAAGGTAGCACAGAAGAATCAGACATCTGAAAAAATACCTTCTCCTTTGCCACCCTCTCATCTGGAATTCAGCTTCTCTGGCAATATCCCACTGACCTGCTGGCAGGCCCTGTGCAAACAGCTGCCAGAGCTTGTCAGCCCATAGGTATATCACTAATTTCTCCTTTCAAAGCTGGCACATCCTAAGTGTGCCTGGAGGGAGGTGCAGGGTATGAACAGAGCAGTGATATGCAGATAGCATAATTCTTAGTAAAACGTGCAGCTTCTTGTGCTGAAATAGCTTAGATTCTCTTGATGTTTGCCTTTCCATTTTATAAATCAGGATAAGCCCTCAAAATGATGGCTGGAATGGATGGCACCTTCAGCTGTCCCCAGTCGCAGAGTGGCAGGCTAGAAGCTACTTGCTTGTGTGCTTTTACGTACAGAAGATTTTATTAACCAATGGGGCTCCAAATACTATTTTACATTGCATTTTTTTCCCACTGCGCTAAGATTTTTTGAATGGCAATATATTAATGCAATCACATTCATTAAGAAAAGTATGTAGCTGGGGTGGTTGTAACCAGTTAGAGTAAGTGACAGGTAGTAAGACAAGGAGCCAAAGCCTATGACAAAGAAGCAAAAATGGGGAAAATGTTAAGTCAGTGCTACATGCACGAAGTCCAAAGTTTGGACTTTCCAATGTTTGCACTTGTAGCATATATAAATTTTCCAGATAAGCACCTGTGGGTTTTGTTTGTTTGTTTGTTTTACCATTAGGTCTTCACTTTTTCAGTTTTGTCAAAAGATACACCGTTCTTACGTCTGAACTACTCAGATTGATCCAGACATCTGTTAGGAGCCAATACTATCACACTTCATATTACATCTGAGTATCTGAGCCTCTAGTCATGTGGCAGAAGAATCACACATTGCTTTGCAGTATACCAGGAATAGCTTCTTATTTATGGAGAGGACTAAAGGAGGGAAAACATGCAAGACAATTAAGAAAGGAAGAAAAAGAAACATCAGTAATAATGTGCCACTGTGATTGTTTTTCTGTCTCTATGAAGTATTAGAAGATAGTAATAAGATGAAGACAGCAAGAAGTAGTAGCAAACTACTGAGAAACAACCTCTTGCATAAACTTTTATAACCAGAAGCTGGGAGCGGAATATTTCATGGTTCCACTCTAATTATTATGATTTGGCACCAGATTTTCTTTTTTGTCTTCACCTAGTGAGATAGATCATCATTTTAAAAACTGCCCCACATTTTAAAATGTGAGTCCCACTCTGATCACCACACTTCTCTGCAGGACTGCACTGAAGGAAACATCCTCTCACAAGCTGCCTTAAACTGGTATGAAAATCTTAACTATGGTCTCTGCTACTGAACTCTCTTCTAATTTTATTAGTGTTTTGACAACCAAGATATTCATATCAGATGTTCAGATCTTTTATTCTCCAAGGATGCAGCTGCCCCGTAAGATGAAAGAAGTCTGGGGAACATCAAAGATGTTAGGAGGTGAAGGTGGCTCAAACCTTCTCATCCCAGTTTCCTTAGCCCTTCTGAATCTGAAAAAATCTTTCCAAAACATTTTCCATGCCATGTCTTTGACAGCTATTTACACCCATTCCATGCCATTACTGAAGTTAAAAGGCAGGCTGCCTGATTGCATGTATTTTCTTAAAGGAAATATTTATCAATCATTTTCAAGTCATTAAGGACTCATGGCCATTACAGGGTAAAAGTTCCTGGTAGAGTATGGTCATCACCCATAAGGTCTATAGAAAAAAATACATATCACGAGTACTTAACAGTAACATAGAACCAGAAAAAGCAGTTTAAGCTGCAAATATATAGGGATTCTTTCTTTTAGGCTTAAGCAAACACCATTTTTCATGATGTGCTCTCTGCAAATCCATACTTGAAGCTTAAGTTGTTGAGGAACAGTTTTCCATTTTGGTTTAAAATGTTTTATTGTGTTCTTTCTAAATATATATCAAAGCTTCATCTGTTTAGCAAAACAAATCAGACATCCTATACATGTCTGCATAGCTGACTACAGCTTATGTTATTCTTCTATCAGACTGTCCTAATGAAATATTTCTGATGATACATTTTCTTCCTATATAGGTCACTATTCTGTTCCTCGTTTTTCTTAAATTTTGTCTTGATGGCTAAAATGCTTGTCTAATGACTAATGTCTAAACAACTTGCCATTTATTTGTGGAAAAAAAGCGTATGGAAAATATGTCTAAAACCACTTCAAACAAATAAAGCTTCCCCCTCCCTCCCTTCTTCCCCCAAGGCTAGTATTTAAAGGTGTTATTGCTAGTTCTAAAATAAGATTGTTTCAAAGAAAGTGAATGGTAGCTTTCTTTCTGCCTATGACCAAAGAAAGTTACAAATGATTCCAATTTATAACTTCTTATTCCTTTCAATATGGGTGATAATAAACTTGGTACAAGTATTTCCCCTATAGAATTTATATGTGATTACAGTCTTTTTTATACAGTGAGAAAATTAGGAAAATGAAAAATCTTAGCTCACTTGATTTCACTAATTATTAATGTTTTCCTCTCTGGCACCCTTTCTAATTTAATCTCCTTTGATGCAGAATGCTCTGGGATTTTTATTATTGTTATTTTTTTTCAGTGGAATGGTTTGAGTTGGAAGGGACCTTAAAGATCATCCAGATCACAGAATCACAGAATGTTAGGGATTGGAAGGGACCTTGAAAGCTCATCTAGTCCAATCCCCCTGCTGGAGCAGGAACACCTAGATCAGGTCACACATGAACGTGTCCAGGTGGGTTTTGAACGTCTCCAGAGAAGGAGACTCCACAACCCCCCTGGGCAGCCTGTTCCAGTGCTCTGTCACCCTTACCATGAAAAAGTTTCATCTCATATTTAAGCGGAACCTCCTATATTTCAGCTTGCACCCATTGTCCCTTGTCCTGTCATTGGGTGTCACGAGAAAATCCAGATCCAAATCCCTTCAATGGGCAGGGACGCCTCCCACTAGATCAGGTTGTCCAAAGCCCCATCCTGCCTAGACTTGAACACTTGAACACAGCTTCTCTGGGCAACCTGTGCCAGTGCCTCACCACCCTCTGAGTGAAGAATTTCTTCCTTATATCTAATCTCTCTTTTTCTTACCATTAACATTACCATACTGCATTTATACAAATTAAGCTGGTAAAGGAAAATAATCCATGCACAGAAGATGATAAATACCCAGAAACTACGCCTACCAATTAAGCTCACGTAGTACCAAGACAGAGACAGCGCCAATGAGTTTTTGCTATGCATACCCAGTCAGTCCTCTAAACTGGCAGAATAGTCAAGAATAAAGACTTGTATAGAAGGCTGCTACAACTTCAATCCCATCTCCAAACACACGATCTTCACAATAAATGTGTCCAAGCTGACTTCAGAACAGGCAGAACTCTGAATCTGCTTTTTGAAGATATGCTTTGATCTCTTTTGGTAGTCTGATTCAGGAAGATATGTTATGTATTAGTATGCCTTTATATTGCTGCTGAGTTTGGTGCCAGAAACTACAGAGCTCTTTTTAAAATGTTTAGTACAGATGCTAGGACCAACTGGAATTGATCTATTCCATTTACAGTTCATTGCTAATTCACAAGTTAGGTGTTTTGTTCCTTTATTATTTTTTTTCTTTTTCTTTTTTTTTCCCCCCTGTCAGTTGAGTCCCAGATGGCTCTATTTCTGGACTTTTGTTCTTTGTATACATACCAATTTCTGTTTGCTTCAGTTATTTGTCAGTATGACCCAAATATTTACTTTAAGACAACATCTAAGTCTGCCTGATTATTGTATATCTAAGAATATCTCAACTGCTGTTTTTAACCTTAAGTACAAGACACGGACATTTTAGTATGCAAAATTAATATCCCCTTATATAATGTATAACCTGTTCAATTCTATTGAATAATTAAAGATAAACTTCCTAGAGCAAAGTATTTACAAATCAAATACTTGGCATAAAGCAGTGCTTTTCAAAACATTTGTGACATTTGGAGTTCCTGTATTGGAATTTCTTCTGGATTTCTGTACATAGAAGAAAGTTCATTTCATCCATTCATGACAGAAGATATTAACATTATTTTAATAATTTAGGTTTTGGGACAGGAGGGACCCTTTGTATCATTGAGTGATTCTGGATTTTTGTTCCCACTTTTCTAGTGATGGAAGACTGTTCCTGAACTTTGCTGCTAGCAACCTCTGTGACATAATATTTGCTTCACATCTTTGTATCTTCGCTTCCCTTATGAAGGTTGAGTGGGAGTGAGCAAAGGATGTTCAGGAGAGCACACTTGTGTGGCATTCATAGAACAGGACACAACTGAGAGAAGCACCACAAGATGCTGGCAGTCTTCTCCTCAAGACAAGGCTGTGGAGAGGAACAGCAAACCAGGTGGGCCCTAGAGGTGATGTAGAGCAGACACTGCTAAGGACTGGAGAAGGTGAGCAAAGTTTTCTGCAATTCAAAAAGCCAGAGACCTAGTTAGGACTCAGAAGAGAAGAGTGGTTCGCCAACCGCATGGACACAAAGGGAGGAAATGTTATAAACCTCTCATTTCTGTTCTTTATGATCTAGTAATTTTGAGTTTGCTATTTAATTGTACTAGTCTATAGTTTATTTATTTATTTTTACTTTAGTGTTGTTCTTTTCTTTGGGAGTTCTCAATAAAAGGATCTGTACACATCTACCTCAAAGCCCTGGATGACCGCAGTTCTGTCACATTCAGGCCATGGTGCAAATTTTCTTGTCTTTTTTTTTGTTTGTTTGTTTGTTTTAATGACGATATTTTCAATATAGGGCTTAAAAATCTGCTTAATATCTCTTCCTGTTAATTTTTTTTGCAGTCACTCAGGAAAGTCTCCCTTTTTCCTGACCCTTCCTCACTGTTTAGTAGCTAACTGCTGTGGTCCAGTTACAGCCTACCATCTTTAACTTGACAGACTTGATATCTTGAACTTGACAAACCTGGTAAAATTTATTTCCCATAGTATGAGAGTTCAGGTATGAGGTTTTGTAGCAAAATATTGATCTCGTATTTTCTTCTCCATAGCATCAGGCACACTAACATTGTGTAACTTTGTTTTACATTTCACATTGTACTGTTTTTTTTTTTATGTGGCAAGGTTTTTGTAGGGAAGGGCTTCAGGAGTGGCTTCTGTAAGCAGAGCCCAGCAGTTGCCCCATGGCAGATCAGTGCCAGCTCCAGCCCCTCCAAAAGGGACCTGCCACTGGCCAGAGCCAAGCCAGGGAGCAATGCTGGTTTGGCTTCTGTGAGAGCAGATTTAAGAAAGGAGAAAAAAACTGCTGTGCAACAGCAGCTGGGAGAAAGAGGGGTGAGAAGCAGCCCTGCAGCCCCCAAGGTCAGTGCAGCAGGAGGGCAGGAGGTGCTCCAGGCAGGCAGCAGCAGTTCCCCTGCGGCCTGTGGAGAGGCCCCTGGTGGAGCAGGCTGTCCCCCTGCAGCCCATGGGTCCCACATGGAGCAGATCTCCACGCTGCAGCCCGTGGAGGAGCCCCCGGTGGAACAGGGTCTGGTGGGACCTGCTGCCCTTGAGGGAAGAAGAGAGGGAGTGAGAGAGCGGTTGTAGTGCAGCAGCCCAGCAGGGTAAAACCACCACACAGATGAAGCAGTTTCCATTTCCAAAAACCTGCTTCTCATTTATCATCCTGTGTTTGACCCCATGAACATCTCTGAAGCTCTGCATAGAAATCCTGATTTACCACATGACATTTGCTCTTGTTGTTGGGCATTGTATAAATTTCCTCCTTTGCAAATCCTGCTCACAGCATGGACATAACCATCATGCTTAGTGATGGTCTGCCTCAGTCCTTGAGGAGGCAGATCTCAATGCTTTCTACTGCACGTCTTCCATGGTTTCAGCAACTTTAAGCTCCAAACTACCTTTTATCTTCTGCTAAGCAGACAAAATTGCCTCCAGCACTGATAGAACGTCCCTTTCCTCATGCTAGCAGTAACTCCCACATTGTCCTTCTTTGACCAACCAGCAGGTAAGCTTGTGGTCCTACTGTGCCTTCTTTGAATTCAAGTCTACAGATCAGAAATAGAACTGGATAAACTCCTTTTGTGATCTCCAGATTATCAGTCTTCTCCTTTCAATCTTTTATCTCTCTGGATGAGCAGAAACTAGTGACCTCTGATCTTCCCTTTGTTTTTGCCCTTAGTTTTTCAAGATGGGGAAGCCAGCAAAATAATCCTTCTCTTGATCTGTGTCAAACCAACATTCTCCAGTCTCTGTAAATGCATTATTAAGTCCTTCTATGGTGCCATCGGTCTTTCCTAGAATAAGATCATCCACTATGCTCCATTTCAGAGCTGTTGCAGAAGCACCTGGTAAGTCTCCTACTTAATCACACACAAATGCATCAGTGAGCACTGTTTTTTCTCTGTAAGTGCTTTTCTGCAAATGAGGAAACCTGTTGTACCTCATATGTTACTGCTTTTCTCCTGCTCTTTCTTCATCTTCAAGTTGTCTTGCTGATCTCTTAATATATATATATATATTTGGCATTACCATCGCTCTCACTAATTAAGCTCTTCTCTCTCAAAGTAGCTCTTCAAAAACACCCAATATATATGACTACATTCTCAGCTATGAAAATAGAGCTAATAATATAGAGCAATAAAAACCTGGATCTTATGATGGCCAGTGGATGATGGACACTTCTTATGATGGACTGGAAAAAAAAGAAATGTCCTGTGTGTCAGAAAACATGATGGCTAGGAAAATGTTTTTCTCATTGTTAGAAAGTTGGTATCGTTTCATATTAGGAGAAAGATGAATGTGCAAAAGGGAAATAGAGTATGTAACAGGATTAATACTCATTTTGAAGCCACCAGGGAATCAATCTGTTAATGATAAAGAAGGATAATGCAATAGTGACTTCATCAATAAAAAATTCTCTCCCTGAAGAAAGATGAAGTAAAAAATACATTTTTATGAAAGCCTTGTGAGTCTTGAATTACAGTTGTACAAAATAGCACATTGTCCTGATTAATTGTAATGATTATGAAGGAAAAGAAAATGTGCGGAAATCAATGCCAAGGAATAAGAGTCATCTTATAAATAGTGAGAGTAACACAGCATTATTTGGTTTTGCTTCACCTAAACTGTAATATTGAGAAAAACACAGATGTACTGAGATTAAATTTCAGCTAACAAAACCAACTGTATTGAAACAGTCAATATTGACTGTTTCAAAACAAAAGAATGTAAAATGAAGTTTGAATTGAGTCCAGCTATGTCCTAGATCACAGAGGATTCATAAGAAAAGTCTTGTTATGATAAAGAGCTAATAAAACACATAACCAACACAGATTAACTGCAATAAATATAATACAGTCGACAGGAGGCTCAACACAAGGCAGCAGTGTGCCCTGGCAGCCAAGAAGGCAAACCACATTTTAGGGTGTATTAAACACAGTGCAGCCAGCCAGCCAAAAGAGGTGATTCTCCTGAGATATTTAGCATTTGTGCTGCCTCACCTTGAGTACTGTGTGCTGTTCTGGGCTCTACAATATAAAAAGAATGCTTTTATTCTTTCAGGGATTCAAGGATACTTGAGTGTGTCCAGAGGAGGACAACAAAGCTGGTGAAAGGGCTTGAAGGCATGCTCCATAAGGAGAAGCTGAGGATCCTTGGGTCATCTAGTCTGGAAAAAAGGGCTAAGAGGTGACCTCACTGCTCTCTGCACCTTTCTGTGGAGGGGAAGCAGAGAGAGGTGCCGGCCTCTGCTCCCTGGGAACCAATGACAGGACATGTAAGAACGGCACAGAGCTGCACCAGGGGAGGTTCAGACTGGACATTAGGAAAAATTTCTTTACCACGAAGGTAAAGACACTGGAATAAGCTTCCTAGAGAGGTGGTTGAAGCCCCTTGTCTGTCAGTGTTCAAGAGACATTTGAACAATATCTTCAATAATATGCTTTAATTTTTGGTTAGCCATGAAATGGTCAATGATTGCTGAAGGTCCCATCCAACAGAGCTATGCTATGCTATGCTATGCTATGCTATGCTATTCTATTCTATTCTTGAAAAGTAGGTTTTCTATGGAGAGGTGATATACTTTATATGACCAGCTGACCCAAGTGGAAAACTGTATTGGCTAAATCAACTGATTTAATAAGACAGCGTCTCTTGTTATAAATCTTGCTTCTCTTATATCCTGAAAATTAGGACTATTGAAATGCTACAACTAAAAAAATCTGAAAAGTACAAAATATAGACAACAATTCCTGGCTTACAAATAGGAGGAATTTAGAAAGATTATTTTATGAAGGGTTGAAAGCCTGATGGCATCAGACACTCAGTACACAGAACTAAAAAACAGATTACAGTAAAAATCAATAGGGTTTAAAAAAAAAAAAAGGATTAGCAAAAAACAAATTTGAATATCTTGTTTTTCTTTGTGGTTCTTCTAACAAATCTTTGTGATACCTTATTTGTGTGGGTCTTTCTCTTGCTTTGATATTATCATTAATCAACATTGGTATCCCTTCCTTTTCCAAGAAAAAAAAATTACAACCTATCTTGGTTAAACATGCTGGTTGTCTTTAGGTTTATTAAATTTAGAACTGAGATGGCTAAAATTATGGATAACTAATTCGTATTTTTTTGACTTTGCCATATTTGGGGAAAGAACATTGCCAATTAAATTATCTTCCAAAATTATCTGACTGAGACATGATATTCATAGCTTGATTTAATGTATTTCACTGAGTTGTGCTGGTTAGCCATCTCTTTTAGAATTTGTACTGTAGCTCCTTTGCAAAGTAATTGTTCAAGTGGTCTGTAAGGCAATCATGTTCATATATACATTGGGAAACATTACATGCAAGGGGACCCATAGTATATGATTTCTATCAGAGATACTCCCTCAAAACAAGAAATGAGAAGCTTTGGCTTTTTTTTTTTTTTTAACTACTGTATTTCAAAGCTTAGTATTGATAGACAGGAATTGAATATAAATCTCAGCTCCAGGGAAATTTAGTGACAGTCTCTTCTCTCATCTGGTCAGTATGGATCTGCCCATTTTTGAGGTTATTGTCTGCAAGGAAGAAAAAGGGAGGACATTTCTTTCTTCTAAGATGAAACTTCAGTGTCACTCTCTCAGACCAGACGTAGGCATAAAGGAAAAGGCATTGAAAATTCTGACCACCTAAAAAGCCAATTCATCCATAAGCCTTCCGAGTCTGTCAAACACGTTGAGATATTTGTAGCGGGAAGCAGTGGGAATATTTGTCTCAATTGTAACTGTTCAGCTCACTGAATCCCCAGATTCTTTACCAGCGTATTACCAAGATAATTTATGGCCAGCTCCCTGCTGGTATAGGGCCTCATTAAATGTGTATCCTCTTTGACTTGGTATGCCGCCTCCATAACACAGGCCCACCACTAGGTCCATGCTTACACATCTCACACTAAAAAGATGAATTAAAGCTGTTACAATATAGAGCTCTTAGGTATGATGTGGTAACTAGGCTAAGGGAAATTCCCACTCAGGCAACAAAAACAATGAAATGGATCTTATTTAAGCTGAGGGCCAGAAACTGGAAGATCCCATCTGCCTGTATCTTAAGACTTGGGGGAGATGGTATTTGTATGGAAGTATAGGAATCTGAAAATTTCCTTTCGAGCTCCACAAATTAAAACAGACACAAAGCTGTTGCCATTTAGAAATGAAAAAGTAAGAAGGTGGCAACTGCAAGTGGAAAATGGATTTGGAAAGAGATTTAATTTTAATGGAGAAGCTGGGTGAAAGCTAGGGGCAGGAGCAGGCACCACTTAGGCCTGTGTGTGATGTCAAGTGGAAAGCTCAGGAGAGGAATGCTGGATGCTGGAGTAAGATTGATTTAACAATAGATGCAATTTAAGTGAAAAGGCTAAGGTGCTGGCAACAGGGGGTTGAGATGGCATCCATTTAAAAGCAGATCTAATTTAAACAGAAAGGCCAAGGAGGTGGAAGGTGGAGACTAAAATGAAATCAATATTAAATTAGCTAAGTAGAAGCTTGAATCAAATCTGCTAGTTTTAAAAAAGGGCATACTGTGAGTATTTGGGGACCAAGGAATGGAGCTAAGAAATGTCAACGAGCTGTCAGTATACAGTATATTGCCTCTAAATTGGAATGGTATTTCCATTTTAGTAAGAATATTATTTATTACAGTAGTAAACCAAGAAATCTTAAAGGAAGGTGTGATTCCCAGCTTAAGGAAAAATGCGTTATTATAATTATATACCTATTTGAAGCAAGTTGTCTTTTATGTATATATTAATCTATGTATATATATACCTGGGGTGTGGTATATAGTATTCAGAATCAACAACAGAAATGTTTGACATTAATCACATTTGCAAAACAGGAATTTATAAGGTAGTAATGAACTAGCCTTTAAATGCTGTCCTTTCTAGTTATCAGTCTGGAAACCAACTAAAGGCTAAGGGGAGTTTGTATTTACCTATGTTTGGAACAAAATATGTGTGTGATATATATATATATCAATACACACAAACATTCATACACATATACACATCCACTTACATATATATATGTTTATATGCATCTATTTATGCATAAAGGTCAGAATTGGCCAATATATGCCCTAGTAGTGTTCTGACACATTTCTCTGTTCAGAGAAATATGTTAGTACACCCTGCAAAAAATAAAAATATTTTGCTTTCCATTAAAATATTTCTAAATGTTTAAATGAAGGCCCATTTAAATATTATATATATATATATATATATATATATATAGTACTGCTCTCATCTATTAATATTCTGTGGAATATTCAACAAAAATTCTTTGTGATAAAGTGATTGAGGTGATAGTTTACTACTGAATTTCAGGAAGAAATTTCCATCTCATGTTTGTAGGAAGAATTGTGGATAGGCACTGGAGGACTCTTATAATGAGTGATTTACCCTTATCCTTTAATGAAAAATAAATAAGCTGCTGGCTAGCATGAAAATAGCATCTAGACTATCATCTTCATACCTATGCCAGGAAAGATACTCAGAGTTTAATGCATAATTAAATTTGGTGATGGGAGAGGAAATTAGAGGCAACTCTACAGTAAAAAATGAGTTCTTTACTGAAGATGTACTAAAGTATTTTGTTCAAGTGGTACAGAAACTCTGCGAGAATTTCTTCAAGTTACGTGAGTCGCATATTATAGCAGGCTATACTTTATCAATGAAAAACTGAATTTGTTTACATGTATTTTAGATGTTGCTACTCTCTCATACTTCATCTACACCCTACTTGGTTAAACCTTACATGTTACATTCCACATTAAATTTATGATACTTTCAGGCAGATAACTTTTGCTGCTGCTAGAAATATTCCAGAGCCAAGACTTCCCCTTTTGTATATTGTGGACTATCTATTATTTAAAGACCATCTCTCAGCTAGAACAAGGTGTTCTGTAACAGTCCATGGAGATTACATATGGAAACAAAGACTATTTTGTACATTTTGCTAGAGGAATGTAAAAGCAGAGGACGGAATGGGTGTTTTGTTCTTAGTTGTTTTCCTGAAATGGATTATTCATCTACAGTTTTAAAGCAGAATAAAGAAGGGGGAATCATGCCTCCACTGTATTTTTTTTTGCCACTGGCTTAACTAGGATCAAGACTTCTTCTGGTCTTCAGTATTTATATTGTTTAACAGCTTTTATTTTATGCTACTTCAGAGGTTTTACCTTTGTTTTTCTGAATTATATCTATGTACTTATTTCCATAGGAACAAGAACAAATGCTTGTTCAGGCAATTGTATAATAAATTAATGTAAAAAAAAAGGAAAAAAGAAAGAAGAAAAAAAAAGAATGTAGTGTTAATTTAAATAGCATAATGTCCCATATGTATTTGCTCCTTCATTAAATACTTCAGAATTCACTGTATAAGTTCAATATAAGACTGAACATGCATTAAAGCTAATGATAGGTAGGAGGACACTAACAGGACTGTAAGACCATGGAATGTTGTTGCAATAATAGGTTTATCCTGTATATTTACTGTATGGGAGAAAGTGGAGTAAGTACGATAGCAAATAGGTGAGTCTGCATCTAGTCAGTAAACTCCCAACTGGACAGGCCTCTGTAGTCTACGTAAGCTGGAAGCTGACATTTGGCTCCATTAAATGTCTGGTGGGGTTGGCCTGGGCCACTGCTGAGCTGAGGGAGCCTCCTGAATACTTGTGGTGGTATTTCTGATCATATGTCATCTGCTTCTCTTCTCTGTTTTATAGTGGACAGCTACAAGGCAATGACAGCAGCCTTTGTCTTACCAGAACTGGTACATCAAATTCTGTGGTTTTGGGTCGTTCTTCCAGATGAACAGAAAGATGCAAATCTCTTTTCAAGCTTTCCAAAAATACTGATAGTCATTGTCATTTTGCAGAAATGCCAAAGCCAGGAGAATATTCTCAACCTGGAAGCTATAGTGGTGTTTGAGTGCCAGGAAGCAAAACTTACTGTCATTTAAAAGGTCTGTGTCAAGCATGTTTATCTGCTGGTCAGTAACAGCACATTTTGTGTCAATATCTAAAGTCATTATGGCCTAAAGATGAAACTGGTGAGTGCTAAAGCTCAGTGATGATCTTTGGCTGCTGTTTGGAAAGTTTCACAAGTACTCATTTTCAGTGAGATAATTTAAGATAGTCGTCATCTGGGCATATTTGAATCTGGTAATGCCCAACAGAAGTGTAGTGCAGTATCCTCTTTCTTGGTCATCTTTTATGTTAACTGTTTTATTATAAAAATCATATTTTTTAGGAGTTAAATGGACTCAACCATATGGGAAATTGCAATTGATGTAAAGATAGTAGTAGTGGATTCCCAAATACTGCTTAGTTAAGTAAACATGTATATTTATATGTAAAGGTAATCACACAGACATATGGATATGTTACTACTATTAGCTACTGTGCTAGCTCTTCATTCCTTTTGCAAAACATAGCGTATTTATAAGAATTTTATCACTGCTGGACCTCCTATGTAACTACAAAAATTAAAAGCAAATAAAAATTCTTTCTCTCGCATTAGATTACAGACAACAGATGCTTAATGTTGTGTATAAATGTAATGCCATATGTCAGATAAAGCGTTGTGGTAGTTTTTCAGCGTTGTTAATAATTTGGTTTACTTAATATTTGTCTAATGATAGCATATGGAGGTTCCTATAGATAACGCAGTATGGGGGAAACTTCCTTTTTAAAAATCAGGTTATTGTCTTCTGTTATGAAATACAACTGAGCTCTAAAAACAACTGGTTCAGGGGAGAGACAAACAAAAAATAATTTGTGTTTGTTAACTTTGTTCTTGTGGTAAGAACCACAAGTGTGGTTCTTGTGTTCTATTTTGTTGTGTTTCTTGTGTTCTATTTGTTGAATAAAACTTTCCTTTATGATGAATGGAAGCCCTTTCCCTTATTTTCTTTTATGTACAAAGGAGGCTTGAACTTCCTTGGATTGACCTTTTGATATTTCAGGCTTGTTTTTATAATGAATGGTGAAAGGACGATTGTAGGTTTGTCATAAATCTTCCTCTCTATTTTCATGTCTTTTTCCTTATGCAATTTAAATGCAACTCAGCTTCCACTTTACATATTCACATACAGTACAGAACTATCACTTTTGAGATGTGTCAATGTCATATTTATGAAATAGTATTTAGCAGCAATAATGCTATTGTTTCTCAAAGAAAGTCCAGAAAATATTTATAAATTTAATAACATTTTTAACAATGTATTTTTCCTAGTCCCCAGACTCCACTTTATTAAAACCATTCTGTAACTCTGAGAGGGTGGTAACAAGCTTCTGAGTTCATTTTTTGGAGAAAATGATTCACAAACAGGATAGTGACAGGCTTTTATGATTACGGATTTCACTTATTCTGTTCCTTCAAAAGGGCTTATATAGATTGATAGATCTACAAAGATAGAAATGAAAAAAATGAAAGGAAGAGATATAAATAGACTTTTTCATTAGGATGAATGATGGAAGGTATTAACCCCACTACAGCAGCGTGCCTTTTACATGTCTTCTTTTTTATTCCTTTTGACCTGCTATCATCTTCTTTCTAAGTAAAAGTTAACTACAGTCTGGAATGTAGGTAAAGGTGAGCAATAGCTGGAAATAAATGTTTCTTCAAGCATTATTACTGTTCAGAGAAGTGTCCATCAGCCAAAATGTCAGCCTCAAAATCCATTTAAGCACTGCACAGAGGCTAAACAGGCAGCTATTATTAATTTTTAAGTCTGCCTGACAGGTTTCAGACCAAGAACTGGGGTTAACTTGATGCACTGAATATTGCAGAATGTATTTAATTAGGGAGGCTGTGACTCTCAGATGGCTGAGGATTTCTTGCATGCAAACTACTGCAAAAATATGATGGCTGCATTTACCTAAGAAAAGAACGTGTTGCATCATATTAAAATGCATAAAATTGCTATTTCATTGCAGTTTCTTGAACTTTTATCCTACTGTAATAACTGTATAATTTAAACTTGACTATTTTGAAGAACCACTATACTTCTCTTTTAAATAAATTTTGTTCATTATGCTGCAAGTTAACAATATGAATTTTTCCAGAATAAGCCCTATTCATTTTTCTGTTCTCTAGTTACCAAACCAAATAATTTTCTCACTGTGCCTTGCATGGATGTTTCCTCATTTAAAACATAGCTGTGGAATTGATATAAATAAGTTAACATTTCTTTAATGTATTTATCTATAAAAATGAAGGACTCTAAAACACAAATGGGCATTAAGACACAAATTAGCCCAAAGTGAGATACCAAAGGGCTATTTAGTTGCTTCTGATTGGATTTGGGATCTTAGAAAAAATACATATTAAAAAGCAATAAACTAGAAATTATTTCACTCCACTGGTTGTGTAAACCTCCTAGATGTATCAGTTCTGTTGTTTTGTTCCACTTCCAGCACACAGATTTTTTTCTCTGTCCCAGACAATCCTCTGCTAAATAATAATAATAATAATAATAATAATAATAATAATATATTCACACAAGAATGTGGAAGACTATAATGGTACAAAATGGGAAACTGAAATAATCCTAATGAAGGTTGTAAAGATAAATTACAGCATACTTTCCAAGATGAGTAAGATGATTTTCACTTGTACATACCAAAACAACCAAGTTACCATTGATAGTTCTGGAAGACAAGCAGAAATTAAATGTAGATAGACGGTTCCTTTATGGAGAATGGACACTGGGTAGATTTTGGGTACTGTATCTCCTTAGCATTTGATATGCTTTATTGTTTAATAAATAAGTCAATTGTCCCTTCTCATTGATTGAGAATTCTCATTGATCTCTGTTGATATCATACAGCATGAAACTCTCAGAAAATGGTGGGTAGCAGTCTGAGGATAGAAGGTCTGGGGTAAATGCATTTTGTAAGTGAATAAGGCCATTATCTTGGCAATAACCCTTGCGGGGCCCCGAATGTAAACTGCTTATGCTCTTTATCAGGTGATGGTATTTTCCGAGAATAATATGCTATATTCTTTGATCTGAGTTTTGTATTTCTTTCACACATGCATAAAACACTGATATGTGAAGCACACTACGAAGGACTAAACAAACTAAAAATATTTATAAAACACCTATGGAAAAAGTAAAGAGCCTATCTTCCCAGGTACAGATATCTGTGTCTGTATGTGTGCGTGCTCGTCCAGACAGCATTACTTTTCTAAAAGTACAGTAGCCTGTGTCTTTCTCATCAGTCTGCCAGCCTTCCCAATCATTCAGTGAAGCCTCCCCCTTCCAGGAATTTTGTTAGCAGTTGTCTCATACACAAAGTTTCCCGACATCAATACGAAGCCCTAGATTCTGTCATGACTCACCACAGCTGTATGAAAAGAACAGTGGTCTCTAGGTTTCTCTGTAGACTTTGGTCCACATCTCATATGTCTTGCTGCCACCCTCACCTTTGGAGCTATCCTGTATTACCAGTTCCTGACAATCAGCAGTTTGTAGCTTTCTAAGGGAGTGTTGTTTAGGCTTCTGCTCCTCCTTAAGACCTACATTTTATGTTGCTTCTCCAAGTGTTCATATTTCTCATTTACTGCTCCAGGTTCCTTTAGCCTTTTCAAAGTGAATAATGTGTACAACATTCTTATGACTTCTTCCCACTAAATATTATCTGAGAATTTCTTTGATATACTTACTTCCTATTAGAAACCTAAATGAAAGCATGAGAATGCTTTTGACACTAATAACTGTCACATTAGGATGGAGAACTGAACACAGTATTGTTTGTAACAGTGGAAAAATATATTCACACTGTTTTCAGTCAAAAAGTCTGTTTTTCCATCACAGCCATGAATTACCTGAATTATGTTTTCAATAAGATTTTCAAGATATTACCAAATACTTTCTTAAGACATGAATTATTTTTGTGCTCTATTTATCTCACCCACTGGTGCTATTCTATGTAGAAACAAAACAACTATGTTAAGATTTATGAGTAAAACTTTAGGAATAAATATTTGGTTGTATATTATTTATCCTATAGCCATAATGTGATGTATTTCTTGGCTTTTTTTTTTTTTTTTTGGTCCTAAAGAGGCAGATATACTGCTTAATTCCTTACATATGAGAGGAGGTAACTGACACAAACACTTTTATTTTGAATAGTCTTGTTTTTCTGTTTGCTCCTGTTTACTCATTCTCATTGCAGTTTCACTACTGCTTTTAACAATACCTATGATAGTCGTGTGAGTATAGCGAGTTTGTTAGGCAGTTCTCACCGTCACTTTTCGCACAGCCTCCTACCAAAGCATTCAACATATTCATATTTTTCCAATGACCATTTAATTGTTTTTGATAAATGCTTTTTTAAAGATATTCACATTTTCGAACACTGAACAATATATGGGTATGTATATAAGTCTTTTCTTGATAAAAGCATGTTAAGAACATGGGGTCAGCATTTCTGATGTGTGATCTAGTTACGTTTAAGTGCTGAATAGGTCTGTCTAATTATTGATGAGAGTAATACAGTACACTGTAAATGGCTTGACCTGTCATCTGCATTAACTTTACTGCCGATAAAACCGTCATTTGGAAAAACAGACTAAATGTCTTCATGAGCTTTGGTTCAAATTTAAATATACATACATAAAAACTCATGTATATATGCAGCATGGATCACATCCTTTTCAGCAGTATAACTGGTTCATGAAAGTGTTTCACAGATCCCTATGAAAAAGTTCAGTAAGTACAATCCTGACTGTTATTGTACCTAAGTACTACAGTGTAAGTATGGGTTTGAGCAAAATTGGTTGTGTACTTGACTGTCAGATTCTGCCATTTTTACAAACTTTGTTCTTCATCTTGGTAGTTAATGCAAGACTAAGTCTCACCCCAGGTACTGTAGCTCCAGAGATGGATAGGTGTGTATCAGTACTTACAGCTGTCCTCTTCCTCCATGAAAATACTGATCACGTAACAGGCATACACAAATCCAATCAGCTGCATGAAAGAAAAGGAAAAGCAATCATTAGAACACTCTGAACACTTTTTAAGCTTTTATTACAATGCTGTATAAATACAGGTATCACAGCTATATTTAGAAAATATTTGCTTCCATTTCCTGAATTTATATGTAAATTTCAGAGTGAGTGGTCACAAACAGCTAAATTAAAGAGACTTTCTCTCTTTCGCTCATGTCGCACTATATTTTAAAATCTTTTTCTCTTTTCTAGCCCCACTGAGATCAGCACTGATGAGTGCTACTACAAAACCTTAGGTCTGAACACCATGTTAGAAAGTGCTTGGATCTTGATGTTAAGCTACTATGTACATTCCTTTATTTGTTGAATACTTCTGTGCTCACATGGCTCTGTTGACATTCAATGTTGAGGGCCCCCTAAGCACCTAATTAACATATAAAAAAAGATAAAATATTTACTGACTGCTATAGAATTAAGTTATAGTAAAGGTATTACAGAATCCACAAGAGGTGTCATTTGTCTTACATAAAGTGATCCAGTGAAGGACTTCTTGGCCAAAGTTTAATTTGATACGTGAAAAATCATGATGTAGCTAAACAGTGAAGTTGGGTTATGATTCATCAGCATTAGGAAACACCTTATCAGAAGGGCCTATCTGCAAACCACATTCACTATGCAAGAAAAGAGCAGACTCACTTCCTCAGAGGACAACACCAGCAAAATCATGCCATTATTTTAACAGCAGCTCCCACAAAAACTTTCTTCCCAGCCCAGATCTGTGTCACTTGTGCAACTGAGAGGAAGGGATTAAAATCTTAGGACCAGGGAATAGAAACTCTGCTTATTAGCTTTTCATACAGACAAAGTGTTTTCTTATGACCATCACCAAAGATGAAGAAAATTCTACTGGGAAAGAAAACCTAATAAACTGCACTGCCCAGACATGTCCATGCTTGAGAAAATATTGTTTGTGCAGCTGTACACAATTTGTGCTATCTGAAAGCCTTGAAGAGGCTGTTCATGAGAGATTTCTAAAATAACTTAGAGATTATTTTTTTTAATTAAAATAGTTCCTTTAAGGGTGTCATGGATCAACCATCTGAGAAGGAGGTAATTTAATAGTATCTAGACAGGTATAAGCTCCTTCACTGGCACAGAAATCATTCTAACCTGCTTTCTTCTCGGGCTACAGCAGGAGCTTTACAAGCAGCTCCAAGATCCTCTCTGCAGACAAAAAGCTTGTCCACACAAGGGAATTCAGGGAAGTTAAGATGAATTAACTAAAGCTGTGAAATCAATGCACGTAAGATAAAGCACATTAAATCCCTGTGTGGCCTTTTCCATTCAGAAATAAAGTGGCCTCAGTTCACTGTAGCTTAATCCTCCTCCAAGGGATTAATCTTCCCCATGGAGAATTGAGCTTCAGTATACCCAGGCCGAGTTCAGTGTGAATGAGAGCTGTCACAGTATTGCAGCCCAGTCCTGCCAGCTTCCTCTCTTGGGCATTCACCTCACCGGTGTTTTGGGAAAATGAGCCAGTAAATTTAATCCAGCTTTCCTCTGACTTTGAGCAAGCTGCAGCATTGGCAGCTTCCTTGGTTATTTGGGGAGTCATATTTACTGGGAGAAATTGCCACAGCCTTTATCAGGTGGACATTGGGTCGAAGTGTCTTTCATTTATGTTAACTGAAGCATGATTATATAAAAGCTTTCAAGGGATCAAGAAAAAAACAACAAAAAAAAACCATTATATTTAAGGTATATTGCTTGTGCCACCCAAACATTACACATAGATTAAACTGCTGTTGCATTAAGTATCATACAAAAAACAGAAAAAAGGTGGCTTTTCAAGAGGAAATGTCACCTGTTTATTTACAGTACTTCCAGCTCACCACTGACAGTGTGAGATTTGACTGTATGAGTCACTTGGGTTTGTTTCTTCTCCCTAAGCATGTGATTGAAATATTTTGAAGAGCAAAGCTGCTGAATAAATAATGAACATGATAAGAATGAATTGTAGTACAGCTTTTCAGGACAATAACAATTCATGGAAAACCTGTGGTATCAAAAAAAAAAAAAAGAAGAAAAATCAATAAAACAGATTAGACAATTCTAAATGGACCTGTCCTAGTAATTCTCCCTCTTTTATACCTCTATATCAGGTTACTAGCTATATCATATGACATTTGAAGACTATAGGCCATGATTAAATAGAGTTCAGCCTACATAACAGACTGGATATGAGGGGAATTGCAAGTGGTCACAGGCATTTCAGCAATGGTGCCCAGTAAATTGGCAGTGCAGCTTGGCATGTGCCCTGGATTGGGGGTGACCTCTTGCTTTGTGGAATATCTTGCAGGAAGCACATATTTTTTTGTGCTTTATAATGTGTGCTGGTGTCATTCAAGATATAGGCTCCAACCTCTGCAGTTCTTCCGCGCCATCCCCATAACAATATTTGGAATCTGACTACAGAAAAGACCAGGTTTTTATTTGTGCATCACCCTTTGCTGTCTGGCTACTCTATGGTGTAGGCTAGCTAAAGCTGATGATTGGGTGTCCTCACCCTCTGCCTTCAGCAGTAAATCCCAAATTTGCTAAGTTTCAGAGCACTCTGAAAACATTTACTTTTCTTCCTGATGTAAGCAAAGGTGGTACAGACAGAGTATTGGAAATAGGAGTGACAGTTCAGCCCACAGTCTTTGTGGGTTGAAAGTTTGTGAAGGAAGCTCAACAATTTAGAATTATTTACTGTTATCCAGTTCTGTATTTCATATTTTTTCTGGTACTCAAACTCAGTGAGAATGCTAGTTTCACCTCTCATCCTCCCAGCACAGGAAGAGATTTCCTCTCTCATAGGTAATAATCTACTAGACACAAAGAAGAAAGCAACACGGAAAAATACTCTGGGAGGTCTTCCCTCCAAAAAAGTATGAGGCTTGGCAAACCTGAATGTTTTAACAGTCATAATAGCTTACACCTTGATCTTTCAGTAGATCTTCTTAAAGTAACCTTTTCCTACTGACTTTAGAGTTCAAAACACGCTGTTGTAATGTCTTTGCCTTATTTATGATCTTATTCTTGCAGAATCAGCAACCTCTTTCTGCTTCTCAGTATTTCTTTGTATTTCTCAGCATTAGCAGATAAATATTCCTCAAACAGACAGAAATCAGTGTTACATATTATGTTTATGGCATATACGTGTTTAAAACATAGACTTTCCTCAATCTGATTATTAATTAATACCTAGAGAATTAAAAAAAATATATATTTAGCCACTCTCAGGTTTTTTTTTTTTTTGGGGTGGAGAAGGAAAAATCAGGTCTTTAATCACATTGAGAAGTATCAAAACCCACCATATTTCAAGAATAACTTTCTGTAATTAAAAAGTAGAATGCACATTTCTGAAAGAATACAACAACAAGGAGGGAAAAGAGCCCTTTGACATCAGTTGTCAGGTATAGGTGCTCAGTGGCGGACAGCAATGTTTGGCTTGTAACTAACATACTTGTAATTAGAGCTCTACAGTACAATTAGTAGGAAGTGGTGAAGTGGGAATATAACCTTCTGCAGTTTAGACCGCTTTCCAGATCCTTAAACAGAGCTACAGCCACCACAGTGTGAATATTTTTATAAATGAATTAATTAAAACCTCTTCTTTTGCTTTATTGATGGACACACTAATAAAATATTTATTCCAACAAATTACTTTTGCTATCTTGATTAACCCAGCTGCTGTTTAATTAATAACGTTATGCTCATGTGAACCCATCCAGCCATCACATTAATTGCCAATTTGCAGTGAGCTGATTGATGCGAACTGCCTGGTTTCTTGATATTGGAAATGTTGGCTATTGGCCTGGCACCAAATGATAGACATAAATGTGTGTTCCCTGATAACTAAAGAAACCATGATGCAAATGACCTGAAAGATATTTAATTTGCTTATCTTATAGTTCAGTAATCATTCAAGGGGACCAATGAAGTGGTTGGAACAGGATGTCCAAAGCATCAAATATCACTAACAATGAGATGTGTATAAATGGGAACCTAGGGCTTGATCCAGACAGCAATTTAGATTCCAAAGTGGAACTTTAGAATCTAAACAGGTATTGAGACCCCTGACAGCATCTAGTCCATCCTTCAGAAAAATCAAATAACCCTCAGAAGAGTCAAACATTGGCCATGTTTGGATATGAGACACTGAGTGCTTCTGTGAAACCACCACTATTTTGGTACAAAAAAGTCATATTTCTCTGATGACTAGCTGATAAACAGTGCTCACATTCCCCACATCACAGTGATTAGCAGACTCAGGGTGTGGGAAATAATTGTCACCTTGTTTCAGTTGACAAGGACTTTGATGTGGAGTGCACAAAAGGATTTCTTATTAGTGGAACATAAGTACATTAATATGACATTATGAGGACTTTTTCTATGTAATTTATTTTCTCCTGATAGTCTTAGGTAGAGGTGAAATACTAGACTGTTATTTTTTCCCTATGCAGGCAGTATAGTCTCTAGAGGACGTAAATGCTTTAGTCTAACTAAAATCTCTAAGCTTGAGATATGGACATACACATGAAATATAAATGCCTAGTTTAATAGAAGTGAAATTATATTACATAATTGTCCATCATTAAACTGTAAGAAGCTGTGAAAACATGTAAGAAATTAAAAAACCTAATCATCTGAGCAAATATATGCTGTGCCTTAATTGCTTCAATAAATGAATATTGTTATAATATATCGTATTAAAAAGAAGAAACAAACTGGGTGTAAAAATGTATATTTACTTGCAAATTAATGTATTTTAATAGTTAACGGTTAATGTGTATTAACCTTTCCTTAGGAAAGCAAGGACAAATGCAAAATAAAATCAAAAGTGTTTATTTAAATCAAGGTTATGACCTGCAGACTGAAATATTTTTTATTAAAATTGATTATTTAAATAATTTTGATTTAAATCATTCCACCTGGCTTTATCATCATCATCAGCTGTGGACTTAAAATCTACTGTCTCAGTATGTGATTACTTTCCTATCTCCTTCACACACTGCAGTTCCTCTAGTTCAAAAGAGATATATCAGAGTATATTGGGTATTTAAGATTACATGAAGCAGTGCTCTAGGCTATCAGGTTGATCTTCAAGATCAGATGTACAATAGGACACTTACCACTGTTAAGCTACTACCCAGAGTTTTATAGAGATCTCATTACAAGACAGGACCATCCAAATAAACTGGTAGCCTGGCTCTCAGAGAATGTATAGGTTATTATAGGTAAACTAGTTTTGGAAGATTCATCCAATCAAAAAGATATGACAACCCTACTTCAAGTTCTTCCTTATACACTCCCAGTACATCCAGGTCGTCATCTCACTGAATATGGATTTATCTTGATTTCCTTTGTTGCTGTTGACAGCTAAAAATCATTATTTCTTGTCTATCTGTGTGGTACTTGAGAAGTGTAACCTTGTAAATACAAGTCCCATTTTCTGTGAGATATTTCACTATTGGCTAATTTAGTAACACATTAGTAAAGCATTAAATCAGAATGTGAGAATTCAGAGGGCTGGAGCACTTCTCCTACAAAAACAGGCTGAGAGAGTTAGGGTTGTTCAGCCTGGAGAGGAGAAGGCTCTGGGGAGACCTTACAGAGGCCTTCCAGTAGCTACAGGGGGCCTACAGAAAAGGTGTGGAAGGACTCTTTGTCAGGGAGTGTAGTGATAGGACACGTGGGAATAGCGTTAAACTAAAAGAGAGGAGGTTTAGATTAGGAAGAAATTCTTCACTCAGAGGGTGGTGAGGCACTGGCACAGGTTGCCCAGAGAAGCAGTGGATGCCCCATCCCTGGAGGTGTTCAAGACCAGGCTGGATGGGGCTTTGGGCAACCTGGTCTGGTGGGAGGTGTCTCTGTCCATGGCAGGGGTGTTGGAATTAAGTGATCTTTACGATCTCTTCCAACACAAACCATTCTGTGATTCTATGATTCTATGCATAAGAGAAGCAGGATATTATCCTAGGATGTGTGTGTATATGTGAGTTGTTAAGATAGCAATATGACTGAGATTATAGAGCACGAAGAATTTATAGCTCCACATATTCCACAACAATGACAACAGATATCCAAAAATGCAATCTGCAGAAGAGGAATTAGGATCAAGGGTAACAACAGTATATAGCTGTAGTTTAATAATAAGCATGCGCTATAACTGCATGACTATATAATATATACTATTGTATATAGTTACCCAGTTTTATAATTATATATATAATTATTCAATATAAATGCTTGATTATATACTATAATTAATTAAATGCTTGATTATACACTATAACAAGAGTTTTACACTATATTAGAAATATAGTGTAAAACTATATAATTATACACAATTTCAAAACAATGCAATTTTTTGAATTACAGAAACAGTTTCCAAGTTCTATTTTCTTTGTCTAGAATTAAATGTTGAAATGCACAACAATTTACTGTATAAGTCCCAACCTTAGAGTACTAAGCAATCTAATAACATAAAAGCAGGCCAACAGCTAGAAAAATCTCCATAAAAAATAGTATATGGTAGCAGTTCTGAAGTACATTATTTACTTAATATTCCTAAAATCTATTGGATTTGATTTGAATAAAATCCAGGTATCAGGGCATTGTCTATCAATTTCAACTGCATGACCCAGAGCCAGTCTGGTCCAACTGTGCTATTTAGAGTTGTAGTGAAGAGCTCTCCCAGAGGCTACAACTCAGATAGGCCTTAAAATGGATTAATCACTCTAAAAGTTGGTGAGAGGAGTTGACCGGTCCTTTCACTTTATATTGATAGGGGAGAATCAAGTGAGCAGAGATCCTAAAATAAATACGTGTTCTTCAAATGTACATAAAGGTTGTTGTTGGCTAATACTGCAGAAGATAACTCCTCTCAAATGCCATCTACCTAGCACTACGAGGGGGAAGCAGCATACTGGAAAAGACTATGCCTGTTAGCTGCTCTGCTTTTTGAAGTCCTGCACAGTATCTGCTCTTCTCACGTCCTGGTCTCCGTGGTGGCCCTTCATCTTTAAAATAAAAATTGTATTTGACAATCTAATTCTCCCAAGCCAAGATCAGAAGCATTATGATCTACACTTGATCTGGAAATTTATTTCTCCAGCATCTTATATATAAAACTAACCCTATTGCTCATTTGCCAAAAAGACCAGTTAAGAGGGAACAGTGCTATGTTGCCAGTGTGTGTCCCAGCTTGGTTAGGGTTGAGAAAAACAAGTGAGAGCTTTGTGTATTGCTTCCCTCTCTCCCTCTCAAGTGTTTATCTTACTTGCAGCTTATTCTCCTTACTTTGTTTTCATTACAGGACCTTTAGAAAAAATATCATATGTTCCTAGAACAGACAGCTGGAGGATTTGGATCAGACCCCTTAAGCCAGACCCCTGTATAACTTAGTTCATAGAATTTCATCTAGATACTCTGGTAGCCCAGAGATAACATGGTAAGAGCATCCCTCACAGATGAGGTTAGGGAACAGCTGCTCTAGATGAGTTACACCCACAGAAGGCATCTGGGAACCTTTGTCCATGAGAAACACAAGAGAAAGAAACAAACCCCAAGCAATAATCCTATTGACTTGGTTGTCCATCATATGATAGATATGCTTAAGATTTTGAATGAAATGGAAGTCTCTATATGTGAAAACATCGAACAGAGTATTTAAACACTACTGGCTGGAATATAGTGTTTTATCTTGTAATATATTAATCAATTGTTAATGATTTAATTGAATACAGTGAAATTCAATAGTATAATATAAAATCAACCTCAAACCTTGATTGTTAAGGTAAAATATGATGCAAAGGGGAGGGGATGTGGTTGGTAAGAAGGAAGAGGGAGATAACAGAGATCTACATCTGAACAGACTCTTACAAAATGACCAGAAAATCATTGGTTAAACAGCAAAACTTTTTCTCTAGATCTGTTTTTTATTCAGTATTTAAAGAAAATAAAAGTTCTGATAGGAATAAGGTCAGAGTTCTCATACTTCCGTTAATACCTAATCAGCTTGTCAGCTGAATAACAGAGTGATAAAACACTACATCTAATTTTGCAAGCAGACAGAAAGATGGTTTTCATTTATTTCTGTAAACCTGGCTTTGTGTTATTTATTTGTATATTTTCCTTAATAAATAGGTCGGGTTTTGTTGTTGTTGCTTTTGTTTGTTTGTTTGTTTTGGTTTTTACTTTTATCTTAGCTTGTCAATGATAAGAATAATTTTAGAGTTACTTACAGATGACACAATATTTCATATATTTTGACAAAGCAAACTTGAATTCAGGTTTGATGGTGTTTTGAAACCCAAACGGTTTCTTCAAGGTATCCATGAGGTTTCATCTCCACTAAGCTGTACGTACCACTTTGGAAGCTGATAATGAAATTATGCATGTAGGAGATGCCAAAACAAACGCCCTTCAGAAGAACAGGGTGTTACGAATCTTGGCCATCTTTTCTGACAATACTCTTTCTGCTGCTTACAGTGCAATTATGAAAGATGTCATAACCTCATGAAGCTCAACAAGGCCAAGTGCAAGGTTCTGCATCTGGGCTGGGACAATCCCAAGCATGAATACAGGCTGGGTGGAGAATGGATTAAGAGCATACCTGAGGAGAAGGACCTGGGGGCATTGGTTGATGAGAACCTCAACATGAGCCTGCAATGTGCACTTGCAGCCCAGAAAGCCAACCATATCCTGGGCTGCATCAAAAGAAGCATGGCCACCAGGTCAAGGGAGGTGATTCTCTCCCTCTGCTCTGCTCTCGTGAGACACTACCTGGAGTGCTGTGTTCATCTCTGGGGCCCCCAGCACAAGAAGGACATGGACACATTAGAGCAAGTCCAGAGGAGGGCCACTAGGATGATCAAAGGACTGGAGCACCTCTTCTATGAAGAAAGGCCAAGGGAGTTGGGGTTGTTCAGCTTGAAGAAGAGAAGGGTCTGGGGAGACTTTACAGCAGCCATCCAGTACCTACAGGGAGCCTACAGGAAAGCTGGTGAGGGAATGTGTCCCTTTTGTCAGGGAATGTAGTGATAGGACAAGGAGCAGTGGCTTTAAATTAAAAGAGGTAGATTTAAATTAGACATAAGGAGGAAGTTCTTTACTCTGAGGGTGGTGAGGCACTGGCACAGGTTGCCCAGAGAAGCTGTGGATGCCCCATCCCTGGAGGTGTCCATTGCCAGGCTGGATGGGGCCTCGGGCAACCTGGTCGAGTGGGAGGTGTCCCTGCCTGTGGCAGGGGGGTGGAACTAGGTGATCTTTACAGTCCCTTCCAACCCAAACCATTCTATGATTCTATGTCCTTTGTTGATAGAATACCAATATACATATAAGTATTCTTATTAGATCAAAGGTCTCCTAATGGGAATATTATTTCCACTTGTTTCTGGCAACAGGCACAAAGAATACATTTTAATTCTAATGCAGTGCAATCTGTAAGAATTATTTATTTTCTGCTGAATTATTTCTTTCTCTTCAAGCACTATGTAAACAACATGTGGATGAAACTATTACATCACAGTGAGGTAGTACCCGCTTAAAGGCAGATGGGCTGTGGCACAGAAATAAAAACGCCAAATGTTTAAGATTTCAATGAGGTGACAGTGAGTGTAAGAGTAGAATTACTACATCCTGATCCTTACTACTCTCTAACCTCCTTTAAAAATACTTCTTAAGTACCTAGGTCATAATAGCTAGGACTGAACACATTATTATTTTAGCTCTTATTAATCTGTAAACATAGACTGAAAATTGTATGAAAAAATGCAAAGCTTTCACTAACAACAGTTACGCCAGAGCATGCCTCAGGGAAAAACAGAACAACAAAAAGCAACCCACAGAAAAAAAAAAAAAGCCATTGTATTAATTCACTTTAGGAAATGTTCTATGACCTAATGAACTCCAAAGTAAGATTTAATCTCTAACCTTCCCAGGCTGCCCCTATTAGCCCCCTAGTGGAACACTCAGGGGGGATATTCAGGAGTAGTAGACACAGAGATGTACCTTAGAAGTAAGCTACACAATGTGAAAGATGTGCACCAGCTTAGACCCAGCACTAATTAAATCACAGAAAAAAATAGGTTTGAATAATAACCAGGAGGTGGATAAAATTCACACGAGTGCAGAAGTTCATGTAAGTCAGCATGGATGAGTACAGATTGTCTGAAAACTTTTCTTATAATCTAGTCTGCAGAGGGAGCTGAAAAAGCATCATATAGTATTTCTCTCTGTGGATGTCAATTACAAATTATTTTTGCACACATCATTACTGTTTTCTTTTTCTATTAACAATTTGTTAAATATAGACAAGGAAAATTACAAGCAAATGCTAGTTTTGTTATTATTTTTTGGAAGTATAAATATATACTTGAAAATCTTATCTTCCTTAGAAATCCACAGATGATGTCTGCCTATTTGTTGTGAAGAAGGTGTAGCTGCATCTTTAGGAAGGAAAAAAGACAAAACATATGTTGGATTTTGACTCTTGTAAATGAAAAATGGAAAGCATCACTTCTATGTCCATCAGAGACTTTGATATTGTTTTGTCATTTTTTGTGCATTCATTGAAATGCTAGTGATGCATAGAAGTATACCACAGACAGACAGGGGAAGCTGAGGAACACCATTCTGATCATCATTCTGTTTTTCCTAATCAATTTCCATCTAATATGATATTTAGCAAACGATCTACCACATGTATGCTTTCACTTGTGTTCAATCTGACATACTCAAACCAAAGAAGAAATGACTATTTTGAGCCATAGCTGACCTATTTTTGCTCTTTGGAAGAAACAGTACTATTATCAGAAACGTGTTTGGATTTATGTTTGGCAGGTAACAGTAGCGTCTTCACCCAGCTGTAAACTTGTGCAATGATTGCAGTGCAGGTCATTTTGAAAAACCCTTTTATGATAGTTTATTTTCTTTTATGGCTATCTTTCCCACTGTAGTACTTTTTACTATAGATAATATTGGTTAATTCCTTCAAGCTGCTACCTGAATGTGCAGATGGAGGTTCACATACACACACATACACACAACCCTATAATGCTTTGTGAAGTAGCCTGCTGTGATATGTAAGAAACAAGACTACCATAAAAGCAGCAATGTTATCAGTTTGCTCAGGTATTCCCAGTAAAACTGTGTGCTAAAAGGTTTTTTTTTTGCTGGATTCCCACTGGGCAGAAAAGCTATCAAGAATTGCAATGAAGCTTTGCTTTCTACCAGTGCTTAATGAATTTCAGAAGCAGCTTCTCCAGTCATATCTGACCCAGCATGATCTCTTTTACCACCTGTCCGTGGCACAGTTTATTTGTTTGCAGTATATGGTCCCCGTATGTGACTTGTAGTTTTGTGTCCGGTTGCCTCCTGTTTCTTACCAACAGCTTTTATTTGACAGTGTATCCGAGTGCCTTCTTTACCTTCATCTGGGTCCGACTGTGGGGCTCGAAGCCAAAAATCAGTACTTCTTTTCAAAGGAGCCTAAGTTCAGGCTGTAATTAGGAAGTTTACAAACATACAAGAAACACTGGAGCCATTCTAGCAATGATATTGTCTCTGAAGATCCATACAAAACCAGCATAAGCATCCCTTTATGGCTGATTATCACACCCTCATGTTCTGTGTCTATGGGTGGCAGCAAGTGAATTGCCCGAGAACCAAACATCAGGATACTGTTATTCAGAAATGCAAATGTGGACATAGAGTATACACTTTGCAACTGCAGCTGCAAGAATAACCAAAGCAGAAACTGTAGCTCTGAGAATGCATCTTGACCAGAGACAGGTATTACTGGAGCATGTCTTTGCAGTCCTTGACCTTGGATCACCTAGACTGACCTTTTGGCTACAGCAAGTAGAACTTCTTTATGGAAAACAAACCCAGACTTCTTTCCAGGACACAGGTGCTTATTCTGGTTTTGTCCTGACAGGAAGCCAGACTCTGAATTACACAGCCTGAAGGAGAGGAAGTCAGGCAAAGAAATGTAAGCCTACTTCTCCTGGCATCCAGAGCTGGTATGGATCTTTGCCAATTAAAAAAAAAAAAAAAAAAGCATAATAAAAAATATTCATATGTATTACTAAAAAAAAGGCAAGCTCAAGCAATGAGCTGTTGCAGTCCTTAGTGATGTGACCCTAAGGCTGTAGGAATATGCAGTGGCAATAATTGTTTTCCAGCATGGGTAGGTCACCCACCAGCTCTCCAGCCCATTGCATATGCACAAACATCTCTTCCAGCTGAACAGGGGCATGGATTTAAGCAGGTAGAGAAGAGGTTTGGCTGTGTTAAATGGCATTGATATTAAGATAATTAATACAGAACTACAGCCTTGCACTGGCTGAAAATCCTAGTATTTTTTATCTTTATTTTCATCTTCAGTAGAAAGATTAAATATAGTCAGCAAAATAATGCCACTGACACAACTGATGAAGGAGTTGGGTGAGAATAAGGAAATAATATGTTATAGATAATTCATATAAATTAGAAATCAGAAGAAATGCATATATACTAATCTTGGTGAATTCACCTGATAGCATATAAGGGTCTTGCTAAAGCAATCTCAAGTATGTACACAACTTGTTAGAATTTGATTAAAACAGGAGATGCTGAAGAACATCAGAAAGCCAAAGATTGTCCCTATCTATCTTTTCACTAAGACAGGAACAGGGAAGGGAAAGACGACCCACAGAATTATGTTCCTAACTTCATTCACCATAACCTTATTGAAACAAGAAATCAAATTATTAATGGGTAAATAAACATACTACTAAGAAGATAAGGTGAGAGATAATAGCCAGCATGAATTTATCAGAAACTGAATCATGTTAAATCAAGTCTGTTCTTTTTCAGGAGAGCTAATGGGCTTTGTGGTTAGGGAAGAAGCAACAAGTGTGATAAATCTTGTTTTTAGTAAGCATTTTGACATTGGTTGGCATTCTTATAACCAAACTATGAAAATATTTAGACCAGAGTATTGCTATATAGATTGAACAACTGTCTTGAAAATTGAACTCATAAATATCTACCCATGATTCTTTATCAAATTAAGAGTCAGTAATCAACAGGGGTCTGTTGAATTCATTTGGGTCCAGTACTATCCAGCATTTTCATTAGTCACCTGGCTATCTGAATAGATATTATGCCTTTTACACTTCCAGACAGAAGCAAGCTGTCATGGAGTTGCAAGCCAAAGACAAGATTATTATTAAAACAATCTTGACAAACTGACAAAGGGTTTGGAAAAAATATGATGCAATTCAGTGAGACCAAGTGCAAATTACTATACTTAACTAGGACTACTAATGAAGTGCTCAGAGACAGAATCAACTAAGCAACAGTCTATATAGCAGTAACGAATCACAACCTAACTATGACTTGATAATCTTATACTGTTGTAAAAATATCAGATGGCATAGTGGAATGCAAAACCAAATTTCCTCATGAATCAGCAGTGCTCTAGTACACAGCACCAATAATGCATCAGATCACAGATTGTCTGAATTTTGGAGACTTCTCTTCAGCAAAGATGTGAACCAATTAATGATAAGTCCAAATGAGAATTATAAAGATGATCAAACATCTAGAAAATGTAACTTCTGAGGAAAGCTTGTGGTACTAAATTACGCACTCCTTTAAAACTTCTGTATCTGGGAGTATTTACAGTGTATGTTTGGCTCACATTGTTCACACACAGATCAAGTGCAAACGGCTTCTTCATACTGCTGCCATCTAAAATACTTTTCAAACTATTTTATTCTAGAAATAAGAAGTTACTGTCAAAGGATTAAAAATCCTAACAGAGCTTTTCAAATTCAATTACAACATGAAACAGCTACTAATATCAAAAGACTCAAGGGTATTCTCATTAGTATTTTAAGGCAGTGTGACAGATTATTTTAAGTGTGTCAATAATGATTCATACTCCGTGTTGAGTCCCCATTGTAAAGGGAAAATTGTAAGACAGTCAAACTGTCTTTTTTCAGAGCAATATACGGAAAACATTATGAAAGGTGTTATGAACCTAGACAGGACATAACTTTGTGTGACATCTATAACAAGAGCAGATGAAATGCAAAGCAGAATCTGATCCCCTCAGATTTTCTGCTGGCTACCATGTGGGCAAAATTCAATTATTATTAAAGAAATATGACACATAGGAAACCTATCTAAAGCTGAAAGGAGGAACAAGACAGGGAGATTATTATTCTCTGATGGTGAAGAGAAATTGTTTTATACCAGATATTACCTTCTTGATAGGTTAAACTGATGATCACCATGAAATAGTAAATATCTTCAACATCAAACAAAACATAAGTTGCTGTTGGACCCTGGGCTGTACATGAGAATAAAATTGTAATTCTTTCCAGGATGCACCTTTGATACATTGCAAGCCAGATGTCTAGCCACACCTATCCAGAACGTGGACACACCTATCCAGATTGTGGACAACCTTAATCTATGTTAAGCATCAAGTTTGAGTTGATTACAAGAAGATACTGATGAGGAATAGGATAGTTTTTTTTTTTTTTTTTTTTTCCTTAAGTTTTAAAAAAATGACAACAGAGCTCAGACAATATGTTCCTCTTTGGTCTGGACCCTCAGAGGAGCAGTAAGAAACCATTTTTCCATCCTTTTCTTTTCATCTTTCTCAAGATCAACTTCAAAAATAGCAGGAGACCACAATGAGGGATGTCATTTCCAAAGAGGGAGGTGAAAAAATCTGAAAGGAAAGCAGAAACACGTGGCTGTATGTGTAGCCAATAGGTTTGTTTTCAAAACAGATTGATTCTCAGTGCTTACTGTTTATGAAATAAGAGAAGTGGAGCTATACAACAAAAGACCAGTTAATGATGAAGATTTGACTACTTCCACCCCCGCATCAATGCATACCTGGTTGCCCTTTTGTAAGCATATAAAAGATCAAAAAGCTGTGCTTTCCAGACTTGGTTAAAGAGTATAACCATAGTGCTGCAGGAGTTACTGTTGCTTAGAAAATCAGAACTTATTCTCTGAGTTGGGTAACTGCAATTGTAAAATTTTACCTTAGAATATGTTAAGATATAGTCCAACTGCCTTTTTATGGCTTGGGTTGGAAGGGACCTTAAAGACCATCTAGTTCCACCCCCCCCCCGCCATGGACAGAGATGCCACCCACTAGAGCAGGTTGTCCAAAACCTAACCAACTTGTCCTTGAACAATTCCAGAGCTGGGACATCCACAGCTTCTCTGGGCAACCTGTTCCAGTGCCTCACCAGCCTCTGAGTGGAGAATTTCCTCCTAACATCTAATCTAAATATAGAATCATGGAATAAATGAATACCAATAGCAATGAGAGCTACATTAGGTAGGGAAGTAACTGTTAAAATGTAGGCTGGCTGGTTTCTTGTTAGAACATCTCTTTTCAGCTGTACAGTTCTGCTAAATACCACTGAATAGTATTTCACTACCGTGAAAACTTTTAAAAATATTATTTGTATAGCTTTATTAAGATTTAGTTTACTAAAAGTTATGGTACAACCATGACTGATTATTATACTGAAATAAGTGGTAGCAGTATACGTAGTGAAAACATCATATAGCTGCAACTTTTCAAGACAGATTTCTGAAAGCTGTATCCATCTCAGATTGCTAAGACAGATCAAGAGGTTACACTAACAGAAACCTATCCTGTTTTATCTTTTTATATCAGAACTGAAGCTGTAATTATGGCAGTAAATAGTAGTAAATACAATTTCCTTACTACATTTTGCTATTTTCTCTTTCCAATATATGCCTATGCTATCTGATTTGTACCTATGTCTTATCTACATTGCAGAAAGTGAATAACTGGGCTGGAAGAATTGTCTGTGTTTAGTTGTCTGTACAGAACCCTGGCAAATAAGATATTTTGACTGCCATTTTTAGTTTCTTTCACTGGCATTAGTAGTATTATATACACCCCAAACATTTTCTATTAATTTTTACTTCATATGAAACTTCCTCAGACTAGTTACCCTGAAAAAAATAAAATAGAATAACCATGGTATATAAAAAAATACCCTCTATTGTAGTAGAATTCCTAATTGTGGAAGATAATTCAAAGGAAGTCTTAATGTGTGTGAATGTCATTTTAGGCCCTACAACAACTTCTTTGAACCATTACTTTTATAGCAAATTTTAAGCAGATTAATAAAAATATGGCATACTATTTGACAGCGTAGGTATCTAAGCATGTTTAGAGAAATTTTCAAAACCTTAAAAAAAAAACAACACCTGACTAGGTACTGTGGCTGAGGCAGCTGAGAGAGAATTCATTTCTCCAGTGAATAAAAGCTAATATTGAGATAACATTTATTGGATTATAAACATGGTAGCATTCAAACATAGGTTTATTGAAACATTATTTTAATATTATTTAAGATCAAATGATTCCAGATGGTTAATCTGGAATCCCCACAGCTAGGCCTGTCAGGTATTCTGGAGTTTTAATCAGGCTCTTAACACACCAATGGGTTTTGAACAGCCTGGATCCTCTGAAAATAATAATAAAAAAATGTCCTTAGGAACAATCATGAAGAGATTGATGAAGGTACCTGAATAGTAGGCAGAAACAGTTATGAACATCAAGCACAGCATGTTAAGGCAAGGTAACTGTGGCCAAAAATAATGCACTTCCAACATAGGAAGCTATGCTTTTGATTTTCCCTCACTTACTGAAGAAACGTATCTTAGATTCAAATCTTGCACAGAAAGTTACACCTATGAATGGATAGCAAATATTTATTTTAACACCTTGTGTAAGATTACTTATAGACAAAGATCTCACCAAATATCATCTCTAACTTATTATACAGTTACAAACCACATCAATCCCTCAGGGGTCCATACGGGGACCAGCACAGTTTAACATCTTTATTAATGATATAGACAGCGGGATTGAGTGCACCCTCATCAAGTTTGTGGATGACACCCTGCTGAGCAGTGAAGCTGTTTCAACAGAAGGAAGGGATGCCATGAAGAGGTTCCACACAAAGCTCATGAAGTTCAACAAGGTGAAGTGCAAGGTGCTGCACCTGGGTCAGGGCAATCTCAAACATCAGTACAGACTGTGGGATGAATGCATCGAGAGGAGCCCTGCAGAGAAGGACTTGGGGATATTAGTGGATGAAAAATTATACATGAGCCAGCAGTACAGACTTGCAGCCCAGAAAGCCAAAGTACAAACTTAAGATTAAAACAAACCAAAACAAAACAAGCAGAAACACACAAAACAAACAAACAAACAACAACAAAAACAGCAAAAAAATGTTAGAGACTGGAATTTAACTCCAGCCTTCCAGAGGAAGAGAAGAAAATCCTGATCCCATGTCACATACAGCCAATACCTCAAATACCTTGATGATATAAACAGGACAGACAAAAACCCCAGGTACAAATTGAGTCTGTAACCCATCTCTGCTTCTTTCAACAGAATGCTGCTGATAGTGCTTCACACAGAATTTTTCCAGGGCAAGGCAGAAGACAACCAAATCTCATGGCCAATAAGCACACTTCAAGTGGTATTTCACAGAATCACAGAATTATCTAGGTTGGAAGAGACCTCCAAGATCATCTGGTCCAACCTCTGACCTAACACTAACAAGTCCTCCACTAAGCCATATCACTAAGCTTTAAACCTAAACGTCTTTTAAAGACCTCCAGGGATGGTGACTCAACCACTTCCCTGGGCAGCCTATTCCAATGTCTAACAACCCTTTCAGTAAAGAAGTTCTTCCTGATATCCAACCTAAACCTCCCCTTGTGCAACTTTAGCCCATTCCCCCTCGTCCTGTCACCAGGCACGTGGGAGAATAGACCAACCCCCACCTCGCTACAGCCTCCAGTACTGAGATATAGTGAATAAGAAGCTGGTATGACATGCAAGCTATCTGGATGCAGATCATGTTTTCCTGAAGAGCTAGTCTAAAAAAATCTATTACACCCAAAACCTCTTAACAGCATTTCTCTGGATTTCTGGAGACCAGCCTGAGGCTCCTCCACACCATCCCTTGGGGGGGGGGGGGGTCTGAGCCATTGCAATGCTGTACTCCTCCAGAAGAAAGGTGAGGAAATAAGGATGTGTCACACAGGTAATATTGGCCAGATTGACTGGATGGTTGTATCAAAGTCCCTAATAATAGGGTATGGGTGCTACTGCTTGTCAGAACATCTCCTGTCTTCAGCTAATTGTTTCTGCTACAGATCTCCCCAGATGTGTGGGGTGATTAATAACAAGTTCTCTCATTAACAGGCTTTACATCTCCCATGTCAGGTCATTGCCTATTTCTCCCATAGGTAAAACTCCTTCAGAGCAAAATGAGGGATCCCATATCATGACAATTATTATCTCAATTAGTGACATTATTAATATGCTCTAGCAAAAGAACAATTGCACTTTACTGCACTAACAGGTGGAAATGTTCAATTCTTAATTAACTTTATAGGACATAAAATTATTAGAATACATCTAGAAAGGTCAAATTAAAGGGTAAGAGAAGTGCAGAACTCTACTGTAATAAATCCAGTAGCCAGGGAGGCCATTTCAAGTTGTGGAACCTTTTGCAAAGAACAGAAAAGCAAAAAGCCAAAGATCTCTTCGTGTAGTAACAATTTTTGAAGGGGTATGCTGTTTTCTTAATATAATATTCTTATAAATATTAAGAAATTAATACCTCACTTGTAGAGCAAATTACTGTACAAATGCTAATGTGCAGATGCGCTGTTGACTGCCTGTGCAATTAGAAAATCTAAATCAAAATTCAGAGTAACAGAAAAAGACTCTGTGAGCTCTTTCTTCAGTAACTTCCTAGCCAGCCATGTGGCAGGAATTCTCCTTCCTCTCCTGCTCTATGTCCTTCTATTATTTCCCTGGTTTCCACTCTCCTTATGCAATAGAAGATAAGCTCGGAGGGATTCGTAACAGTGTAGAGAAGAATGAAAAAAATAACTGCTTTTACATGGCACTTGCAAGTGATAGAATGTTGCTGAAGCTTCAAAACTCAATATGAGGCAAATCTAGGCTTTCCTTTGAAATTCCCAGGCTTCCGATGAACCCTTTCTTTTCAGTCCAGTCACTGTGATTTTTAACACTCCTCTTCCTGCTCAATATTTTTTTTTTTTTTTCCCCCTAAGGATTATCTCATACAGTGTTTACAGAATTAGTGATTGTGTTTTCAGAATACCACTAAATAATGTGTTTGTGTGGAGGGATTACTCTCCATCTTTGAAGACTGGAGCTACTTTCCCGTAATAAAGCCTGTTTTCAGAATTTTAGTCCTCAGAGTTTCACAGCAGCAAAACTAAACAATATGGTATTTCACATGGAAACTTAGCCATGGAAATCCAGAACAAAGTGTTCAAGCTCCATGTTTGGGGATACAGCAGGTCAAACAGTTTGAGGGGGGCTCCGGGCACTTTTCCAAATTATTTCGTACTGTTGTATTTCAAAACCAATTTAGACTGGAAATTCATCTTTCTCCAGAGTATTTGGCAGATGCCTTCAAATTCTCAGACGTGAAGGGCAGACTGAGCAAATAATTATTTTTATGTTTTAGAGGATTTATGTGTATTTTATAGAGTCTAAAATCCATGTTATAAACATTGCATGCTCTGCTGAGAAAATTCTACAGTTGATGTGGTGCCAAAGCTTGTTTTCAGACTATGTGTGGCCTCAGTGAAGTTGGCCATAATGGGAGGACCATCAGCCAAGAAACATGTATAAAAGGGAAAGAGAGCACTTTTGTAGTACAGGAATAAACCAAGAAAGTCTGTGAGACAGAAGAATTAGCACAAAAGTTAGTAGAATATGGTATTCTGCAATGACTGCCATGCTCCCAGCAGCAGAAGGATGTACTGAGTGAAGAGCTGCTTTGCCTTTCATTATTATTATGTTTATTATTAGAGGGGAGGCTCAGGGGAGACCTTATTGCTCTCTACAACTACCTGAAAGGAAGTTGTGGGGAGCTGGGGGTCAGCCTCTTCTCACAGATAACTAATGATAGGACTGGAGGGACTGGCCTCATGTTGTGCCAGGGGAGGTTTAGGTTGGAAATTAGGAGAAATTTCTTCTCAGAAAGAGCAGTCAGACATTGGAATGGGTTGCCCAGGGTGGTGGTTGTGTCACCATCCCTGGGGGTGTTTAAGGAAAGGTTGGATGTGGTGCTTAGGGACATGGTTTAGCGGGTGACATTGGAGGTAGGGTGATGGTTGGACCAGATAATCTTGGAAGTCTTTTCCAACCTTAATGATTCTGTGATTCTATGATTATTGCTGATGTAAGGAAACGATACCTGAAAATTTACAGGAGACTGGTTGATGTGCTATTTCTTCTTCATTAGCTGCTGTTATTAGTTAATGTAATATCCAGTCAGTTATCAATTAAATTTTCAGCATTTTTCATTTTTAAATGACACTTGGGAATGTAATTTTTGTAAGTGGTAAAATCTGTATAAAAAGGAAAAATAATTAATTCTTATTTATACCAGCAGGAATTTTGTTATTCATCACAACAGGACCAGAATTGTATCCACAGTCTTAACTTTTCTCAGACTTCTGCTTCTTGGTTTGCTAGCAACAGTGACTTCTAAAAATAATTTTCCATCCCACCAGCAAGGTTCCTACTGTGCACCATGCAAGCAGTGGCAAGCCCTGCAAAACATTTATTTTGAGTTTGCTCTTGTGTGTTTGCCTTATTCATGACCCATCATGCTCTTTGTAAGGTAAATGTTCACTGAACTCATGGGTGGGTTTGAAGAGTTCAGACTTTGGACAGCTTTTGCTGCTTAGTTCTTTTTGTCTCTCTCTCTCCCCTTTTTTTTTTTTTTGTCAAATCCATAATATATTTACCAAAAGTACAGAACCATTTTCCTATCTTTTCTTTTTATATTTATTTTTACTGTGTTGACAAGATGGCCTACAGGATATATAAACCAAAGTACCTTTAATTTGAATTGATAACTTGAAGAAGGGACACAGAACACCCAGAAGTCCTTCTGTAAAGAGTACATCTTTAACACTCTTTAATAGAGCTTTCCTTAAAACAAACAAAAAACAAACAAAAACAAACAAACAAAGACAAAAACAACAAAAAACACTGTTTTCTCTCTCTCTCTTTATTTCTTAATATATGGATCAGAATTGCATTTTTCTCTGATGCTTTCTTCATGATGTTGACTAAGGGTGAAATTTTCTCTTGAAATAAATGACCGTGTTTCTAACGAACGTAATGAAAGTGCTTTCATAAGTCATATCTTTACAGATTTGATTTAGAGTCTATTTGCAAGTAGAAGAAACCAGTCACATTTATTTCCAAGTTCCCTGGATCAGTCATTATTTTCCTCCATCTTCTTCAACTCTTTAATTACATGTTTTATAATACACTTAAGTCATGCTACCTATTATGACTAGTTTTAATCCAGTAGATTTATGTTTATACTTTAGCTTTACTAACTGTGTTTGTGTATGCTTAGGATGAGTATTGTACCTCTGAGCAAGGCAGCAGACTTTGCTTCTAGCTTTATATACAAGATAAAAGTGATTTGGATTTTTTTTTTTTTGGTCAATAAAAATAAGCAGCAGACAGCTGCACAGTTTTACTGCTCTTGTCTCCACTAACATCCTCATTTGTTCTTAAGAGATGAATCATTTTATTCCTTCCAATCAGAATCAGTGGTCAAATGGAAATGTGAATGGCACATAACGAAGTAAATAAGGAGCGATGCGAGGTGAAATTTGGTTGGTTAGAGCAGAGGTCTAGGCTATAAGGACAATAATAGAGCTCTGAAAGTGCCATATGGTGACTAAAAGGCTCAATTTGTTTCACAAGCGCTGCATTACAGTAGATAAAAGACCTTTTATATCAGCTTCTTTATATCTCATCTTTGCAAATCGACCCTACTTTATTCCTCCACTCATTTACATGTTTTTCTATTGTTAATAGCAAATGTAAGAAAGCTGAAAAATGCCTTAGTTCCATAAGAAATCAGATTTATTCTTCACTAGGTTGCAAATGTATGAATAAAGTTAAAGTTAGAAAGTTTATCTGTTACACTTTCTCTCATGAGAAATGTAATAAAACACACTGTATGGATAGAGATAAGAATTAAATCAAATCTATAAAATCAAAATTCCCTAACATATAGCAGATAATTGTATTAATCAGCTAGACCGGGGAATAAGTAATTTGCATCTTTCATTGCTCAATTGATATAACATCAGTGTAATGTATACATACTAAAATAGATATGCTTTTATACATATATATTTCAAATTTGGAGAAAATAAAGCAGACATGATTTTAGGACAGGAAATTCAAACCTGTCCACAAAGAAAAATTACATTGGGGTTCTAATCATATAGACCCTTAATCTGGAAAAAACAACGAGTTTTTTTATCTAAGCAATTCAATTCTGTAGGTTTCCATTTCTGTACAAATAATAAAAAGATACATAAACCTAACATTTGATATAGAAGGCTTGGTTTTAATCTTCCTTGAACTAATGTAAATCAAAGTCTGTTCAGCTAACTGTAGTAGAAATACAGCAATATAAAATAAGTGTGAAATGAGAATTAAGCTCAGGCTTTCTTTTTGGCATGGCTTTTTTCTTCCAAGATGTAGTATTATGTGCTGTTCTCTCATCACCAAAGACAGCATCTTTGCCAAGGGCATAAAATGTATTACCTGGCACACAATAAAAGAACTCATATTAATGCAGAATGGCACTTTAGAGTAGGGATTGGTTTTCTGTGTACTCCTGAAAGACACAGTAAAGGATAATTGCTATTTTCATTAACTATCTCACTTACAGAGTTACTTGCAGTGGTTTAGAAAGCCAGCAGCCTGGAACAATTCCAAAATAAAAATAAATAAAAAATACAGATAGCTGTCTCTTCGATACCCGGATAACCTGTGGGAATATTCAGTCATTTCTGACAGACTTTCAGTATCTTTTAATTGAATGCTAGCACTTCCTTATACAGCCAAGCAAAAATCCTGGAAGTATAAAGACAGAAATGAAAACTGTCCAGGAACACGTTTTGAGATTGATAGACTCCACTGCAGTTAGTGGGACAAGATATTTATGGCTGTGAAAATGCTACAATAAACTGAACATCTCACTAAGGCTTCATTCATTCCCATAATCATTTAGGTTTATAAGATATGCAGATCAGTTACCAGTAGCAGCAATTTAGAAACATGTTAGAAGCCAAAGTGCAATAAAAGACATAGTATAAAAGTAGAGTGTACTCTATTTTGGAGTATCCAGTGGTCTTGAAGAAAAGGTGAGCAGTCACCGGATAGACATTTAGAAGTGAAAGCTTGCCAAAGAAAAATGGAAAGAAGAAATAAAATAGAAGGCAAGCAGAAAGACAAGCAGATTTGTCTCTTTGCTTCCCTTTAACCTCTCTCCATCGGGTTCATTTCTTTAACAAAACAAAACAAATCAACAACAGGAAAACCTGGATATGGCACTCCAGAAACATGCCCAATGGATAATCCAAGTGTGCTGTCATGGTCTGGGGAGTATGAGATTCCTACAGCATAAATAAACGAGTGCATAAGCAGTCATAGAACTATGTATTTTTCATGAGAGAAAAGATGGACACTATAATTTAATGAAAGGCTGACATTTTGTAACAAGAAGATCATATTCTTGTAGCTAAAAGAGGAGAGAGTGAGAGCAGTATATGAGAAAAATAGAACAAAGCCTATATGCAAAGCTTTGGTTGTTAAGCATGCCATTTTTAATAATTTAATACAAATGCATTGATTTGCACTTCTTTATCCTCATGTGCATCTGCTTTCTGGAAATATCAAAATGTGACCATTAGCCATTGTCTGAATATCATATAAAAAGATTATTCTCTGCCATTTAGTTTCAAAAAGTGAAAGCCTTGTACAATACACATTCTTTTGATAAATCAAGCCCAGTATTTTTAGTCATCGGTTCACAAGAAAAACATTTGTCTCGGATTTAGTTAAATCATGCTCCTGAAGTTCGAGTATGATTGCTGCCCTGTGCTGCCAATGTGCACTCAGTTTCTATCAGAGAACTATGCCACACAAAATTGGCATTCCCAACTTTTAATTCTTAATAATTAAATAACAGCTTGCTTTGAAATGAAACCACTAACAGTGGTGCAAGCAGGAACATACTGCAATTCATTGTGTTCTCTGAGGCCTCCAAATATCAGCGTTCAGACTGAGCACACAGGAGCATTAAAAGAACTGTATTTTCACACAATTTTCAGTGTGCGTTACTGATTCATTGTCACCTCACCCTGTAATTTCCTGTGATTACTTTGCAGATGTCTAACATGTGAAACAGTGAGACCGTAGCTCCCCTCTACAACAGAAAGCCGATACAAAGTTTCCTGAAATCAATAAGAGGCATAGCACGTGGCATTTGTTATTATGGTAAGCAGAGCATGTGAGCTGCTAGACAGCCATTTTCAAGTATTCATCCAAAATCTGAACTTTAGCCATCCTCTTTTTTTTTTTTTTTTTTTTTTCCAATCAGACAACTGAGTGTAATTATCTTGATATATGAAGGGAGAAGGGCTGAGCAGAAACAATTAATGCTTGAAACACTTCTTTCATCTGCTAGCAGTGGACTTCACCATCCTTCACTCCCTCCTGGTGTCATTTAATTCTTGTTTAAACAGCTCCTGCCTTTTCATTTCTTCTGCTGTGATTGTCACACCATTTCTCATAGTCATGACCCGCAATATAATAATGTCTTTGGAGTCCTCAGGCACCTGTTCCAGATGTGTTTTCCTTCCAGTTTCCTCTATGAATGTATTTGTTCCAGTGTTACTACCTAGCATGAAAAAAAAAAACTTTAGCTAGAATGGATTAAAAATATAGTAAAATTGATATGAAAAAATATGATCCATAGAATACTAAGTTTAGGGAAGTTTCCTGTCAGCTCCTAACACTCTTAGTACATATACTTAATGCTTGTGGTTCTCCATGTCGCTGCTCTTTGTTTTTGTTGTGCTAAAATGCATTTATATTGATTAACCACATTTGAATTAAATAAGCAAACCCCGTGTTGAAAAAAAAAAATCAATACTGTCTTTAATTCTGAAAATGCCATTTTGAAATGGCAGAAAAAAAAAAATCCCTATTTAAACATGGGCATGAAACCACACAGACAGAAATACAGACTGATTTTTCAAAATCATGTCCTTTAAATATGTATGCAATGAAAATGGGCCAGATTTTTCATAACTGCTACATCAGTAATGATGGAAAGCAAAGGGATTCAAAAGCACCTACTGAAAATGACAAATAAGATGACTCCCATTTTTTCCATATCCTCATTCTATATTGATGATATTTTAACTTATTTTGCAGCTGGTCTATGCCTAGTTCTAGAATCCATAACTTGGTTTTAGCAGGAGTCTAGATTGTCAATTATTATCAAGGGCTTTTAGAAGGTGTTAGTAATATCCATCATTGGATATAGATTGCCATTATGATTGAGCCTAGATAAACAAAACAACCTGAACTTTAACAGGCCATTTCTAATGAGAATATTATAACTCTGTATTCAGTAATTTTGCATTCAGTATGTCTTTTGATAACTGTAAGGAACATATTAATTGAGGGTTTTACATTAAAAAACCCGCAAGATAAATGAAAGCATGTTAGAAAGGGTAAAAATAACAACTCTCATTACGTATCTCTTTCAGGACTAAAGGCTGGTCTAATCTTCCTTCACATGCTAACAAATTTAGCTGCCCAGATACAATTTTAAGCTATATGTTTGCTACCCTCATTTTTTTTTTTTTTCCTTCTGTGAGCATTTTGCTGATAACAAGAGCCAGAGAGCCAGATAATATAAACTGGTAGGTCTCTGAACAGATTTAAGGATTATTTACATGAGCAAATAGTTCCTGGATTGAGTCTCCAGCCCCTCAACACCATCTCATACCTTCAATTTTTTACAGAGATGTCAAAAAAGACTGAATTTCAAAAAGCCTTCAATAAAGCCTGAGGTTTTGTGCATACTCCAAGTGATGTCAAAAATTCTATTCTTTGTTTCTTTTTCTGCACTCATGGATTACTTAACTCTTGAAGGAGCTCTGGGACATGGTTCCTGTCTTAATGTCGAAAATACAGTGGCCGCAATTGTGTATTGCTAAAAAGAACATAAAACGTTATTCTACGGACCCAAGTGCACATATAAATCCTTTCACTGGATATAAATCCAAATACATTACAGAACCTAGATTTCTCATGGCAAAGAAGCAGAAGATAAAAGGTGGGGTGACACTTCCAACACAGTTTGGAGAATCATGAAGCATCTATCTTGCTTATTTCTCAACCACAATTCCGCCCCCTTTACCCCCCCTCCCCCCCAAAAAAATAGAGGCTGTCAAAAAATAAAATAAAATCATAGCTACTGGCTACATACATACATAGCTACAATAAAATGAATATTGCATTTCCACTCTTTATTGGGAACTCTAAACATCAGGTTTTACTGTTTCACACCACTTTTTAGCCCTGCGCTTGTCAAACAGACCTTGCATATCTTACTGCTGCAGTCCTTCTATTCTCTACAGCCTGGTAAAGTGATGAACCCTTCCAGTGACTTTCAAAGATATAGGATAAATTTTCTTCTCTTTGTCATGTACCAGTCTCTGTGTCTCTCATAAGGCTATCTAGTGTATTTCCTCTAAAATGTGTTTTCTTTCCATATTCTCTGCTCTGCCCTCAGTTACTGCTTGTTTCTCAAACCTGTGATCTAGATGTTGTGCCAGCTTCAGTGTCTCAGATGTTCCCCATTCTGCTACCTCCTTGCTCCTCCTCTTGGTCTTCTCACAGTTTCTCCTTGTTCCCACACTTTTTTTTTTTTTTTTAATCACTTATCTCCAACAGCTCCTATAGTCTGTTGAATTCTGTCCATGATCATGGGTCTTAAACACATCTCTTCATCCATAGTACAACTCCCAGCTCATGCTATTTTATGCCTCTCTCTTTTTTTTTTTTTTTAGGAATTTTCTGATACTTCAAAAGCAGCACTGCTGCATCTCTTCTTCAGAAGCTTCTTTCATTTTCCTTTTTTTTTTTTTTTTCAACTACCATATTATTTCAGTTGCTTTGCTATAAAATACTGAAGTTGGTTTTGATTAGTTTCTCTGTCCTTCCTTTTATGTTTGTATCAGTATTCTAGCACACAAACTAATCTTCTTACTTCTCTCTTTGTAACAGTTCTAAATTCCTCTGTTCTCCTTCACTGTTATCTAAAACCACGATATGCCTATAGTTTTCTTTTTTCCTTCTGCTTTATCAGATCAACAAATCACCCTATTTCTTAGGCTTCCTGAACTTTGCTTTTAAAGCTGAACTTACAGCTATTTATAACAACAGAACTGGAGGCCAGTATCTGGAAGGGCAAAGCATGCTCATATAAGACAAATGAGCAATCTGTCACAGGACTTGCACTAAAATGAAACAAGACCATGCTCATTAAAAATGCATGTTAATTCCTTAAGCAATGTTTCCTACAACGGTCTAACAAAGCCTAAACCTTTTACTGTTATCTGGGACTTCTTAAGAAAATAGATATTAACAAAGTCTTGCAGCAGTGATGAATAGAGACTAGTAGGTACTTCAGCTCTCTGTGAAGAGAAAATGTCTTTTAGTGGCAGAAAATTAGTCCTTTACTCACTCCTGTCCAGAGGGAGCTTTCAGTTATGCAGTTAAACAAATGGAATGTGCTCCCCTTCTCTTTATTTATGCCGTTGGCCGTATCTGTGCAGACTTTATCCTTGTGAGACTGTTAGCATTATGCCATTTAAGATTAATTGAGCAGGGTTATGAATTAAATGAATATGATTTCATTAATATTTGAACAGTATGTTACAACTGCCTATAAGATTATTTATGACTGTTTGTGTATCACAATATCATTAATATATATTGTCTAAATGAAAAACTTCTATTTAAAATATGTTTGATATTGTGAATTAAAATACATACTACAGGGTGAAAGCATTAACAAACACATTGTCTAAATGAAAAACTTCTATTTAAAATATGTTTGATATTGTGAATTAAAATACATACTACAGGCTGAAAGCATGTAACAAACACATTAATTATTAAAATAAATGTACATGTACATTAGCTAATTATTTTATTCACATTTTCCAACTAGCAGAAGAATGAATCCATACGTGTGACACAATTCCATAAATTACTCACACCATAATAAGTAAATTGACCTTGCTTCACCCTTCTAAACAGCCTCAAGAAGGAAAACAAAACAGAGTATTTTTTGCATGCTCAGAAGTTCAATTATTCAAGCCCCTAATCCTAGACTTATAAAAAAAAAAAAAAAAGGAAATATCTTAGTTGAAATCATAACTTTACTTTTATTCTGTTGATCCAAACATTGGCACTGAGTTAGAATAACTCACAGAAAACTCCCCAGAGCAGCAACCACTCAGTTTATTCAGTGCAGTAATTAACACTTTATTAATCAGATAACAGCTCTATTGGTGATGTAGAAACACAGATACATACTTTCCCAAATATGCACATTACCCTAAACTAGGAAAAGTTATAAACAGAGAAAATAGGATGACAAGAATTAAGGAAACAATATGTCCAGGAAGAGGAGGATTTAAGTGGAGAAAAAAGCAGGTCAGCACAGTCTGAAAATAATAATCTAACTTTTCTGTTGGAAATACTTTTCAAGCAATAATGCTGGGACAGACCAAAGGGAGATACAGTAGCAAACTGGATATGAATCTGTGCTGGGAAATGAAAGAAGCTAGTCTGATTTTGAGCTGGATATGTAGAAAAAGTGCATGCTAGAATACTGATAGCCCCCTTCTACACAGCACTGATAAAGTCAGTTCCATACAGACTTCCATCTCAGCATGAGAAGATGCCAAGAAACAAAAAGAAATTTTGAGAAAAATAAATATATATGTACATATGAGAAACAGAATTTTCACAGGTAGAAACATGAAAAGAAAGACTCTGAAAAAAGGAATATAACACACGACTCCCGAATTTATAGTTCTACGCCTTCATATTACACTTAAAATATACTTGTTTTTCATGACAACAAGAATTTCTGCTTTACTTGAAGTAGCTTTAAAGTAGATTTAAACATGGCAGATTAACCCACTATAGGTATCTTTTCTTTAAGTTTTGTTTTCTGTTTTTGGCCATTATTCATCATTTGAGTGAAGTGTTGAAATAAAAGAATATATATTTCGGGAGGTAACAAATTTGAAGAAGGGAAAATACGATTATGTTTAAAGATAAAACAATAGTAATAGAGAGCAAATAGCATTTCACTTCATTGTGTTCTGAGAAAATGGTGATGTTTTGCACTTCTTACAGCTGTAACGACCTTTCCTGTCTTCAAAGTGTTAATTTGGAAAGAGAGATCAGAATCTTTTTTATACATGTATATGTATCACATGTAAATAAATTTTAAAAATAAAATGATGAAAGAATCAGAAAATATTTGTGTTACTGAGATAAGTAGAATGAGAATCAGATTCTTTCCCATGTCAAATAGGGAATATAACTGCCATTTAGAATTGAGCTACATATTTTAAAGCAGAATTCCTTGACCTTGTACATATGCTGAACAAAGGAACTGTTATTTTTACATCTGTGGTTTAAATGGATTGTTAGTTTTTACTTTTGCTTGTAAGGAAACAGCAATGACACAAATAGGGCAGGGAGGCAGAGACAACACAGAATTTGTGTAACCACTCAGTGCAGGAAACAGCGTGACAAATTGGTCAGATTCACTGTTTTCTGTCTGAAAATCAGCAAGGTCATGCAGAGAAATTAGGGTTGACTAGTATTTCCTGGTAGTTTAAACTTCTTCTGATCACTCATTCTAAAGGACAGCAAGATGCAAGCCCTCTTGTTTCCTGAAACATCTTTCTTTGCTAAAGCTGAGAGATGTGCTAAAATTTATAGCTGCGTCCAGAACAAAATGTCAGATGGTTTTAACCAGCTGCTTGACTTCAGAACAAAGCCTTGGGTTCATTAGGGAAACAGAAGTATTTGCAAACATTGCCCTTGTTCTTTGATGGTGTTTATTTTTATTTTTATTTTTATTTTTTTAATAGTAATGGAAATGAGAACTAGGTTCAAATTGCTGGGGAAAATAAACAAACAAACAAACGAACAAATAAATACTGATGTGTAAAATAGCATATTCTATGATTCTATGAAAATCTAGCATATACATATTTTCAAATTAATGGCAAAAATCTGTGTGTGGTCTGCAGTGCAGGTACCATATGAAAACATCTGTGTGTCATAGATAACTCTAAGAAAAAATAATGTTGCTCAATATCTCAAAGAAAAGAGGGGATTGGTGATAAGAGCATGTATTTCATCTCATCTTAAACCTCTACTGGAGCTTTTGTTAGTGAAAATGACTTTTGAGGCTAACTAATTAGCTGATCAGAGACCTACCCCTAAAATGCCTGAAGCAAGGGTCATTTCAAGGGTTTTGCTAAAAATAAATGTGGTAGCTTTAAAGGCCATCACATTTTGAATATGAAACTTATGATTGCTCTGATCCCAACAAAGACGTTTGGCTGGGAGAAAGGAGTCCTACGAGAAATACATGAAAGGTTTTGCAGAAAAAGATGTTTTATTAGAGTAAGAGCCATGTTTTTGAGAATACGGAGTTGCACAGAGCCACAGATCAGCACCTGGGGGTATCTTTCTTCCTTTATCACAGTGGTGTTTTAGTGGGTCTCTTCACAAAATGTTCCCACAGACAATTTCTTTGGCAGTGCATTTTAGGCAGTAACCTTTTAAACTTCCCCATGAGGAATTGTCAGGACTCACCTGTGCACCCACTGCATTGTTTTTTGAGATTTTTTGCAGTGAGAAATCATTGGTACTTGCCTGTTTCCTCTCTTTACAACCTCTTGATAACAGTACTTCAACTTCTGAAGCAAGGCACAGAAACAACACTGCCAAGCAATTCAAGCACCAAGAAGACAAGGTGGAGGCTGGAGGCAGGTGAGGAGGCAGAGCCCAGTCCCTGACCAAGGCTGGGGAAACGCTGTACCAGGATGCAGGTCAGGCCCAATTCGAACACACTGTCCGGTATTTCTAGTGATTAAGATCAGTGATGACACAAAATTTACTTTGATTTTTATTTTTTCTTAGCTGAAATGAACAGGTCTTTTTATCAAACTGACTAAAACAAAGAACAGTTTTAGTTTTTAAGCGTGTTTATCACAAGTATCAGAGGTTTGCAAATTCAGTAGCAGATTGTTGTTGCTACACACACTGTATCTTGATTTAATCTGAAGAAAATAAATCTTTTCAAATTGGTGAATTATTCAAACAGAATTACGTACATTAAATTTTTCTGCTAATTGATTTTAAATATTTTAAATAGAGTAATGTATTTTCAGCATATATATATATATTTTTTCTAGAAGGCAATTTTACAAATTGCTATTTGAAAAAGAACTCACCAAAACTAAGCTAACAAAACCCCAATAACCTTTAAACTATTCCTTCTGTAAAGAACAGATATTCATAAATTAAATTGAGTAAAGACAAATTTGAAAATAAAATTGCACCAATACTTTTACTAATTTAACATTTTTCTTCATTTCACAACCAACTCTACTAGCAAACTAGGTCACAATCAGTTTAAAACTTAGTAACTTAGCCAAAAAAGGGAGCAAGATTTTGCCAACAATGCCAAATTATGCACTCTAGCTAAACAAGTAATTGAAATGTGATTACTTACTGATGTAGCAAAGCTCAGTTTGAAGTGATTTTGAGGAAAATGATGATCCCACTTTCAAATACATTTCCACAACCCTAGAATTCCTAATTATGTAAATATATATAGTTATAAATATATAAATTTACAATATTAATATCTATATTTTTTTACATTGGATTTATAATTCTCTCTCTCTGTCTCTTTCTCTCTCTTGTCCTTCAAAGGGCTAATATCTGTATAATTCAACTGCAAAAATAAAACATAGACGGAAGAAAGTACTAGAATTGCTACAAAGATCGATATTAATCACTGGGAATAATATGATTTTTCTCTTTGAATACTTAGGGAGCATGCCACAGTTCACCTATGGAGCTAACTACAGTAAACAGTGAAATGAAATAGTGCTAGTATATAACACCTGTAAAAGCATTCCTGTAGAAGTGTGCTTTTCTAAGGAGGACGTGTACATTCCAATCTATGAATGTAAAGTTCCAATGAAATTAGCTTCCTATTAAAATATTCATTTATTTATATTGCTTCTTCATACCTGAAGATATATATCTACTTGCAAGGTATATACCAAATGCAGTCCTAAAACAATTTTGGACACAACACAGCTAAGATACAGGTCAACAAGGTGCAATATCCTTCTCATCTTTTTCTGCTTGTAAAAGCATTTTACAATGTGGTAATACGGGAGAAAAGACATAAATGTAAGAAAAGTGCCTCCATGCATGTGAATCACACTTGAAAATAGCACCAGTATAATGAGATTAGTTCAAACTGGGATCATTTCCCAGCCTCATTTCAACCTGGAGGTCTTCCTCAGACACTGATCCCGCAGGTTCATTTGAAGCACGTGGGTGCTCAATTAGACTTTTTTTTTTTATGATGCCTATTAGATTACAGAAGGTGCTTTATACTGAAACCTGTAAAGCACTCATTAGCACAGTGTTATAATAGTGAGTTAACTTGATTGCAAAAGCAGCGGCTGAGTAGCTCTTCAGTGTTTTCTGAATGAAACTGATTTTAATTGCCTGCCAGCTTAAACCTCGTGACATTGCAATGCCTCTTTGGAACAAACAGTATCGAAGGCTCTACCAGCTGTGCCCACGCTTGCATCTTCCTTTCATTAATAGCCACATGAAGAGGACTTAGGACTGAGGTTAGCTGAGGAAAGTTCACAGAATCACGGAATCATCTAGGTTGGAAAAGACCTCCAAGATCACCAAGTCCAACCTCAAGTTGTGCACTTCTTGCCCCAGTGAGCCCCTGCAGAAAGACAGCTGGTATTCTGGACAAGACCAGCGCAGCTTAGCCATGCTCCACTGATCACTGGTGCTGCTGCTGATCCCTGAGAGTATGTTTTGGTCTCATATCAGGAATGGGCAGCTTGACCTGATTTCTTTAAGTTGCTCAGTACTCTCGTAGATGTTGCTTTGTGAGGTTGTAGGCAGCTGTAGCCAGCTGCAAGCTTCCAGGTCTCCTGGAAACTGCTCTGAGCTTGTTATATCACTGAATGTTTCTCTCAAGCACTTGTATTCAAAGGGAACATCAATTACTCCAGAGCAGAGACTGATGGCTTGTATGAAACAAATCAGAGAGTCTGATACCTCTGACTCACAACCTAGCTATAACTCAGCACCGAGCCACAGAAGAGTGATCCATGACTGATAGTGTGCGTGCAGTGACACACAAGGTGACACGTGTATGTCAGCAAAGAACAGAAAGAGGTCATAGGACTAAATCAGTTAATAACAAAGTAATGGCTGCACAGCCCAGTGCTTGGGAAGCTATGACTCTGGCAGTGCCTCGTGCAGGAATGAAGTGCCCCAGGAGAACACCTCTGGTGAGACTGTGTCACCTTTCCTCACATTTGGTAATGTCCTTGTACAGTTCCTTTACTAAGTTTGATGAGCTCTCCTCTGAAGTGAGGCACTGCTCAGGTGGCAAAGTATGGCCTTATTATAGAGCAATCGAGTTTGGAACCAGTTCAGTCAGAATATTCCTGCTTCTGATCCTTGGTGTAATTTCAGGCTACATTAGACTGCAGCATAATACATTTTGCACAAATATTTACTAAGGGATGACTATCCTAGTACTACTGGCATATCTGTTACTGGCTTGCAACTGTTTCTATTCCCACCATAACCTCCTTAAGAGAGAATCTATACCTTCTGCATATCTCATTTAGAGTGAAAGTAATTGAAAAATCATTTTGCCTCCGGCTGCTATGTAGAATACGGGAAAATGGCATTTTTCTAGGACTACTAGACAAGTCTCCCTTCATATTAAGGAGTCTCTAAATGAAGAAAATTACTTTTAGTGATTCCCTCAGCAGAAAAATAACATACATGAGGCAAGAAAATATCTGTCATCAGATCAAGTTTCAGACATGAAGAAGGAATCATGCACTCGTAAGCTTGTTTCTTCTTACCAGGTACATCAGTTGGACTGACTTCTGTTTCCTTTGTTTTGTACAACCTTTGTAGGTGCCTTGCTGATGCAGGCAGAGAGATGCAATCAAAATTTAGGCTAGCAAGACAGATGAGAGTCAGACATAGGGAGGCTCTGTGGTCACAATTTGAAAATAGAAGTAACCCGTGAAGAACAGAGGTCATTTAATCTAAGATATAAATGAGGCTCACTACTCAAATCTCTTTAAACATATAAGTGAAATTTTTAACTGATATGTTTTGGGGATTTAGCGCAAGTATGAGGTGTGATGATATCAACGGATAAAGTCTACATTAGATACCATGTTCTCTTTTGGGCACAGCACTTCAAGTAACATTGGAGAGAATCCAGAGAACAGTAACAGTTATCATGGGCTTGGGGAAAATGGTCTAAGGTCACAACTAAAATAATTAGTTCAGCCTAGTCTAGAGAAGACTATAGTAATCAGCACAATGTATGATAACAATTTTCAAATTTGTGAACAAGAATCTAAAGAGAAATATAAGCAAATTTTCTTTGTTCATAGCCTGAAAGATGTGAAAAATAAAACCTTCATTTTCATAAAAAAAAAAAAGTTGGAAAACTTTCTGGTTATGAGAACTGCTAATTAGGAAGACTGGAATTGCTTGTGTGGTTGAACTTTGCAGAACAGATTGTGCGAAGATCCATAAATGATGGTAAAGATCACTTGATTTTCCCTCAGTGCATAATGTAAGATCTGATGATCTCTTAAGATACCATGGAACTTTTTTTGCTACATCACTGATGTTTTGTTAAACAAATAATACATATACTACTCTAAGCATTACAAGTATTAGAAATACTTAGTAAACAGATGTAATACTGAGCCATATTAATAAGACTAGAAAAAAGATAAAACGAGAGCAAGCTTTTGTTTCCAAGGCCATATGTCCAGGTCAGTTGTTTGCTTGCCTGTTATCCCCAGAAGTTATGTCTGCAGTAAATTGGCCATGTAGACTGTTTTCTTTTAGGAACAGGATAAGAAAAGGATAATAACTCAGTGTCCAATCATTGTTTTGTCTTAGATATTGGATAAATATACATTCCTAAGGCCTTCCAGAGTCCTGGGAGCTTAAGCAATGGTTTCACACACTTATCTTTCTGTGAAATGCACTGTTGTGTGTTAGCTAGCTAAAAACTAAGTATATATGTATTTCTTATAATAGGAAGAACTAAGGAATTCCTTATGTTTCTTAAGAAAGCTGTTAGATAAGGCACGTGCTGGTAATTGCCTACATGTCACAAACTACTGATGGGAGGGTCGATATCGGTTGTGGAAAGGCTCAAAGCAATGCATGACTCAAAGTTGTTTCTTTGGAGGTGTCTTTCTAAAAGGCAATGAAGAGCTCTCTACAGAAAGACAACAAGAAAACTCGGCAAGGAAGGTTGGTGCTATTTACTCCAGAGCTAGTGCAGAAGAGGAAAGTAGAAAGAAACACAGGCAGCAGGATGAGGAGAGCTGCAAGGCAATGACTGGCCTGGCAGTGTGGGCTCTCTGATGGATGCAGAGAGAATAGGGGGCATGAGCAGTGCTTTTTATGATACCTGCAAACCAAAACACAGAGCACTTCAGACTACACAAAAATTCTGTATGCAAGAAAAAAATGGACAATTAGCTTTTTAATATTTCACAGCAGCTCAATGTAGAGACCTTAAAAGTAACCACAAGACAGCCCCTATGCGCATGCTTTGTTACTTTTTCTTTTCTGTCTGTTGTCATGTAAAATGCTCTCTTTTCCTTGAGTGTTATTCTTGCCAGCCCATGAAGCGTTCTCACCTTGGGCATCCAGACAAGAAAGGACCAAACCAGTAAATGCTGTGCTGGGGTTTAGAAGGCATGTGCTAAGCAATAGTTGTGTTGCATATTAGGGAGTGGGGAGAGCTAGGTTTTTGTATGTTCTTTAATAACATAGTAGGTGGTGAGAGAGTGCGAGAAAAGAGACTGGGAAAAAAAGGAAAATTAGAATGGTGTTAATGTCATCATGCTCACAAACCAAGACTTTAAGCCTTTCTTACAATGATATTAATATCACACTGTGCTGATTAAACACAATCTCCTCTCATCTTTGGGCCTCCAACAGATGTGTGATAGCTTTTCACAGAAGTTTTAGACTGTATGAAGTCTCCCAGAGGCCCTATTATTTTGCTAGCACTCCCCCAACCTGCCACAAGCTCTTCTGCTTTACTATGTTCCCACTTTCTCTCCCAGCTGTTTTAGTTCTGCTTGCAGACCTGCAAGTCGATCCTGCTAAGTGACTGTTAATCACTCAGAAGGACCTGTACTTACCCTCTCTCCAGGGAGGGCTGGTACCAGCGATCATAATATGAGACTACCTAGAAGTATCTGAAGTATCTGCACACCTGACAAACTAGAGCAGCAGCAGGTGCCATTCAGCTGCAAAGCCACACGTCAGCAAGAGGTGACACTGGGCTGGGGTGGTCTCAGAGCACTAGTGGCATGCACAGGCAGGCTGGCCAGCCAGGTACCGTGGGCTGCCTGTGAGAGAGCATGGTCGCTGGATGCCACTTTTTCTGGGCAGGGAGGGGGCATACAGGCTTGCTGTCAAGTAGGGTAAACCAGCATTTTCCAGAGGAAATGCAATAATGCACATAAAGAGGATGCACTGTACGTAGGCACAAAAATGACTTATGAATGAAGGTGTCAATGAAAATCTGTCCTGGTTCACAAGAATGTGCAGTTCATACACATCCCCATTCCCACAAGAATGACTGCTATTACTCCCTGAGAAAAATCAAGGCTTCCAGCACTCAATCTTAACTAACCTCTTTTCTGTTACAATTATGTTAGCATAACTGGAGAACAGGACTTAAAACACATGGCTGAATGACCCACTGCCAGATGATAATTATTTATAGCTAACACAATCAAGAAATTGTGTAGGTAACTGACTGCTTAAAATTTACTTCTGTGGAAAATTTTTCCTTAACAAAGTCACAAAAATCACAGTCTATTCCCATGAGATTCATAAATATTTATTTGGGAAAAAAATATTTGTAATTATTTGCTGCTGTTAGTTTGCCTCTCTAAATATTTTCTCAAATTTAACAGACCCAGCCCAATCACAGATATTAATGATGGGAAAGAACCAGATAGTTTTCTTCTCTAGCTGAGTACCATTGTCCTTTCTTCATGATGTGCTTCCTAACAAAATGCTGTGAGGAATTTCTACTGTGCCTCTGCATTCCTTTGATGTCTTGTACTTGTCCAGTCTCAAAATCTTCAGCATCGTATTGAGTGCCTCTGCTCAGCTGAAACTGTGCTAATGACAGTATCTTTTTCTTTACTGCTTACTGAGATTGATGCTTTCTTTGAAGGTTCCCTGCTCATTTAAATCTTTGCCTGGTACTTAAAAAGCAGTAGTACATGGCTATGTGACAGGCATTGGTGTTCTGTCAGTTTGGTCCAATGTGTCTCACTTTGGCTTGTTGTAAATCATAATTCACAGACGACACTAAGACCTGAGTGAACGGATGTTCTGAGAAACTCAAAATGCCAATTACGAAATGATGGCTAGATGCAATGTGTTCCTGCTTATTCAGGATTTTTACTTCTAAAATAAATTGGTCTGTCAGTGTCTAAACCAGATTTTTTTTTTCCTGTAAATTATCCTGATGAAATTCTGGAAAGTTTCTGAATAACAGTGAGACAAATGTCTTGTGCCTATATGACAGTAGCCTAATGTCAGCTAAATAAACTGGTGATAGTGGTGATAGTGGTGATATCTTAAACAGACCACTTATTTTCAGACACATATCACTGGATAAAACCTGAGCACAGCTTTAAAGCAATTGCTTGACACAGAAAAGAAGAGAAGAAACAGTGAGAATAACAACTTCACAGTATCACATAGTGTGGTGCATACAAGGAGTCTGATCTCTGCTATACAGTCCCCTTTTTTCTGGACTGCCTTGTTTTACTTATTGGCAGATGATGGTGCTTCTGTTTGCTAAGCATTAGCATTGTGCTGTGCAGATGAGTATAAGCAAAACCACTCAGCCAACATGTTTATAACAAGGAGTTTGTTCTAGAAGGTGCTCAGCACCTTCTGAAGTTCTTCAGCATTTTTTCAGGATTGAAGAGATGAGAGAAAACTTAACAAAGACACTACAAAGGAAAAAAAAATAATGATGAAGATATCATAATTTGCCCTAGATTTTACAGCACACATCAACTGAGAAGCAACTAGCAATTCTTCTTTGCATCCTTTTTTTTTTTCTAATATTTATTTTTTCCTTGAAAAAGAGTAAAGAGCAATTAGTCCTAACATGTACAGGTATGAAGTACCCCAGTGTCAATTACTGTCTACATAAAGGAATAGGAGAATAAAGTTAAGAGAATTGGGGTATTTCAAAATTGGTGCTTAATTAGTAATGCTCTTTCACTTGTGTTCAGACATACCAACTGTATATAATACTTTAACCCAGAAATGTCAGGCTAGATTAGGCATGAATAATAGTACAGGTACTGATACGGAAAGGTGCTTAACACTAACCATGAAGGATGGAGCAAAATGTGTACAAGAAATAGAGCATCTGTGCTTTCCTACAAGATGTAAATGTACTACTTAGAGTCAGCTTAGACTTCTTCTCTGAAGAGCCCTTCTAACCTAATGTTAGAAGGGGAGGATTTCTCCTCTCTATTTATCACTTAGCCTCTTTGTACATTCTTCATTTTTCTGCTTTCTCTATGGATTCTTGCTTATTTTTCCTCCTCATGTGTTATCAACAAGAGCATGAGATCAAAAGTCCATTTTGGAGGATCCTAGAGGAGGTGCTCTAAGTTCTCGAAGAGCTACTGGGACTTTGCAGATCACCTATGGGAGCCAATGCAAGGCAGCTCTGAGGGCTGGAGCTTTCTCTGTGTTAACAGAATTGTCAGAGAATGGATCTGATGTATTTAAAATACGGTATTGAGACAGGAATCTACTAAATTTCTGTGCAGTCAGAGAGCAAAAGTATTTAACATCAGAGCATTTCCTTTATCTCTTCTTCCCTGCAGACTTCAAACTCCTGTTCTACAGCAGGGATCTCCTCAGTAACAATATGTTTTCTCTTTTTAATTGGTAGGGTGGACCATTTTCTTTTGGTCTCATTCTCAGAAAAAAAGTTGGATATTAGAGCTAAGTTAGCTTCAGGCATTAGCATACTATGGAAAATTTGGGGCAGAATGTTCTAAATTTGGTAGAACATTCATTATATCATTATATATATATATATATCATTATAAATGTTTTATCAAGCTAAGCAACCTTAATGACAATGACCATTAGGGCTGTGTCTACACGAACAAGCAGTGCAGAACACCAGGTGCAGAACCAAACAGCGAAACAGCAGGACCTCAACCTCATAGCCATACTACGCACATATCAGACTCTTTTGGTTTGGTTTGGGTTTAAAGGTTGGACTAGCTCTGGTCTGATCCCATCAGCTGAATGCCTGTTTTGGGCACTCATGCCTGAGGTGTCCTACAGGAACTCATCTTCCAGTTCAGTTTCGTGCAGAAGATCTTGATATGAACCACAGCACAGAAAGTTGTCATGGCTGAGAGCTGTCCTGCAAAAGCCAACTCTAATCAGAAATGAAACACTTATAGAAACGCATGTTACCAGTACTAAGGATAATATTGCAAGAACAGTAACAAGGGTATCATAAAACCTTAGTCTGGTTCTCATGGGTTCTGGACACCTTAATCTTCCATTTGCTTGTGCAAGGGCTCACTTGACATATCTCATGTTCAGAATCAGGGTTTCTGTTTTTTGAACAGAACCCGATTCGGGGTTCATCAGAAACCCGTGTTAGTGACACTTGCCTATGTTCACTGTTCAGAGTAGAATATATGTGAGCATGACTGATCAGCAGCAGATAGAAATGTCAAAACAGGAGCATAAGGGACCTAATTCTCATTTTAGAAGAACTGACAAATGAAAAAAAGTCCTAAAGTTGACAGGCAAGAGAAAAGTGGGAAGAGAGCAAAGCTCATCCTCTATAAAGAGAGAGTAGATTGCAGTTTATTTTATGACTAAAGGAGAATCATGGAAAATATAGATGAGGGAAGTATGTAAATTACTTTCAGCTGAAAGATATTAATATTAAATTTGAACTGAGCATAGACTTGTTCATGTGATAGTATCAGAAACCAAATGAGTTACCCATTTCAGTAAAAGTGCAGCTTTGCAGACCATAACATTCATAGAGATGGCAACAGCATTCTTAGAGCCATTGCACCTGCAAAGATCCAACCAATAAAGTCTAATGTGTTTCTCCTGCTTTTGCTATTTGTCTCGATTCCACTAGGATTATTGCTCAGTCTGACCTACTCATTTAAAAATTATACATCCACACAGTCCAGATGCTGCTGCTTCAGGTCAAAGTACAAAGCAGCTCCTACTTTACATCCTCTCCAACCCCAATATAAGCTGTCTGTAGTGGCTTTGGAATTCAGGCAGTCATAGGCAAGTTCCTCCTGAATTATCCCCCAAAATATTGTCTGTGAGTAACTGTCTAGAGAGTACACATTTGTGATGCAGAACCATGTTTTTAAATGCATTAAGTAGTAACCAAAACATTAGGTTTTACTTTGAACTAACATGGTGCACGTTTTAAAATCCCCACATGTGGGAAGAAAGAGTAAATCCTCTGCAGTTTACTCATAAATATTTATAGGATTATTCAATCCATTGTGTAGTAAATAACCAAATGCATTCTGATGTAAACCAGTTCAGCTTCTGTATATATATAGTCTATCTGGCAGAGTGCAATTACAAAACACATTTTTTATTTTTATTTTTATTTTGTAATTTCTACTCCAGCTCCTTGAAGCACCTAGAATTTGATCTTGGCAACATAGAACTCAAATTGTCCAGGGACCCAGCATCTTAAGATATTAGAAATGCATGTATTCTTTAAAGACAAAACTATATACTGTGTACTTTATATTCACATAAATGTATTCTGTAAGGACAAATCAATATATACTTACATCCTACATTTCTGATCCTGGTAGGAAATTCTACTGCCAAGTAGAGCAAACCCACAAAAATAACTTAATTCTACAGATCTGAGAAACAATTACTACTTTTGCTTTTTATGGCTTTATTTTATTTTGAAAGCAAAAAGGAAGATATATGGCCCAGGTGTAGGATGTGAATTTTGACTTAACATATTCATGACTGGGGCAATTGGCAAGGCCTACTATTTCTTATGAGTGTAAACATTCATGCTCAGCCTTAATTTTTTTTCCTTTTTTTTTTTTTTTTTTAATATATATTCTGGTTGTTCCCACTATTCAGTTTATTTACCATTGAAAGTTCTTTTTTTTTTTTGTATCAGAAAATCATAGTCTGAGGCATAGACTGAAATGTCGATTTCAGCAACAAATTGGAAACTGAAAAATAAGAGATGAAAGGAGAGAGAAAGCAAGTGGGAAAGTGCAGATGCATTTTCATTCTCAAGAATGTCTGTTAACTCAAATGAAAGAAATACTGACACAAAAGAAAAAAAATAAAAAGAGGTTTAATTCGCTATGGAAATGTACAAAACTTTTCAAGGCAAAGTCTTTGCATATGCTAAAGGCACAGATGATATTCCATGTAAAGGATTACTTTTATCTTTATTGTTTTGAATATGTTGGATCATAAGAATGAATGCTCTCCAACTGCCACTTCAAAGCTGCACAGATAATCCCATATCCCTCTTGCTTTGTTTGCATTTTTAATTTTGCCCAAGTAAAAGCAAAATCAAAGCTCATGCCTTATTCTCTGAAAAATGTCTGTACAACCTCCCTCAGAATTCTAGCTTGTCTGCACCAGGGTAAGTTACAAAGTTCTTAGCTCATTTGAGGATATTTCTATTTACTTTGTGTTTGGCTTTTTTTTTTTTTTTATATATGATAAAGTGCTTCAATTTCTCACTGGATGGAAGTCATCAATCTCTACCATTCTCAAAAATTCTTCCTCTGTAGATCAGGGGACCCCTAATCTGTGGAGCGGGTGCTGATGTTGAAGCAGGAGCAGCAAGAGGAATGTAATTGTTTCTGATGCACGTGACAGTCATTGTCACTTAGCCTGCAGTGCAGGTGTTGATAAAAGCAAGGTCAAACTCCAAGTCATTTTTGCCTGTTCTGGTCCCTGAGCCTGAAAAATGGGCTTGAGTGCAGGCAGCCTGTCCCCAGTTTCTTTATCACCCAGTTGCAGGCTCTGTGGGCTGTGGTGGTGGCTTGCCCAAAGGAGGAGAGAAACAGCCACAAACATAAAATTCCTTCACTCATTGGTGAAAAGTTCCCAGGTGACAGCAGTCAGTGATCAGAGCAGGTCTGGTGCCCCTTCATCCTGCCAGCTCTCTCCATTCTCTTTAAACTGATCTCTGCTCAGGAGACCCCGAAAGATATGGTCCCCACCTTTACACCTACGACTGAAAGTCTTGCACCCCAGGAAGAGGCTGAGAATATTAACATGAAAGAGAAATAGTTGGCTTGGAAAAGCTTATAGATCAAGTGCTTTTCAATGGCATTTTTGTTCAAAGCACTTCAAACACAAAAATAAATGTGAGTTAGGGAGCTGTAAGTCAGTAAAGCCTTTTTCTAGATGACATTATTTCCTCAGATTACTTGATATGCAGTGGCTGGTAGTTAAAATAAGTATATCACAGTGTTACTCCTCTAGTCTTTCATGAAATTGAGCAACTTATATAGCAAACTTCTGGGTGCTTTCCTTCTCACCAGAGGGAATACGTCTTACATCCCCCCATAAAACCCTACAAAGAAATGAGTGCCTAGAATCATGCTATTTATTGTAATGAGCACCCTAGGTTCAATAATACTGTAAGAAAATATGTGAAGGTCCTGGAAAGTGCAATCTATGCAATCTTCCTCTTACTCATCATTTTCCATATAAATTATTTTATCAATAAGCACCTAGAGGCTTATTTTTCACTTGCATCAGTTTTACAACTGTATGTTTCCATTCATTTCATCAGAATTATTTCTGGTTTACAGTGGTGCATTTTAAAATATTTTGATAAAAATGAATGACTCCCCCATGAAAAGAAAATATCCCTAATCAGATATTTTCGAGTAATAACTCCAGACTGACAATAAGAGATTAAAGGAGAAAACACCAGTGGCCATAAAATATTCTTAGCTTGCAGGTATGAGAATATGCCAACATGACATCATGGGAAAAAAAAAAAAAAGGAAATTTCAATATTATTTATGCTTTTTGTCTACAGACCTCCTATGGGGTCCATAAGAAGCCTGCATCCATCAAATCCTCAAATCAGTAAAGTAAGAAGAATTTCTGAAGGATTAAAACTGACGGCAAACATCCGACTCTTTCAGCCACTCTATTACAAAAGAAAATTGGAATCCCCTCATGTTTGATACAGGATCTGAAGAGTGTGTTTGTATGAAATAATAAACACAGAGAGTACCAATGTTCCTGTGAAATTAAGTATATTTCTTCATGTAATATGGTGAAGTATGAATTCTTGTTAATGTGGAACTGCACGCAATCTTGTAACTGGCAGACAGTCTCCCTATACTAATGAAAACTGAACAGGTAGGTGTGGAAAACAAGGGAAAAAGAGGAAAAAAATAAAAATGGTTCCAAGCCCTGAACAATTTTTAAATTACATTATGCACACAGTAGAAATGTCATGCTCTCAGTGGTGAATCATAGGAAACACCAGCAAAGAAACTCCACAACACTCTTGCTTCTGTGGGCTCCAAGGCAGGAGTAAATAAAATGGGTCAAGGCACAATCCCTGCCACCCCAGGGTAAGTGGTGTGGCTGGCACGGCTCACACCTCAGCACCTATGTCCTCCCCATCTCTCTCAATGCACTGCCCAAATGGTGGATTCATCTGCCCTGGATCCTGGGTATGGACCCTGACCCACGCTGTGCCCAGCTTTGGCAGCCGACATAGCCAAAACCGTGATGCTAACTTTCACACAATGGGCGGTAGAGGATGATGCTCAAACATTTTCTGGCCCTGTTTGGGTTGTTGGTCTAGCTATTGAAATTCTGCAACACACATTGAGCGTGTTGGAATCATGAGGGTGTCCCATTCTATAAGTGCAAGCAATACAGAAAGCAGAGCACTGGAGGATAATGGCGAACAGCTCTTAACATTCCTATTTTATCTGACTAAGGAAAAATAAGGAGATTAAAAGATCCAGAATCCTTTTGTGAATTTTCCTTGGAGTCTAATTACTTGGATCATATTGTAGTTAAGTAAAATTGCTAGGGATAATTATATTAATATTATTACTATTATTAATTATGTATTATATGATAATACTAAGATAATTATACATTATACAATATCAATATAATTTTATAGTACTAATCTTTCTCACTTTAGAACAATTTCCATGGTTAGAAAGAGCAGACAAATTCTCTGGTGCAATAAGGCCTTATTTAGGTTTCATCTCCACATAGTTTGTGTAGGATTTGCACAAGAAAATTAAGTGGTATATAACTATTAAATTGTGTTAATGGTTATAGTTGAAAAGGATCTTGTAGTAGTGTCCTTGTTTTGTCTGGGACAAGTTAATTTTCTTCATAGTAATTGGAATGGTGCTGTGGTTTGGATTTAGGATGAAAATAATGTTGGTAACACATTTTTAGTTGTTGCTGAGCAGTGCTTACACAGAGTAAGCCAGGACAGCTGACCCAAATGAACCAAAGGGGCATCCCATACCATGGGACATCATGTCCAGTAATAAAAGCTGAGGGAAAGAAGGTGGAAGTGGGCACATTTGAAATGATGGTGTTTGTCTTCCCTGTAAACCACTATAGGTGATACGTCCTGCTCTTCTGGAAGTGGCCAGACATGTGCCTTTCAATGGGAAGTAGTGAATGAATTACTTCTTTTGCCTTGCTTGTGTGTGCAGCTTTTTGCTTTAGCTATTCTTTAGCTATTTAGCTTTAGCTAAACTTCTTTATCTTGACGCATGTATTTTCTGTTATCTTTCTGATTCTCTCCCCCATTCCACTTCGGAGTAGTGAGTGAGCAGCTGTGCAGTGCTGAGCTGCCTTCTGAGGTTAAACCACAAGCAGGAAAATTTCTCAAGACAGTCAATAAATTTGATAATTATACTACATCTAGTAAGCTTTACAGTCAGAAGGGCCTATCCCAGGTTGGACATTAAACGTAGTACCATGAGGCAGACCATTTCCATGTCACCAGCGAAGAACAGAATGGCACAGATAATGAGACTTTTGTTACTGAAGACTGAAATATGTTTAAATGAGGTTGTGGTTTAGGTCCACAAATGTATTCTCTAAAAATAATAGATGGGGAACTAGTAACTACTAGTAAAAACCACTGGTATTAATCCTTTCAGACAAAACAGCATAAACACATGGAAAAGGAGGTAGAAATCAACAGCAGAGCCAAAAAGTATAACTTCTCTTTCCAGCAGGGATGATTATTTGCAAGGTCATTACTGAGACAACCCCAGCATGTCACAGCTTCCCATCACTCACTCCCACTCCTGGTAATCTGCACTGTAACAAAATCTGCAGAGAATTGATTTTAGCTGCAATGACATTGGCAATGGGGAAACAAATGTTCTTGTATATAGTTCAGCCAGATCTCACTACGAAGGTGGTAAAGAAAATAAAAAAATAAAGCTGAGAAGTAAAAAAAATGTGAGGCTTGTCCAATTGTGTTCTAGACTCAAAACTGTTGCTCCTCTGTGGGCTGATTCAGGGAGAGCACCTTCATGTGATATGTTTGATATTTCATGATATTTCACCATGGTCCCAGTAAGAGGCAAGGGAGAAGCAGCAGTAATGAAATTCAGCACAAGAAGGTTGTGGATCTGTTAGAGCAGGTCCAGAGGAGAGCTATGAAGTTGAACAGAGGGCTGGAGCATCTCTCCTATGAAGAAAGGCTGAGAGAGCTGGGGATGTTCAGCCTGAAGAAGAGAGGCTCTGGGGAGACCTTATAGTGGTCTTTCAACACTTAAAGGGGGCTTATAAAAAAGATGGAGTGGAACTTTTTGCTTGGGTAGACGATGACAGGACAAGGAGGAATAGTTTTAAACTACAAGAGGGGAGATTTAAATTAGATGTTAGGAGGAATTTCTTTACTCATAGGGTGGTGAGGCACTGGAATAGGTTACCCAGAAAAGTTGTGCATGCCCCATCCCTGGAAGTGTTCAAGGCCAGGTTAGACGGAGCCCTGGGCAATCTGATCTAGTGGGTGGCATCCCTGCATATGGCGGGGGGGTTGGAACTAGATCATAGAATCATAGAATCATTAAGCTTGGAAAAGACTTCCAAGATATCTGGTCCAACCACCCCCTACCACAAATATCACCCACTAAACCATGTCCCTAAGCACCAGGTCCAACCTTTCCTTGAACACCCCCAGGGACGGTAACTCCACCACCTCCTTGGGCAACCCATTCCAATGCCTGACTGCTCTTTCTGAGAAGAAATTTCTCCTAATTTCCAAATTGAACCTCCCCTGGCACAACTTGAGGCCATTCCCTCTTGTCTATTGCTAGTTATCTGTGAGAAGAGGCCAATCCCCAGCTTCCCACACCTTCCTTTCAGGTAGTTTTTAACCCAGCAAAGAGTGTACCTTTCCAAGCCATGGGCTGCCAGCTTCTCCAGGAGAATACTGTGGGAGACTGTTGTCAAAGGCTTTGCTGAAATCTAGGTAAACTAGTAGATGATCTTTAAAGTCCCTTCCAACACAAGCCATTCTATGATTCCATGAAATATGTGTGTTTTTCCATTTCACTCCTGTTTGTCTGAGTTAAAAATAGTACCAAGGGAGGGGAATTTGGCTATCCCTGCCTATTAGTGCTGACAGCTACTAATAAGATCAAGTTTGTAAGACAAATCTACAGGTGTTGGAGACGGTATTTCAAATATCCACCATGTATCATTTCAATCTTGAAAATTGACTCTAGAAATCAGTGTTTTCCTTAAATAAACATTCCATCTATCTTGGTATAAGTGTTCAGAATGTAGCTTTAGTATTCAATGTTGATCTTTGTATTCTAACTTTTTATTTAAATTTATATTACATACATGTGTGAATATATCAGCTGTATTTTAAGTTAATAAACAGGATAAAAATAAATTAAACTAATCACAAATAAAAATGGAAATGGTAATGTTCTTTTAAGAGGCTGTTTAATTATCTACCACTTTTTACTGTCATTCACGGTGATTATCAATTAATCTACATAGCAGGAATTTACATAGGAGTTAATGGAAAGTTAAGCTGGAAGGCTTCTGCATCACCAGGAATGATTTCTTGAAAAATCTTTATGTATGTAATAAGTTCAGACAGAGATCTAGCAGATGTATCTTTCACAACACGTGATTTATTAGATTATCATTTTGATTCAGACTAACATCAGAACTGTGGAGAAATGCTATTATTCATAATTTCTGTCCTTTCCATGCAGGCAATTGTTTCAGCTGAAACCTTCTGCGTATTCTCCAAGGGCAAGAAGAAATAAATTTTCTTTTCAGACTTCCACCTGAAGGTGATTTTGTTCTCTCAGCATTGTTTCTGATATGTGACAAAAACTTACAAGCTGAAAGTAATTCATATCAGTCTCCCTTTCAAGACCACTAGCAATCTTACCTGTTCAAATCATAATCAAACCACAGCAAAGAAATTACTCAAGCGTTAGTTTCACTCCATCTCTGTCTAGTCTGAACATTCTGAGAACGCAAAAATCCTTACACAAAGTTACTACCAGACATAACCTCAAAAACCATCCTTCTCACCTGTGGTTTGTCTGTTTCCTTTCCATGACATAAGACTTTTTTCTTTTGTTTTATGAAAGCACATTAAAAATACTTATTCTATTAGGCAAGCTGGACAACCATGGCAAAACAAATCCAAGTTTTTTTTTTTTTTAAACAGTAAATTCATCAGGCATTCTACCTAAATTACTACTGTGATACAGTAAAACATCACTTCTTAGGTGCTCATCAACATGTGTCTTGACTGTACTCATGCTGTATTGCAGGGTCATCCAGATGCTGCTGTCTGGTACATAAGTGAAAGAGTCTTGTGGATTAGAACTTTTTTCTTTCCTTCTTTCTTTCCCCCCACAGCTAATGCATGCACTTAAATTGTGAATGCAGAGTGTTGCAGCACCATCTCCTCTGACAGGTACTGAAGGAGCAAAACCACAACTCTTGCATCACCACTAAGTTTTACAACAGTTTCTGCAATATTAGAGTGTAAACAAAAAATAGCCAAAAGATATGCAGATATATTACACAATCTTCCAAAATCAAAATATATTTTTCAGAAAACCTCATCTTCCTGTGAGTAGTTCTGAGAGGAGCACATATATACATTGACCTTCTTCCTCAATGAAAAACAAATCACGCCCTCAAACCTTGAGGAGTCTGAGCTGTTCTACTGCCTGTTTAGTGAAATCCCTGATTTGTGTTCTTATATTTCCCTGGAATAAAACAGAGAGTTTTGCAAATAATCAGGGACTGTAGTCAAGGGAAAAAAATATAAATTTCTGCAGTCTGGTCACATTCAGGCAACAAATTTTAATGGAAGAACTAGTCTGTGAATCCACTACATGATTAAAAAAAAATATGTCCTGTCTGTGGAAGCTTACACAGAGATAGGTTTTAATCAGTGAATATTTTCCCCCCAAGAAAGAGTGGTCACATGGTTATCAACTACAATGTGCAGAAGGAATTATTCCAATAAGCATTAGTGAACACATATCTACTGCTGTTAGGATCACCAAGACTGTAGTGTGAGGCTTGCCTCTGATTTTCCTGTGTTCTTTACACTAAATGTGCAGACTCAGGCTAAGAAATCAGTCCATCTGAGTAAAATATATTCTCATTATTTAAAAGTATGTCTGCAGGAAAATATCGATTTTCTATATATATATATATATATTTTTTTTTTAAATAAAAAAAAAAGTAAAACCTATTCAGCCATGTGAGCACTTTGCCTAGAGAAGGAGTTAATTTCCTTGACTGGCTTATCAACTTTGCAAATGGAGCAGAACTGATGCAGCACGCTGCTGGAGACACAGCAGAGTTGTTTGTATTGAATTGCAGCTTGGCAGAAAGGTATGAATTTGATTCCACCTTCCAAGGGAACTACTATGCACTGATTGACAAGGTTCCTGAAATTTGGGAGTGTCCTGAGAGGCAACGAATACAGACATCCTTGGGAGCACTGTGCTCTGACATGAGCAGGAATTTCCAGGTCCTTAAGTGTCTCAGTAGCTCATCAGTTAATGGTTTCAGACAATATAGTCAAAAGAGTCTTCCTAAAGTCCAAAGGAAATATTGCTTGAATTTTTCTAACTGAAAAATGTTGGATTTTCTCATTTCGTAAAAAACAAACAAACAAAAACAAAACAAAACAAAAAAAAACCACAAACAAATAAACAAACAAAACCCCAAACATCTAAATTGCTAATCTTTGTTCCAGTGCAGAACAGTGCTTTCTCTTATAATTTTCAAATTCCCAGTGTAACACAATTTCAGCATTCTGCTCTGATGTCTTTACCTCTTCCACTGCCTCTGATGCTACTAATGTCTACTGGGATGCTGCCTTGTATTTGAAACAGCAGCCTCTGAGTTTACTGTGCATTGGGCCACTGTAGCTCCCAGTTCAGCATCAACTCTGTTTAACATGAAATGGATCCGAATGAAAACATCTGACAGAATTACCATGACTAAGATGCAGACATATAGTCTATTATACTGCTTGTGTCATGGGGGAAGTAATTTCAGGCAAAAGTTGAAGGAAAAAATGTTGGTATTTTCCAAATCTTCCAGTTATCTCCGATGTTTCTGTGCCACTTCCATCAAAATATTCATAGAATTAAAATAATTAAAATTAAGAGTAGACTTTGTTTTTACTTCAAATATTTTTCATGTAAATGAAAACATTTCACAATATTTTCACAAATTCATTGAATTTTTTTGGGGGGTAAAAATATTGGAAAAATGCCACAGTAATTTTCATGTCAAAAAAAACCAGATCTATATCAAGTACTGCAAAACGTCTAGAACAATTTAGTTCTCGTATTGATTAGTTGACAAGGTGAAGACACTGCCATATTGCTAGGCTTAAATTGCTGTCCCCTATCCGCTCACCTTTAGCCAACTCCACTTCAGAAGTTGCCCAACTTTTTTGCAAATCCATATCAGGACAGTTAATAAATAAATGATCATGCAAATGACTATATCATCAATGTTTTCAGTTCATTTTAAATGAGCTCCTTGGAAAAACAGGACCACCCAGGAAAGGACAACTTAGGTGGAAAAAAAAAACAACACATATTTTTCTTGATTCGGTCTCAGAACAAGAGAACTCTGCTTTATTGAGCCAGACAGGTAATTAGACAAATATACTTGTGTGTTTTCTTAACCTATGCACTATCACGTATAATGGTGTCTGACTATATCTAACAATAAAGGACAAAGTAATTTTTAGAATGTAGGTGCAGATATAGTCTCTCATTAATTTTGTTTCTCTTGGAAATATATTTTTTAACAATGAAGGCATGATATTGGCAAAGGAGAAACGGACCCTATGCAACCCTGATCTAATCCTACAAACCCTGGAGGAACTGCACAAGGCATAGATTACACTAAAGATATGAGACAACTACTACAGAGCACTGGGGGTAATTTCAAGAGCCATAAGGTTGAACAAGCCATCTTCTCTGCAGTTTGTTCCAGAGACTGAGAACTCCTCTGTAAAACTGCCCAGGCTGAATATGTTCTTCTGTCTTTTAATAAACTGGTGATCACTCTAAACTTACTAATAAATCTTTGAGAAGTCCATAGCCCACCTGAACCAACTATTCACATGACTAAAAGGTCTTTCTAGCTATCATGATGATGATGAACGGGTATTTCCCTCATACCCTCTTTTGGAGTAATGTTGAAGTTGAGCTCTGCAGACAATGCCAAGTTAATTTTCTATGCCACTTGTGCAATTCTTTATTTGCAAGTTATTTGCAATTTGAAAGTTACAAGCAAAAATTCAAGAAGAGATGTAATACCTTCAGGACTACTATATTTGAGTCATGTACCATTTCTGCAGCCCTTAACAGTAAATTACCTCATGTTTTTCTAACACATGCTGATGTTGACTGGCTTCCTTAATCAATCACATGTCACTTGAGGAAATGGAAAGAGAGCAAGGAACCTGGCTGAACACTAGTGTCAGCCCCTACAGGGCTTTTCTTTGGAGAACAATGTACATGATGTGCTCTCTAGCATCCTTTTCTGTTCAATTATAAAAATAACAGGGCCATAACTAATGGGAAAAAAAGGGGCTGCTGCAGTGCCCTGGAGGAACCACATTATATATTGATATCATTAGCCCTTTTGTTACATCTAAATGAATAAGAACCAAGCTGCAGCTCTGGCTGCCTGAAGGGAGGGGCAAAAGCTGCTTTTAGAGCAACTCCTGGAGCTTTTACAGTGGCATAGAGAAGGCAATTCCTAACACTGGGGATGTAGGAAGAGCCATCAAATTACCCTAAAAAGGATTCAGACTCAGGGCTCAGTAGTAAAAGTTTGGTCAATGATCTGAAATCTGGCACTGCTTCTGCATTTAGTCTCTCAATATTCACAATGTTTCTCTTGTTTAATTATCTACATAAGACTCATAAACTTCGTTTTAATGTAAGTTGTGCTAAATATGGTTGTTAATTAATTTATATTTTTCTCTTATGAAAAAAGCATTTAAATCTACCAAATGTCATAATTCATTTTAGTATTACATAGTCAACATTTGGCAGATTCTTTGAAGACAGCAGGGCAGAAATAATTCACAGAGGGAGGCAATTGCTTGGAGTTAGTATGAGGCACTGACTGATGACAGATGACCAGAAATAATATAATCGGATCATATTGTTTTTCTTTTCCCTATAGAAGTGATGTTGCATGCTCTGGGCAGAAGAATACGCATTTAGGACATCAGAGAATTATGATGAGAAAGTAACTGAAGGGAAAGTAACTAATTTTATGGTAGGGGTGATTGCATTATTATGAATCATCAGAATAAAAATGAAAATTCAAAATGAAATCATCCTACCTGGTTAATTAAAACAGGGAAACGTGAAAATGTAAGGATGACAAATCTAAGAACTTTGATGATTAGATTTTTTTAAAGTGTTCAGCATCAGCTTTCATTGGTAAGCATGAATCTTTTGGACAGGTTAGTACTATTTTTACAGAAAATGAGGTAAGTGCTGGAAATATCTTTTATTTATTTTTATTTATTTATTTATTTTTTTTCCTTAGCATAGCATACAGAGGTTGAGATTTTTCTACCAGCAGTGGAAATATCATCAAACTTTCAGACACGGATGCTGTGTCTGCTTTGGAAGTTTATTTCCTATTCAGAGAAAGTACAATTTTTATAAATTCAGGAATTGAAAGGTGCACTGGGAAGAGATATTCTTAGGACACATACTTTAGCAATTGTGTTTTATACGTACATATTTTCTATCCCAACTCCTGGGAGACAGTGATCAGTTACATGTAGTTTTGTCATCTCTTGTATGCACAATCATAGTTAGATATATCCAAGACATGAAGGCCTCCACCACCAACAATGGAGGACAGCAGTGCAAGCTGCCTCCACACTGTCACACTGCTATGCACACTGGATGTCTTCCTGTACCAGAGCAAATGCATGCTGCAGCCCAAGGAAACCCAAACTGAACAAAGACCAACTTCTTCAAGCTCTTTAATGGTGTTGGCCCCAATTTTCTCTAGATTACCAAAGAAAGAGTTTTAGACAAAAAGTATGGTCAAAGCCCTACCACTTTTGGTACCATCTTCACTCCACCATTTATGCAAAAGACAGAACTTTCTTGGGGGCCAGAATGAGGCCAGGTATAAATGAAACTAATTCCCACAATAAATTAAAAGAACATCTCAGGCCTTGGAGATTTGTGCTCAAAGCTCAAGGTGTTTTCATCTTGTTTTCCTGTTGATACATCATGAAAGTACACATCCAAGAGTGAAACATTTAGAAACAGCACAGAAAAAACACAATTCTTCTCCAGGCAAAGCCTCAGCTCCATGCTCAGTTCTCCATCTGGAAAGAGGACAGCAGAACTACTGACACAAGGCAGATGTATGTTCCTTAACGCAGGGCTTGAGGTACTCACACAGTGCTACATGAGGATGGTGGAAGAGCTTAACAGAACAGAATGCCTCTCAATGGAAACCCACCACCATCTTCAGTTGTACCACCTGTGGAATTACCTATCCATCAAAATGGATATTAACAAGAATATCAATTCCTGATATCAGTCCAGTATTGATTGCCTGACATTGTGCGCTGTCATAAAACATCGCTGTGAACACTAGGTGTCACGTGAAAACATACCGTACTCTGCTGTGTCAAAAAGGTAGATCATTAGCTTCTCTGGCAGAGATTAAAAAAGTAAGATGTTGGTATAAATCAAGGATTTCTACACTCCTCTAGCTAAACAGGCCCCTTAGCTACTTCTTGCCATCTTCTGCCTAGGTTGCCTCTGCATAAAGAACTGCAACTGGACATTTGTCTGCTACAGCTGCATCAATAGGAAAAAATTCCTGCATGCTTGGGAGTGTTCCTGGTACTAGCATGCAGTCACCCATGCCACTATGAGGTATGAGTTTGGCCTTTTCCAGCCTTTGTTTTCCCCCAAAAATTTGCAAAACACAATTTTGGTTGGGAGAACAATCCACGGATTATTCCTGCTGGGTGGCTTGGACACACTAGCCTATTTTGGAGACTGAGGCCCTTTGTGTAGAAATGAGCTTGAACTGCCCTGGACCGGTTGGCCTCACCGTCTAAGTCCCTTGGCATGGTTAATTGATGTGTATAGATGTAGTCTGTCCATCTTGCTGGAAAATTGTTCACTTGAACAGTGACCACAGTACCAATTCCCAAGTTGGCTGCCAGAAGTCTTTCTTCTTATACCTGTGAGTATACAACTTCCTACATACAATATACTGTGGAAAATAAATCATTTTTCTGGCTCTATTTTGTGCTTGGTAGAGTTAGCAAATAAGTTATCCCCCACTGATTAGTGACTGACTTTACCCTAGGCTGGTATGTTCACTGCTTCCAGTTCCTCTATGGATAAGATTCTTTATCTCTTTACATCAGATCTTTGCCTGGCTTTATAATGTATTGAAAACCAGGTGACTCTCCAGGTGGGTTTTGTTTGTTAGTTTGTTTTTGTGGTTGTTTGTTTTGTTTTGTTGCTGTTATTTTGTGACTGCTCCTCATATGTAGGTCCGGTGGTCACCTAGGGGCTATACATGACACTGATTGACAAGAGCCACCAGATGGACCTCTGCAAAGTAAAACAGGGATTTTCTTCAAAATATCCTGCATTTGGTCAGCAGCAACATGCCAAACAGCTTGAATGCTCTGAGTGTTTTCCATTTCTTTTTCAATTCTGTTGCCTTCAGGGTTCTAGATATTAGATATGGCTCTTCTGTACAATGAAGAGTAGTGTTCTGAGACCCTGGTGGAAAGTTAAACTCACCTTGTGCCATGCAGCATCACGAGAAGGTTACAGCTCCCATCCCCTGAAGCACCCTAGTGTCAGCCTGTCACTCTGCCAAAATTAATTCGTTTTGCTTTTTCAGTACTGACGAAGTTATACTGCTGCTAATTCCAGAGCTACTTCCATGAACCTTGGCTTGAGGGTCTCTGTTTCACAGTGCAGCTGTAGACAAACTTACTGTGGTATAAGTCTCAGCGTCTAATACAAAACTTTCTGCAAGGGTTTCTCTCAACGTTGTTCATCTGTCACTGTTTTGACTGTAATATCCATTCATTCTCCAAAAATTCAGATTTCAATAAAGATGACATCTTGCATTTTGAAATTAAAGGTACTGTGTACAAAGGACTTACTCATCACAAGAATATGTGCTATGCAAGAAACAAATGTACATTTAAACACACATGAAATATATATTTTTATTATTAATTGCATCCCACTCTCCCATATTTCTCTTGACTTTTTCCCCAGTCTACAGAAATGCTTAACACCTTCAATATTCAATCATTTCAATAGCTGGGAAAAATAAGGATGAGATACAAAGTTACTGTTTCACTGGTAAAAGGTATTTTCTTTGGAAACAACTAAAGATCAAATACAAAAGGAGTCTTAGTGTGTTAGAACTAAATAAACTGCCATATAGTCTATTACCTGAAGTAGGGTCTAATGTAGTCACAGCTGCAGCATTCTGTGCATATAAATATATATATATACCTTATTTATTTATTTATTTTTAATAATTAAAAAAAGTTATCTTTCAAAACTGGACAAATGCAGTGGATTACATATCTGGACAGGTATCTGATATTTACCCCTGGAGGGATATCTTATCACAGTGGCTCTGACTCCCTATCAATTAGAAATCCTCACCTTCCCAGTCATTTGGACAAGAGTTAGCATGATAAAATGATTTGTTATGCCAATAAAGTTTTTGTTACACTGTAAAATGGTTTGTTACACTCCTACCGCTACCAAAAAGAAAAAAAAAAAGTTATGAAAATTAAGTAGATTTCAAGGTCCAAAAAGGAATATTCTGCTGTGGGGACTAGACACAAGGCAAAAAAAAAAAAAAAAAAAAAAAAAAAAAGGAAAAGAAAAAAAAAAACAGGCCTTCTGATCTACATGGCTGGCCATCTAGTAATTCTTCAGTACTGTAAAAAGACAACCTAAATGACCTTTTAACTAACAACTGAAATTAGTATCCCAATTAGGAAAACAGTTATGCATCTGAAATGAATGGGAGACTCCTCAGGTCAACAGTACTCAGAAAATGGGAGGAAACTGCAGCAAGTCTGATAATCTAGGTGGTGACTTATGTTCTGTGGGGCAGTAAATTAAGCAAGGCTAAATTACAATTCTAAATGGAAATTGAAGTACAGACTCGTATGCTAATCACACTGCCTCACAGATGGAATAAGGAAGATAATAAGACTGGAGGAAAACCCTACTTTGCATATTTTAACATTGTGTATATCAGTCAAAAGCAATATCTGAAACTGCAATTATTTAATTCCCAGTCAAGCCTTACAAGTTCCTGACACATTTTGAACTTGCAATGAATTGTATACAGAATTTATTTATGATTGTTCCAGGCAATCATTCACACCACAAGAAACGGACATCTTATGCTTTACATAAAGCTGTACAAATTACTACATAGTTTTTCTATTTTTCCATATGCATATTTCATTAAGTGTATATATATAAAATGCTTTTATTCTATTATTATAATATTTCTATCTGTGTTCTTGTCATTTGGTAAATTTTGAGCTGAGTTTTTTTACACTGGATAAGCAGAGGACAAAACTGTTCTTGATTTCAGCCACCAGCTGTATTTCCACAGAACTCTAAATTTAATCACAAAATTTCTATAAAAAATTCTGAATATCACAATACATTTTTCTTACAGGAGTGAGGAATAATTTATATAAATACAATTTGAATATATTAATGTTTTTCTCCTATTAAATCGACTACACTACAATTTCCCTTGTATGGGCTCACTTGAGCAAAATGAACACTAGTGGACTACGAGGGGAATTTGCTGCAGATGCAGAGATGGACCTAATGGGAGAGGCAACCTGGTTTCACTATCAAACCCTCACAAGAGTAAGAAAGCTGTACTCTACCGGGCTTTGCAGATGCAGTGTGCAATATTCTTTTCCAAAGCCTGCTTGCATTGTAATTTCACAACATATGTTGACACATACAGGACCAGGCCTCAAGAGAAGTAATTTTATGTTCACTGAAAAATATCTTGACTCAAAGTCTTTACTTTCTGACTGAACAACATGCAGGAAAAGGCTGGTTTAGGTGCCTGTGATGTCACCAGTGCTTGAGAAGCTGGAACAGACACATGGGATATGCAAGCACTTGTGATGTCACTGGTGAACTAAGAAAATGCACTAATTCGGGTCTGGACTTTAAAGTGGAAGTTCATTAATCACTGCTGTAAGATCAAAGTTTATTAAATTTTGACTAAAAGCAGTGGTAAGGCAATAGCATTTGGCATCTTACAAAAGCATCCTTTAGTAATGCTGAGAAGTCTAAAACTTCAAGACTTTTAGACTGTGAACACTACTGTGTTCTAGACAGTTAGGCAGTTCTAGACAGATCTATGACACATCATAGAAATCATCTAGGTCCTGACCCTGTCAGCAAGACTTCTAAATAGGCTGATGTTTACCCTCCAGAAATCCAAGGTAACAGCTCTGTCAACCACCTTTCTTACTTCACCAAAGATCAAAAACTCTATCATTTCATGATTGCTGTGCCCAAAACAGCCTCCAGCAATCACATCACCCATAAGTCTTTCCCTGTTTGCAAGGACAGGTCAAGTGAAGTGAGGCACCTTCCCTAGATGGTTCCCTCACCACCTGTGTGAGTAAGCTATCCTACACACACTCCAGGAATCTCCTAGACTGCTTCCTCTCTGTGTTAGTTTATTTCTAGCAGACATCTGGGAAGTTGAAGTCTCCCATGAGAACAAGGGCTAGTGATCATGAAACTTCTAGTTGCTTATAGAATATTTCATCTGCCTTTTCACCCTGTTTGAGTGGTCTATAACAGACTCCCACCATAATATGTCTTATTGCCCTTTCCCTGTCTCTTACCCAGAGACACTCAGCCCTTTTATCTCCATCTCCCAGCTACGTGCAGTCAAGGCATTCCTTGAAATACAGGGCTACTTACCTCCTCTTCTTCTCTGCCTTTCTCTCCTGAAGAGCCTGTAACCATCTATTACATCACTCCAGGCATGCAAGTTGTCCCAACATGCACACAGATTTTTTTCTTTCAGAAAATAAATGTAATTAACTTGAGAAAATGTAAAAATTAAAATCTGAACATAATTTTAAACTAATAAGCTTAAAATCTCTAATCTCTTTCTTTGTTAGTAAAGGACTTACAAGTCAGTTAGTAAAACATCTTGAATTACTGAGTAGACCAGGAATATCCAACCTATCTGGTTGATCAGACCATGGAGTCTTTTTCATGGAGCAGGCATGGACTTTAGATGACAACTCTTCTCTGACTATCTGCCAAGCACTGGTGGTCATGGTTACAACCACGAACCATGAGCATTTGTGTTCTCAGAATAGGTGCAGATATCTAAGGCATATCAGAACCATGTGCACCCACATGGTGTGAACCATTTGCTATGTACTACACTCAGCTATGTAGAGAAAGAAACCAAGAAAGAGCTACCACTTCTAAATCACACAAAGTTTGTGCCAGCCAAGATTTTGAGCATAAGCAGAACCAGCTAGCAAAATGAGGAAAGACTGTGGACAAGACTGGGCTGCTGCTCCCAAAGTAATTCATCCAGCCCCAGTGCTTCTTTGAATTGCCCATAGCCCTCAGGTGCCCATTGTCCCACGGCTCAATGACCATTCAATGGACAGCATACTTTTTGTAATGACTTCTAGTGCTTGCAATTTTTGACTAGTATTGCAACAATAAAAAGTAGATCATGAAGGCAGAGTATTCTCATAACCCAGAGTCCCAAGAAAGAACAGATAATGTCATTAAATATACATGAGTACTCTCACTCCTAATATTTCCCTGACTTTTTTCAAGTGTCACATTCATATCTCACTTTGGGAGAATCTTAGTTGTGTGTCATGTAAAATATATTTACATTCAGGATTGAATAAATACCATCATTGATTGTGAACTTTGGAAAGGTTTAGGCCAACTAATTTTGGACAAGTCTGTTCTCCTTTTCGGTGTGTCTCAATGAATGAGAGATGAGAATTTGAAATAGTTTTCACCTCTCCTAGTAAAGGCCAGAATGGGGACTATGCCACTTTGTCACTTTTGTCATAAGCAAAGAGAAGAGCAGTGTACATTTTAATAATGTGACTATCATTCTCTAATTCAAAATACAATACAATTCCAAATCCATGCTGCTATTGATCAACCACTACATCACCTTGTCAGGAAAGAGGCACACAACAACTGAAGACTGAATGCGGAAAGACGGCTCGAATCCGAGTGCAAGAGAAAATTGGGACTTACGGAGAGGAGTATTTGGATAGCACTGTGAATAACCTCTAGGTACTGGAAATCAATTATGCAGCCTGTCACAGAGACGTAGGAGTAATCATCTAGGATGCCAGGAGCAGAAGGACGCACCACCCTTCGTATGCAGCCAGGCCCGTGCTCCCGCCACCAAGATCGGTGCATTGAGATGTTAAAGGTCATGAGATCGGTTTCCTAGGAGACAGGGAGGGAGAAAGCATGAAATCCTCAAACTCAATATTATTTAAGATGAAGAAAGGGAAATAAATGGTGATTTTAGTTATTAAAATGAAAATAAGACAAATAACTTGCCTTCCTTTTCATCCACGTAATTTTAACATGAAAGTAGACCATTAAGAGGGAGAGAGGAAATTACAAAGGTTTATTATTTATTTTGTAATTGTGCATTGGAGCTTTTGTCTGGTAGAAGGACCATCATACCACGTACTGCACAAAACACAGTGAATATTCTATGTCTCCATGGACTCACAGCCTGAAAAGCAATTTTGTTGTTACTTGATTAGAATTTGATTCAAGAATTATTTTTTGAACAAGCAACAGAGGCAACTTTACTCCATGGTACTGGAGATGATCTAAAACAAATTTCCACCATATTTATTTAAATTAATAATTATAGTAAAATTAAAGTATCATTTTAAATTAGGCCACAGCCAGGCAGGTTGTCCCAGTTGCCAATGGTTCAGATGAAATGTTCTCTGCAGCCAAAGATTTGGCTGCCTTTCCTTCCTTCTATCACCCCCATGGAGATTTCTTCTTCTTAGCTTAGCTAATAAACCCACTTCTGTGAACTGATTTGAGTTTAAAATAAGAGGAATAATTTCTCTTCATTCACATCAGCTTCAAAAATCAATGACAATTTCTCCAATCAGGCTACTCGTAAAAGTTTACTTTCACACTAACAAAAAGTACACTTGGTGCAAATTCCAGTTCAAGAAAGAGTCCTTATATTTCCCTTTGTTAATTGCTTTTATTCTGAATACACCTGAAAATTAACAAGTGTTACACATTAACAATCTCTATTACTGTTAGTTAGCAGTACGTAATCAGCCTTTGTGATTTGATGTTTTGCTCTTCATAACTTCTTTACCCTTAAAATGCAGATTTGTAGGATCACTATTCACAGTTGATGAAGCATTTGTCTTTTGACTTTGTATGTCATTCCTTGATAGTGGTTTAGAAATTTTTCAGCTGCACTATGAAAATGATTTACAAAATCAGAAGTTCACAGACAATTCAGTGTAAAGAAAATGTAATTATAAATACAGTCATAGGAAATAGCTGAGGCTTTCTCTGTACAACAATGCCAGAGATTGCACAGTGTTATCAAGTGTTTTTAACAACTGTCAAGTGTAGGAAATGCCATTTGTCAAGCAGTACACAGATACTCATCTATTTCGGTAACTCTTTGTTGAGTGGGAATATGGATTTACCATGTGGGTTAGTCTGTATCAAATGTTGCAAGTTAACACTTTGTTATCATAACTGCAGGAAAAAAATGTGGAGTCCGTGTGTTTGGTGTTGGTTTCATAGTTTTCTTTGCCCTTGAAGTTTTTTTGTTCCATTGTTTCATTTTTTTTTTTCTTTTGCCTTTAAGTTTTATTCAAGTTTGTGCTCAGGCAGGTCACAGCAAAAGGCAAAGCAAGCCAGTAAACTTGCGCAAGGAAACAGCTCTGTTACATCTTGCCAACACCTTTAAAACATAAGAATTTGACGTGATTTTGCTGATCATTATCAGAGCTATTTTACATGGATCAGATCTGTAGTTTTGCTCATATTTCAAGGTTTCTGGTGACACAGTGAGAGAAGGGAACAGCAATATTATAGCTAAAAAAGAATAGAGATATCATCACAGCAATTGCTGCTTTTCTTCTTATTATTATTCAGACATTATGGATAAAGGCTGTAAGTAGAGCTTTCTAACAATTATTTGTCACTGTGTGTATTATGTCCTGAGTCCCCCAAAAAAGGTAAATGATGATAATGATGGCCTAGCAAAGACCAGTTTTAGAAATGCAAACAAAACCACCTGGTGCACAAGCTTGACCTCTAAAATATCACTTCACATATTGGCAGACGTAAGCTGTTTGAGCTGATAAATGTTAAGCTGTCAATCAATAAATGAAAGCCTAAAAAAATCAATTTTCTTTTTATTATTTTTTTAAGCAGCCAAAGCACACTTCCACATAATTTCTTGGAGATTTTAAATCTGTAAAGTCATTGGAATATACCAGGCTCTGAAAAATTAGCCTGTATCTTCATTACTACTTACAGAAACATAGAAAATGAAAAAACACTTTGGTTGGGTGTACAGATTTTAAATACCAGTGTACTTCTGAGAGTGTTTCAGTATCTGTAAATTCAGTGTTTGGAAACTCTGCGTAGTGGAAAAGCTGCTGCGCAAGTGGATTATTCTCAATTGTATGTTTAATAAAAGTTAAGAATTCTTTCAGAATGTACAAGCAGGTACTTGAAATTTTTTCAAGAGATAACGTGCTATTTTCTAATGTAACAAGCAACCATTAAGCAAATGGTTACAAAATGATCAGACTTCAGCAGGTGATGTAATGAAACTGTTTATTTCTTACAGAAGAATGATGCCTCTTCATAATAAGAGACCAAATTCCAGGCTCTGTACAAAAGACATCAATCTCTCTCTTTGATGAGTCAGTTGGGATTCACGTAACAACTGAAATTTCAATTATGAATTGAAAATTGCTGTCTTCTGAGCTACAGACTCATGATGTTTCTTGATCTTGATTCCATACATCAGCAGGTAAACCATACTTCCTCAGCTAGCAACCTGTCAGGAAGATGACATAAACTAAGAGTAGGTAGAACGTAAGTAATAGAACTAGGAAAATCATGTGGCACTTATGGAAGTGATATAGCAAAGGGAATCCCTATGCCCTACTCCCCTCTTTTTCATTCAGCACTGAAGAAATGCTCCGGTACATGGTAAGAAGTTTTCACCTAAGCACAGGATCAGCACAATAATCACACTTCTACTGATGTAGTGTCCTGCTTAACAGCTTTTTAAGCTTTTAAACTATGTATAGGATTTGTGTTGGTTGTCAACCAAAGGATTAATTTTGATCATTATTGGAAATCATTGCTACACCAGGTGCTTTCTTTTAGGTGAGACATAATCCCTGTAAGTCCCAATAATACTGTTTTCTAAGTGCTTGGAGATAATGTTTAATTTCATTATATCTGCTTAAATTCCACATTTGGTTCCAAGTAGAGATTTTCTATATTCAAGTGGTGGATCTAGATAAATCTTATCAGATAATAACAGATAGCAGGGCTTAGGTTTAAACTAAGTAACAATAATAAGGATATTTCTTTCATTTATTTGTTTACTTTGTGTACAGTGCCTACAAGAAGCAAAAAAGGTCATAAAAATAATGATAAGTTAAGACTACTTAATTAAAATCACCAGATCTAAAGAAAGAAAAGACAATAAAACTCCAGGGGAAAAAAATAATAAACAAGATTGACTTGTGTGACAGACATCTTTTATTGTAACATAATGATTATGAATTGTAGAAATCTTTTTTCTTTTTTTTTTTTTCTTTTTCACTATATGTTTCTGCTTTATGCCATGCTATTTTATATTTCTTTCATTCCTGAAGAATATACTCTTAGGAAAACCATTAACAGAGACATTTGCATGTCAAATTGGATGGAGGAGAAGCACTTTTTCTTCCATAAAGCAGTCAACACTTGAAATTTCAGAGAAAGGTGCAAGAGCAAGGGCTAGCAAAGCATAACTGTAGAGAACTGGACATTATTTTCACTTGCGCATTACCTAGCCCTTACTAATACTTTTTTATTTTATTGATATATGCCATAATATATATTATAAATGAAAATTAATTAGGCTGAGGCTAATGTTAATAGGTTAACGTTAATAAACATTCTCATTTCTAAGACCAAGTATGGTCTAGTTCTGACTTACTACCCAGTTTCTGTTTTTACCAATGAGGAGAAAAGGTTTACATCAAAACTAATCAATAGTTAAAAGATAATGCACGTAGTGCTAGGAGAGCAGTAGTACATTACCTTGTAATTTCCTGCTCCTGATTAAGCTTTTAGTTAAACTTATAGTGGTGCTGGCATGGATAAGGGACACACTTATTCCTTGGTAACTAATTTCGAGGAGACATTAACCCCTATTAGATGTAAATGATGTGTTCCAGTGTTAACAAAATCTACTCTAATTGTAGAAGAGGTCTGTGGTTCCCATTGTGATTAGAGTTTCACACATTGAACGAATCCTGTAGCCATGATATTGAACTATGGCTGAAGGAAAGGATTCCCATGTCAAGCATAACTACAGTTAAGAAAATTGCATGCATTTAATTAAAAAAAAAAAAAAAGGAAAAGATAAAAAAGAAGAGGAATCCATGCTATCCATGCTATGAAGTTATATTTTTTAACCTATTGAATAGATGCCCATGGGAAAAAAAAAAAAAAAAAAAGTGTTTGAATTAGGCAGTACTGTCTTTACTGTCTTTTACTGGTGAGCTTTGCCAGAATTTATATACATATATATATATGTACATATATATATATTATTATTTTATTTATTTTTTTTAAAGTGAGCAAAATAACTTTGGGGAATTTGTTTGAAAAATGCATAGATGATCTACTGAAAAGATTAAAAAAGAAAAAAGGTTCATCTGCATTGTTTAATTTGCCACATGTTCATAAATCCGTTTCCTGTCTTCTAAAATAGACAATATTAAAATTAGATTTGCAGAACTTACTTTCAAAGTGGAGTGTCTTTAAAAGACCAGAAGGCAAGAAGTCAACAGAAGAAGCACACTGCTGTCTTCTTTACTCAATGTCATTATCAGTCATAAGAATCCATCAAGGGGTTGTTTTCTGCAACCTCTTGCCCCAGAAGGTGAGCTCTCATCTTTGGCAATATTCAGATCTATGCTCAAATCCCAGTTTTATGGCTCATGTTTTTTCTCCACCACTTTTGTGGCAGTCTCTGCGTCTGAGAAACAGCCCAAGAGGTAGTATAGTATAGCTGAAATAAGCTCCAAGATCAAATGAAAAAAAAACATGAGATAGGGTGATTGAATCAATATGAGCCTTACTTATCACTTGTCATAGGAAGTTCAACAGGAACACAAAAAAGTCACAACTGTCCAGAAGAGCTGTTTTGTTCCCATGGAGTCCTTGACATACTATTAAGTCAAGTACTTAGTCTGAAAATTGTTCTCACCTATTCCCCCTGACGATCCAGACAAAGATGAGAGACAAACCAGGTTTGGACTGATGGTAAACCGAGCACTGCTTTCTGTTTTGAAGACTGGGGATGGGATAAGGGCTAGTGTGAAGTCAAAGTAGACTGGTGTGTCGCTCAGTCAAGCCCTATGCAATTCTGACTGCAATGAGTCAAGATGATACTGACATGTAACTCTAACAGTGAAAAATTTGAAACAGCATCAGTGAGACATATATAGTCACCAACACAAATGCTGTAGGAAAACTTCTCAGAGCAGATAGCCAAGAAAGGCAAAAGAAGGCCTGAAAAAGTCTGGGAACACACACACACCCACAAAGATGTGAAAAAAAAAATCCAATTATGGGCCACAAAAACCTTCTGTCTAAAAGGTTCATAAAATTATGAACATTTGAAAAAGTTTATAATGTAAAGCAATTTTCACTCTCAGCAAGACCATTTCATTTCGACCCATCTTATGTTGTTTTTGTTGGTTTTAAACAAAAATGCTCAGTTCCCTAAGGAGTTCTGCATACATTTGAAATATCAAAAAATTAAAATTTATCACCAATATATCTTCCCTGAAAGAAAAACTGTTATAGGAAGATCTTCCCACATTATTTTGATATATAGTTTTTTACTGATAACCAAAGCAGGAGGGTTCAGTCATATGCCTGTGCACCTCCTCACAGTCTAAGCGTTTTACAAATAATTCCTTAACCTGCTTGGTTAAGGAAGTATATACCTATCGAGAAGACTCTTGCAATGTTAATGGGGTCTGGTTTGACTCACTTGTGCTAAAATTGCTTGTTCTTATGTAGTTCTCCATCTTCAGTACCATGGGCATCCTGAAGTGACAAACCCTACAAAACTGATCCTTGCATGGGGTAGTAGTTCTAGTGTTCCTGGGAAATGTATGCAAATACAACTTGTGCCAAAAGCCCACATAATTCAGTAAGAGGAACAGATGCAATCTAGCTTGCAGCCAAAACAGGATTTGTCTTTGTTGTTATCCAAAAAACTGTATTTTGTGCACAATGGTTGTGAACAAAGACAAAATATGGTGATAAAGACATGATTAAGAATACAATATTGCAATAATAGTACAGTTAATTTTAATAATTTCCTTAATTTCTGATTGGTTCTGTGCTCTCTTTCGATTGTGGATGTAGGAATACTATAACTTCCCCTGCTATATAATGAGATAAATGTTATGCAGGAAATAAATGCACTAGAGAGTGGGTGTTAAATTTAAGGGTCTGTACCAGAATCCAATGCCATTAAAATGAACCATAAAAAGATTTTTGAAAACTCTCTTGAATGTTAAGATTTCCGGCAAGAAAAATAACTCCCTCTTTTGAGACTAACTACAATGTTCATACCTGCATCCAGGAACACTTTTAAAGATTAATAGGCCAGTTTAAGCAACCGCTGTTGTGTTCTCTGTTTTGCTTGCTTGAAGCAAAACAATTGCTCATGATATTGCCAACTCTTGTTGTTTTATGGCAAGTCTGGTTATGTTCAGCATTTTTGTTAAAGACTCCATTTCCAGGGACATGAGATTACAATAAGGAGTTTGGCTTGTTACAAGAAAGTGAGTTGAAGAGTAGAAACTTCAAAAATCATGAGCCCTACTGATAGGTACTTCCAATCTGTTCTGTAACTGGCATTATTTGCTGCTCTTCTTAAAGCGTAGCTCCTGGAATCTAGGTGTGAAGCATCTGAATCACAGTTCATGGCTATCTAGGACACCATGTCCCCCATCTTGTACCATAGTCCCCCATAGATCTTGGATGATCACAGATCCTGCAGGGTATAGGAAAGGATCAACTGTTTATTAACTATGAACTGATCAAAGAGTTCAAAATTCAAGTGCACCCCAAACAGCTTAAAAGTCAGAAGTCATAAGGAATACCCAGTTTTATTGATTTTTATATCACATCATATGATTTACTGGTATTCCTCTTAGGAAATTTGAATACATGACTAGACCCTAAACCCTAAAAATTAAGAAATGAAAGGACATTCAAAGGACAAAAAACAAACAAACAAATAAAAAATGAATGAAACCAAACCAAATCAAACAATAAAAACGCCACCTTTTCTAGTTTTAAGGTATGTTTTTCTAGTTTTAAGGTTTTTAAGGTATAGTTATGAGCAGTTGAAAACACTGTTACCAGCTGTACAGGGCTGCCTTCTGCATTAGAGATACCTTTTTTTTTTTTTTTTTTTTTAATTTTAGAGATTTAGAGCCCTCCTGAGTACTCAGAATACAAAATGAGAAGAGCAGCAGTAAGCAGCAGAAGTGTATTGAACTAATAGGGGACACTTTTTTTTTACTATTTTTATTTAAATGAAATACAAGATGTAACTTAAAAAAAAAAGAACACTTTTTTTTTTTTTTCCTGCTTTTGAAAACAAACATCCTGATTACACTTTTGTTTCTATATGTCTGGCATGTGACATCAGGTCATCATATTTTTACCAGTCTCCCAAGTTTTGTGGTGTTGTTTCCCAATGACCTTGACTTTAGCAAAGTGATGCTTTAATCACAGACCTTGCTTGCATTCTGCTGGAACAATGAATGTCTCTGAAATACGTTTGTTACATATATTTAAAAAAGCAAAGAGAGTACCCATAGGAACTTTAAGTTTAGATGACGAAATTTGAAATCTTTTCTTCCCTAGAGAGGAAGTGAAGCACTGACAATGACTATAGAAAAAGAATCTGCTGTATCAGAGCTCAGTTAATATGATTTATTTAACTTAATTTCAAATTTTTCTATAAGCATTAGTCCATATTTTAGGTTACTTAAAACATTTTATGTATATAAATATATGCATACTTTGTATTTTGTGTATTGAAATGATGCATGTACTTATATATCTACATGAACACATAAAATAAGAATGCATACATTTATACTTACCTGCAAAAATTAATGACTCAACAGTGCTTTCCTGAGAACATCTGCCAACTGTAGCCAAAGCAGGCAGCGTTAACAATATCCTTCAGCAATGCATTATACCCTGGCCTTAATCACATGAATCTAATTTCCTGCCTAATCCTCCTCCAAATCTCAGTAACTCTCACAGACATTCACACAAAAGAGAGTTCTTATTTGTCTTCTCCAGTCATTTCCAGATTTTCAGAAGATTATCGCAGGAACAAGGACCTTTTTTTCTCTGGTATGTGCAGGTTGTCTTTGTTTCAGTTGGGATAGAGTTAATTTTCTTCCTAGTAGATTTTGCAGTGTATTTTGGATTTAAAATAAGAATAATGATAACACACTGCTGTTTTGTGCTTACACTAAGTCAAGGAATTTTCAGCTTCTTATAATCAAACTTCCAAAATTCTTTCCATGAGATCAATCAGAAAGATTCGATAATGTCCAGTAACTTTTGGAAAATTTCATGTTTGTTGTGGGGTGTTGTGCTTACTCATATATTTATTTTTTGTTGTTGTTGTTGTGAAGAAATTTCTCACAAATGTACTTCTAATTAACATGATTTAATATGTTCCCATAAAATGTATTTTTAATCCATGAGGGAAAGACATAAAGTTCTGTTAAGAACTTCAAGTCTAGGCAGATTACTGAATCACCCTGTTAACAGATGTTAAACAAATCTGGTCACTTTAAGAGATGAATAAAGCCCATAGAGAAGCATAATGATCCATTCATTCTTTAACATTCTTTAACACAGACTTGTCTGTAATCCTTCATCATGCAATATTTAATATAACTTGCTCCAATAAATAAAAATAAAATGAGACTACTGCAAAGATGTAAGAGCATATCAGTGAAATGATTTTTTCATTTCACTGTCAAATTTGAAATTATATTAACAAACAAAAAGAACGACATTGATCAACTTTCAGATAGGCTGATACAGTTGTGAATGACAGCAGGACACAAATGTAAAAGGACAAGTAAAATTAACATCCCTTTATTTACTGAAATTAGAAAATTGAGAATACTACATAAAGAGCTGCCCAAGATAAAATATATAGAAAAAAAAATTTCAGTTTGTATGAGGAAACAAAACAAAACAAAACAACGTTGACATTGAGGCCTTTTTCTACATGCTGCTGTGTCTACAAGTTCCAATACACTTCAGAGTTCATTAATCTTTATTATAAATAATAATTATTGATATAACTAGCATTTTCATTGTGTGTTTTATTTTTAAAACCATTTTAAAATCATTGATATGAAGATGTCAATATAACTCCAGAACACAGCTGAAAGTCTGATCAGTCTACAAAGCTACCAAGCTAATTCAACAAGCATGTATGCAAGTTACTTAATTTCAACAAGCATCCCATTGACCTTAGGGATCTACATATATTTGCTGGATTAAGGCCAGCAAGTAAGAAAGAATAAAAAAGATGTGAGAGAAAGAGGAGAAAGATAAGAACATATGAGCATATTCTTGACAGCCTAATTGTATAAACCTTGGAGATAATACAGAATTTCTTATCAGTACATCTGATACAGATTTTTTTAGCTCAATGCATAAAGAGGAAGGTTTCTTCGAACAAACACATGGTATGCATTGCTCTGTTGCTCTAAAACTTTAGTAAAATCTGCCCACAGATCATTCTAGTAGATGTTAATGTTACTCCCAGGTACAACTGGTGTTGTTTCAAGAATACTGCTTTAAAGGTTAATTATCATTTCAGTCTCTGGGAGAGGAAGAGAAGCACAAAGAGAGTAGATCATAGAATCACAGAATCATTTAAGTTGGAAGAAACCTCTAAGATCATCACGTCTAACCATTATCCTAGCACTTCCAAGTCTACCACTAAACCATGTCCTAACCATCACATCTACACGTCTTTTGAATGCCTCAAGGAATGGTGACTCAACCACTTCCCTGGGCAGCCTGTTCCAATGCCTCACAACACTTTCAGTGAATATTTTTTTCCTAATATCCAACCTACACCTCCCCTGGCACAACTTAAAGTCATTTGCTCTTGTCCTATCAACTGTTGCTCGGGAGAAGAGACCAACCCACACCCCATTACAACCTCCTTTGAAGTAGTTGTAAAGAGTGATAAGGTCTCCCCTGAGCCTCCTTTTCTCTAGGCTGAATAACCCCAGTTCCCTTAACTGCTCCTCATCAGACTTGTTCCCTAGGCCCTTCACCAGCTTCATTGCCCTTCTCTGGACACGCTCCAGCACCTCAATGACCTTCTTGCAGTGAGGGGCCAAAACTGAACACAGTACTCGAGGTATGGCCTCACCAGAGCCAACTATAGACAGACAATCACTTCCCTGGTCCTGCTGACAGTGCTATTTCTGATACAAGCCAGGATGCTGTAGCCTTCTTGGCCACCTGAGCACACTGCTAGATCATGTTCATCTGGCTATCAACCAATACCCTCAGATCCTGTTCTGCCAGGCAGCTTTCCAGCCACTCTTGCCCAGCCTGTATCATTGTATGGGGTTGTTGTGCCCTAAGTGCTGGACCCATCACTTAGCCTTGTTGAACCTCGTACAGTTGGCCTTGGCTTATCCAGATCCCTCTGTAGAGCCCTCCTACCCTCAAGTAGATCAACACTTGCATCTAACTTGGTGTTGTCTGCAAACTTACTGAGGGTGCACTCATCCAGATCATTGATAAAGATATTGAACAGAACCAACCTCCATATTGAGCCAGGGGGGACACTGCTTGTGACCAATCTCCAATTGGATTTAATTCCATTCTCCACAGCATACCCAGCCACCCAGCCATTTTTTCTCCAGAAAAGCCTATGCCCTTCAGAGTGATGAGCAGCCAGTCTCTCCAGGAGAATGCTGTGGGAAATGGTGTCAAAAGCCTTACTGAAGTCTAGGTAGACAACATTCCTTCATCCACTAAGCATGTCACTGTGTCATAGAAGGAGATCAGGTTAGTCAAGCAGGACTTGTTTTTCATAAACCCATGCTGACTGGGCCTGATCACCTGGTTGCCCTGCATGTTCTGTGTGTTTGCACTCAGGATGATCTACTTCATAACCTTCCTTGGCACTGAAGTCGGACTTACAGGTCTGTAGTTCCTCAGGTCCTCCTTCCAGCCATTCTTGTAAATGTTGTTTACATTTAGCTTATGCCTCACTTGTAGCCAGCTAATGTCTGTGGACGTTATATATTAAATATGTGGATGGATTCAGAGCTAAGCATGTCTGGGGAAGATGGTAGATAAAGCAGGTAAATATTGAGATGTGAAAATGTAAAGCAGCACAGGAGAAAGTTTCCTGTTTCTTATTTCCCACTGATCCTTGGAGAATTCCCCACTGCTGCTGTTTCAGTACCTGCCACTTTTCAGAGCCAGACACTGAACAACAATTTTGCTTCTTAAAGAACTGTGGAGAGTTCTAGCAGAGAAGGGCTATGAAGCTGGTGAAGGGCCTGAACAAAAGTCCTGTGAGGAGCGTTTGAGGGAACTGGGGTTGTCTAGTCTGGAGAAGAG